>NC_052151.1:154000584-154316965 GCF_902713615.1 Scyliorhinus canicula
AAGTCGACAGTCCTTTTAACCCATGATTTCCACTATGTTACATGAATGAAATGAATTTATGCTGACTTGATGTTTTTTCTGCTACTGCTCCAAAATTCTATAAATAGGGAGTAAAAATGTAGCAATTCGACATTAAGTTGAAAAGTGAAATGCCATTTTTTCCTCCCCTTTCCCACATTACAGTGAATAGACTTCAAAAGTAGTTACTTCCCTGTAAAGCACAATGGGATGTCCAAAGGCCACGAAAGCCACTGTATAAATGTTGATCTTTCTTAAAAGGGAGAATGATATTATTTCCCATGTGGTTTCTCTGGCAAAGAAGAATTTCACATAAGAGCATTAAGGCTTTTCTTCAATAATATTTGCGCAGCATAATTTCCAAACATTGCTGGATTGTCAAAGGGCAGGTGATGAGGAGTAACGATAATTCTAAATTGTGGGGATTACTGGTAAGATTGGATATGTCCTTGATGGTGTAAAGAAAATACGAAGTGTAGAAAACAATGGAATTGCAACATAAGCGGATGTAGGGTCTTGAAAATTGGCAACATTTTCAACTAGCCCATGATGTGTTGGGTAAGATGGGTCTATGTGGACTGTGTTTGATGCAGTGTAGAGAGAGACAGGCTTCCAACACTTGATGAGATGCAACACGATTTTATTTAACATCTAACTATATTACATGCTTAACTGTGGGTTGACACTATGCTGACTTGACTGGAGACCTGAGGCTAGCCTGACCAGACTAACTGACTACCACATGGTGTTTGCACTGGCTGCTGCTCACGAGCTCTGACTGTCTCAGAGGCTGGATCCCACGAGAGCGGGAAAACTGGTGCCCTCTGGCTTTATAGTGATCGTGTCCTGTCTGGTGATTGGTTGCTGTGTTCTGTGTGCTCACTGGTCATCTTGTGTGTCAATCACTGCCTGTCTGCACTCCATCATATATATAGATGTATATTATGACATCTCCCCCTTTTTTTTTAAAGTTTGTGTTCAGGAAATAAATATTGAGATGCGTGTGCATGAAGATATGTACATTTACTTGACTATATACATAATACGCTACCTTATATACTTGGGAAGGTGTCGCTAGTGCAGATATAGGGCAGATAAAACAGTAAAAAAAACGATATGTATAGATGTCAAAACGATCAGACAACAAGGTAATGCAACATTCAGTCTATGAATTTTGTCTCTGTGGCGGGCGACGAATTCTGGTTGACCGAATGAGCATTTGGCTCTGTTGAGTCGGAGGCCATGCTCGTAGATCCTGTGGAACACCCGCTTGAGGCAATCAATGTGTTCTTAAGGAGTTGTGGACCAGATTATGACATTGTCGATGTACACTCGCACCCCCTCGATGCCCTCCATCATTTGCTCCATTGTGCGGTTAAATACCTCGGAGGCAGAGATGATGCCAAAGGGCATTCGGTTGTAGCAGTAGTGACCGAACGGGGTATTGAATGTACACAGCTTGCGACTGGATACATCCAGCTGTATTTTCCAGAACCCCTTGGAGGTGTCCAGCTTCGTAAAGAATTTGGCATGAGCCATCTCGCTGGTTAACTCTTCTCGTTTTGGTATCGGGTAATGCTCCCTCATGATGTTGCGGTTTAAGTCTTTGGGGTCGATACAGATTCGAAGCTCCCCTGACGGCTTCTTTACACAAACCATGGAGCTAACCCAGTCCGTGGGTTCCGTGACCTTTGATATGACACCCTGGTCCTGAAGGTCTTGCAACTGCTGCTTGAGGCGGCCCTTGAGGGGTGCCGGCAACCGACGCGGTGCATGAACCACAGGGGTGGTGTTAGGTTTCAGCAGGATTTTGTATCGGTATGGGAGTGTGCCCATGTCTTCGAACACGCTGTGGTACTGCTTGATGATGTCATCAACTTGAGCCTGGAAGTTTTCATCAGGTGAGGCCGTCGCCTGTGAGGATGACATGGTGTGGACTCGTTGAACCAGGTCAGGAGTTTGCAGGCCCGAGCACCGAGCAGGGAAGCTCTGTCAGGTCCTACGATCTCAAATCGCATGTCGCTTTCAATGACCTATTGGATACTCCAAATTGGCATGAGCCACTGACAGCAATGGCATTGCCATTATAGTCGAGGAGCTGGCAGGCTGGTGGAAGAATGCTTGGTCTGACGCGGGTGGTGTTGAGGTCGGATTTTGAAATGAGGTTCGCTGAAGCGCCGGTGTCCAGCTTGAAACGGTTGCGAGCCTTTTTAACTGTAAGGAGAGCACACAACTCATCGTCCGGATCAACGCTCAGGATTGGGAGGTGCTTAACCATCTTTGAGAAAGGCAGCGCATGCTTAGTAATGATGCCCATCCGGAATGGGGATTTGAGGCACTCGGCGTCAGGATCTGGTGGGCTGCCGGGGTCGGAGTCTGGCACGGCCTGATGTACCGAACGGACGCTTCTGCGCCGTGGCTGGGATCGCTGGATGCTGGGGAGTGGAGCAGATCTGCAAAGGGCTGCGTGGTGGTCAAGCTTGCCACATTGGAGACAGCGTCGTGATTTTGCCGAACATTGCAGCTTTAAATGGGCGGAGCTACAATTCGGAATCGTCATGACGCCGACGTCAGCGCGTTCCGTGCGCCAACGCGCATGCACAGTGCGGTCGAATGACGTACGCACCTGCGCAGGCTGGTCGTTGGTCTCGCCATCCCCTCGGTAGTGGCGCGCATCCGCTGGAGCCTGGGAAAAGCGCGTGAAATGGCCGCTCTCATCAAGATTCAGGCCCTGCATTTGTGTGATGACCTGCACCCGTTCTGCCTCGTGGGGGTTTAGCTTTGCCGTTTCTGCCGCCCTGATATTAGCTAACAACCGGTACTCCCATATCAGGGCGGCAGAAACGGCAAAGCTAAACCCCCACGAGGCAGAATGCACGTTTCGATGGCGATGGTGAGGGTGAGCTGCTTGACCTTCAGGAGCTGCTGGTGAAGGGAATCGGAGTGGACCCTGAAAACGATCTGATCCCGGATCATGGAATCAGTTGTCGAGTCATAGTTACATGACTGCGCGAGGATACGGAGATGGGTCAAAAAGGACTGAAAAGGTTCATCCTTACCCTGAAGCCTCTGGTGGAAAAAGTACTGTTCAAAGCTCTCATTCACCTCAATGTCGCAGTGGCTGTCGAACATCAGCAGGACTGTTTTAAATTTCGTCTTGTCTTCTCCTTCAGTGAATGTAAGGGAGTTGTAGATGTGGATAGCGTGGTCCCCGGCTGTAGAAAGGAATAGTGCGATCTTCCTGGTATCCGATGCGGACTCGAGGTCGGTGGCTTCAAGATAGAGTTGGAACTTCTGTTTGAAAATCTTCCAGTTAGCACTGAGGTTGCCGGCGATGCGGAGCTGTGGAGGAGGGCGGATGCTGTCCATGTTACCGGATGGCTGATCGCTGGTCAAGGCAGATTACCTCAAGGTGAGTCCGTCAATTCTCAACATCCAGACTTGGTACCATGATGTGTTGGATAAGCTGGGTCTATGTGGACTGCGTTTGATACAGTGTAGAGAGAGACAGGCTTCCAACACTTGAAGAAATGCAACACAATTTTATTTAACATCTAACTATATTCCATGCTTAACTGTGGGTTGACACTATGTTGACTTGACTGGAGACCTGAGGCTAGCCTGACCAGACTAACTGACTACCACATGGTGTTTGCACTGGCTAATGCTCACGAGCTCTGACTGTCTCAGAGGCTGGATCCCGAGAGAACGGGAAACCTGGTGTCCTCTGGCTTTATAGTGGTCGTGTCCTGTCTGGTAATTGACTGCTATGTTCTGTGTGGTCACTGGTCATCCTGTGTGTCAATCACTGCCTGTCTGCACTCCATCATATATATGGATGTATATTATGACAGCCCAGGGATTAAAAAAAGCATTTTGCCACAAAAGAGTAACTATTTGAATAGAGTCCCATCAAATGTTGTATCAATTGACTTCTTCATAAAGGACCTCCTAATAATTTCTGAAATAATATTTGAATGACATTCTTTTGGGATCAGAGAGAAATTTAGAAATGATGATTGTGGTTATTCACGTCTCTGGGAAGACTTCGGCCAATGGTTTGCTCCAGCAGCTGGAAGATTATTTAACGGGTGGCCATTATTGCTGTTGCAGACCACCAGCAGTGCCAGGTGATTCCCCTCTCCCACTTCCAGACATAAGATCCAAACAGGAGGTGGACTGTGCTGGTGCAACGTCCAGCCAATTTAGACTAATGAAGAAATATAGATGGGTTCAGGTCGTTTACAACAGAATCCACTTGTGTTGGGCTCTGTCTGAAAACTGCCTGAGCAGAAAAACTGGCTCTTCCAACAACAACTTTCATTTATATAGCACCTTTCATTTAGTGATCAGTCCCCAGGCACTTCAGAGAAGCATGATCAAGTAAAACTTATGACTGAACTGCATAAGAAAATATCAAGACAGGTGACCAAGCGTTTGGTCAATGTGGTAAGTTTCAAGGGGTATCTCAAAGGAGGAGAGTGACGCTGAAGTTTAGGCGGGGAATTAAGAAGTTTGGGGATTATGCAGCCAACAGTGGGGCAATTGAAATGGAAGATTCTCAATGGGCCGGAAATAGCGAAGCCCAGAGATCTTGGGTTGTAGAGCTGTGGGACGTTTAAGCGATATGGAGGGGTGAGGTCATGGAGGGATTTGAACAAGGGAAAGGAAGTTTTAAATTGAAAGTGTTGCCAGAACAGAAGCCTACGGAGACCAGTGAGCGCAGGGGTGATGGGTGAATAGAACTTGGTGTGAGTTAAGATACAGGCCACTGAGTTTTGGATGAGCTTAAGTTTGCTAAAGTAAAGGAATACATTTGTTCACCTCACATTAATAAAGAAATGTGTGCATGTGATGTGGAAGAGGATGGAAGCTCAGAGAATAAAAACGGGATTTGGGGAGAAAGAGGGTGTCTTGTAAGATACTGGAAAAGCAGCAAAGTGGTCAGGTTTTGCAGGAAAGAAGAGACCAGGACACCTATTAAAATGAATTTTTTTTGGAAGTGGTTGGACATCCAGTTCTGTAAATGTTGCAGTTAAATTTCTTCAATAATATACATGTAGACATTGAGTCTGAAGCTATGGGAAGGAATCTATCTTTCCCAGCACAGCCCCCTTCTGTTCATGCCTGGTTGAGTCTCAAACTACATTCCTCTCTCCTGCTATATGCCCACAGTGACTCCTAACCTTGATCCTTCCCTCCTGACCACACACCTCTTCCTCGCAGCTGACTAAGCATATTCCTGTTGCCCAGTCTCCAGGCCTCAGTGTCTCGTCTCTTTGCTGCTAATGATTACACATTTAAATATACGAATTAAGGGCAGGAATCGGCCACTTGGTCCCTCGAGCCTGTTCTACCATTCAAGAAAATCATGGCTGACCTGGCTGTAACTTCAACCCCACATTCCCGTCTCCCCCCAATAACCTTTCACCCCCTGGTAGTCAGTAATCTATCTAGCTCTGCCTTAAAAATACTCAAAGACTCTGCTTCTATTGCCTTTTGAGGAAGAGAGTTCCAGAGACTCACGACTCTGTGAGAGAAAAGGGGTGGGATTCTCTATCGGCCGATGCTGAAATCTGGAAATGCAATTGGCGAAGAATCGGTTCCGACATCAAAATCGCGGCTGGCGCCGATTTGACACCAAATCGCAATACTCCGTCGCCTCGACAGTGATGTCAATCTGTTCCAGAAAATACATATGCTGCCTAGGTTCTTATTTATCTTTCAGGCTCTCCCAATCTTTATGCCAATTTCCACTTTTTGGAAAGTGGACACGATCATTTCGGACTTTGTATGGGTGGGGAAGGTGCCAAGGGTGGGGAGGACTCTGCTACAGAGGCAGTGGCAGCAGCAGGGGTTGGCATTACCGAACCTGCTGCATTATTATTGGGCGGCAAATGTGGATAAGGTGCGGCTGTGCTGGGAAGGAGAAGGGGTAGAGGGGGTTAGGATGGAGGAGGAATCTTGTAAGGGGTCTAGTTTGAGGGCTATGGTGATGGCAGCATTGCCAATGGCTCCGAGTAGGTATTCAGGGAGCCCAGTGGTGCAGTCCACGGTGAAGATGTGGAATCAGTTGAGGAGGCATGTTCAAGTGTAGGGGATGTCGGTGCTAACGCCGCTGTTCGAGAATCATGGGTTTGACCTGGGGGGGATGGATAGTTTATACATGAGGTGGAGGGAAGTGGGCTGGTTAAGGTGAGGGATCTGTATTTGGAGGAGATAAGGGAGAGGGTAGGGCTGTCGAGGGGGAGTGAGTTTAGGTATCAGCAGGTTAGGGACTTTGCACAAAAGGTCTGGAGGGGGTTTGCTAGATTGCCGGGATACACCCTGCTGGAGCAACTGGGAAGAATTGGGAATATATACAAGTGGTGGGGGATCAGGGAGCCGAGTGGGTGGTGAAGATCAAGGAGAAATAAGAAGCGGAGTTGGTAGAGGAGATCAATTGGGGAGTATGGAGTGAGGCACTGCATAGGGTAAACGGGACCTCCTCATGTGCAAGGATGAGCCTGATACAGTTTAAGGTGGTGAATCGGGTGCATGTGACTCGGACGAGAATGAGTGGGTTCTTTCGGAGGTAGCAGATGAGTGTGAGAGATGTGGGCAGGGGGTAGCGAATCATGCGCACATATTTTGGGGTTGCGGACTTTGAGTAGCGACCATGTCCGAATAGGTCATGCACATGGCAGCTCTCGCTGGGATCGGAATTTCAGGCCTTAAAATGGAGCGGCAACGGCACTTTGGTGGTGATTCCCGGTGTGGCAAAGGACACTGGGGAGGTTCCACCCACTGCTGCATGCAGGGAACCAGGAGCGGGGCCGTTAAAAGAGCGATTGTGGGGAAGCAAGTGGAGCAGGTCCGGGTGGACAAAATGGCGGCCGGCGGGGACCAAGCAACGTGGGCCCAGTGGTCGAGAGAGCAGCAAGAGTTTCTGAGAAGCTGCTTCGCAGAGCTGAAGACGGAGATGCTGGCCCCTATGAAGGCCTCCATGGAAAAGATGGTGGAGACTCAGAAGGTGCAGGAGAAGGCGATCAAAGAGGTGGAGAGGAAGGTATCTGAAATTGAGGATGAGATCCTGGACCTGGCGGTCAGAGTGGAGGCGTACGAGGCCCTGCACAAGAGAAGGCAGGAGAGACTGGATGACCTCAAATATAGGTCTAGGAGTCACAACCTGCGGATTCTGGGCCTCCCTGAAGGTGCGGAGGGGGCGAATGCGAGCACGTTTGTGGCCACAATGCTGGGGACGCTGGTGGGCGCGGGGACCTTCCCGCGGCCCTTGGAACTGGACAGGGCGCACAGAGTCCTCGCGAGGAAGCCTAGGGCGAACGAACCGCCGAGGGGGATGGTGATAAGGTTCCACCGCTTTACAGACAGGGAACGTGTCTTGCGTTGGGAAAAGAAGGAGCGGAGCAGTAAGTGGGAGGGAGAACTGCGAGATTCGTATATACCAGGACTTGGAGCTGAACTGGATCAGAGGTGTGCGGGATTCAACCGGGCTAAGGCTGTCCTCCACAGCAAAGGGGTGAGGTTCGGGCTGCTGCATCTGGCGAGGCTTTGGGTAACGTACCAGGACAGGAACCACTACTTCTATACGCCGGACGAGGCATGGACATTTATTAAGCATGAAAAGCTGGACTTGAACTAAGGGGCAGCTGCACGTGGGTGAAACGCCCTGGTGGGGACGTGTAACCGGTTGTTGGCCTGATATAAGATTGGTGGTAGAATTTAAGTTGTTCGCTTTTCTTCTTCTGGGTTTTTTTTTCTGTGTTTCTCTCAGGGGGCGGGGTAATGCCCGGGTTGTGTTTTTCATTGCATGGGAAGAATCTGGATGGCTCTTGCCCCTTACCCTTCAGGGGAGGGGAGTAGTTGGAGGCCCGAAGGAGGTCACAATAGTAAGTTTGGAAATAGAGGCGGGAGCGGCCAGGGTCAGCATGGGTCAGCTGACTTACGGAAGCGTAATGGGGGGGAAATCAGTGCTTAGCGGGTGCTTTGCAGGGGGGATTGGGATTGGGGGTCTGAGGGGCGGATGGGCGCTGCTTTGCTGACTGAAGGGGAGCCAACTGTTGGGGACGGATGGAGAGTCGGGTTGGGGGGCCTCCGGCGGAAGGGCTGGAGCAAGCGGGGGTGCGCGGGCACGTGGCTGGCCGAAAAAGGGAGATGGCTAGTCAGCAGGGAGGGGGGGGGGGGGGGGGGGGTCAACTCCCCGTCCAGGCTGATCATGTGGAATGTGAGGGGCCTGAAGAGGCCGGTCAAGAGGGCCCACGTGTTCTCGCATTTAAAGGGATTAAAGGTGGACGTGGCCATGCTACAGGAGACGCATTTAAAACTCGCTGACCAAACGAGGTTGAGGAGGGGATGGGTGGGCCAGGTGTTCCACACGGGGCTGGACTCGAAGACCAGAGGGGTGGCAATTCTGATTAGTAAACGGGTGGCATTCGAGGCAGGGGGTATTGTGGCGGACAAGGGGGGCAGGTACATTATGGTGAGTGGTAAATTGCAGGGGGTCCGGGTGGTCTTAGTGAACGTCTATGCCCCGAACTGGGATGACGTGGAATTCATGAGGCGCATGCTGGGTAAAATCCCGGACTTGGAGTCAAGTAATTTGATCATGGCGGGGGGACTGTAACACTGTCCTGGATCCGGCATTGGACCGGTCTAAGTCCAGGTCGGGAAAGAGACCGGCAGCGGCCAAGGCCCTGAGGGAGTTCATGGATCAGATGGGGGGCGTGGACACATGGAGATTCGCACGGCCAAGGGCGAAGGGGTTCTCCTTTTTCTCCCACGTCCACAAAGTGTACTCTCGGATTGACTTTTTTGTGTTGAGCAGGGCGTTAATCCCGAGGGTGGAGGGGGTCGGGTATTCGGCTATTGCGGTCTCAGACCGTGCCCCGCACTGGCTGGACTTGCACCTGGGGGTGGAGCGAGGGCAGCACCCTCTCTGGAGATTGGATGTGGGACTACTAGCGGATGAAGAGGTGTGTGGGCGGTAAGGAGGAGCATCCAAAACTATGTGACAACAAATGACACAGGGGAGGTAACAGCAACAACAGTCTGGGAGGCTATGAAGGCAGTTATTAGAGGGGAGTTAATTTCTATTAGGTCCCACAGAGAGATGAGGGAGAGGGCAGAGAGGGAGAGGCTGGTGGGAGAGATACTCAGAGTAGACAGGAAGTACGCGGAGACCCCCGAGGAGAGGCTGCTAAAGGAGTGCCGGAGACTGCAGGCGGAGTTTGATTTGCTGACCACTGGGAAGGCGGAGGCACAGCTGAGGAAGGTGAAAGGGGCAGTCTACGAGTATGGGGAGAAAGCAAGTAGGATGCTGGCACACCATCTTCGAAGGAGAGAGGCGGCCAGGGAGATTGGGGGAGTGAGGGATAAGGAAGGTAACACGGTCTTGGGCCCAGAGAAGATCAATGAAGCCTTCAAGGAGTTTTATTGTAAACTGTACGAGTCAGAACCCCTGAGGGGAGGGGAAGGGAATTCATGGATCAATTGCGGTTCCCAAGGGTGGACGAAGATCTGGTGGAGAGACAGGGGACCCCGATAGAGTTCGAGGAGATAGTTAAGGGCCTAGCAAGTATGGAGTCGGGCAAGGCCCTGGGTCCGGACGGCTTCCCTGTAGAATTTTATAAGAAATTCTCGGCGCTACTGAGCTCACTCCTGCTAAGAACCTTTAACGAGGCAAAGGAGAGAGGAATCCTCCTCCCGACAATGTCGCAGGCTTCGATCTTGCTCATTTTGAAGAGATGGAACTTTCCCTAGCTTGAAGCCGCTGGAGGAGAAATTCAGCCAGCCCCCTGGAAACGCCTTCAGATACCTCCAAGTCCGCAACTTTCTCAAAAAACAGGTGAGGACATTTCCGTTGCTACCTCCTCGAAGGATATAGGACAGGGTGGTGTCTGGCATCTGGCTAGGAGAGGGGATGGTGTCGGACATCTACCAAGAGCTGCAGGAGGCAGAGGAAGCCACAGTGGAGGAACTGAAGGGCAAGTGGGAGGAGGAGCTCAGTGAGGAGCTGGATGAGGGCCTGTGGGCTCATGTCCAGGGCAGGGTGAATTCTTCCTCATCATATGCCAGGCTCAGCTTAATTCAGTTTAAGGTGGTACATCGGGCTCACATGATGACGGCGAGAATGAGCAAGTTCTTTCGGGTGGAGTACAGCTGTGTGAGATGTGCAGGGAGTCCGACGAACCATGTCCATATGTTCTGGGCATGCCCGGCGCTTAAAGAATTCTGGCAGGGCCTTGCGAGGGCTATGTCCAGGATTTGTGACACGCGTGTCCAACAATAGCGATGTTTGGGGTGTCAGAGGATCCGGAAGTGCAGGAAGCGAAAGAAGCTGAGGTTTTGGCCTTTGCCTCCCTGGTAGCCCAGAGACGGATCTTGTTAATGTGGAGGGACTCAAAACCCCCGAGTGTGGAGACCTGGGCTAGCAATATGGCTGGGTGAGCAGAAGCAGCAATCGGGAGGGGCGGGGGGGGGGGGGGGAGGGGGTCACGGGGGAGGGGGGCTCAGGTGGGGGAACTGTCTATTTAATATATATTTTCTTTTTGTATAATGATAACAGCCACCTAGTTTCGTTAAATATTTTTCGTTTATTTTTCTGTTATTAGTTATGTAAAAATTATGTTTGAAAAAAGCTTTAATAAAAACAAATTTAAAATAAATTGTGAAGATTCTGGGCAGGAGTGTTTGCGGTCTTAGCCAGGATAGTGGAGGAGGAGTGGACACTTTGGTGGCGATATTTGAGGTGTCAGAAAAGCCGGAGCTCATGGAGAGGAGGAAGGCTGATGTCGTGGCCTTCGCCTCTCTGATTGCACGGTGGCTAATTTTACTGGAGCTGCGGTTGGCATCGCCACCGGGGGTAGCAGCTTGGTCGGATGCCATGTACGACTTCCTGTGGTTGGAGAAGATGAAGTATGAGTTAAGGGGCTCTGCAGGGAGGTTTGAGAAAAGGTGGGGGATGTTTGTGACCGTGTTTGAGGAGCTGTTCGTCGCAGGGTGGGGGCGGGGGGTGGAGGGTGAAAAAGGGGAATATTCTATACAGACTGTATAGTTGATTGTTGGGAAGTATGTTTCCCGGGGTGTTTATTTGCTGTAACCTGTTTTGATACATGTTTGTAATAAAATACATATTTTAAAAAAGTCAATGTGTTCCAGAACGCACATGCAATAAACGGCATTTGCATATCATTAGCGGGCCTGCCCCGGCATTCTCCAGGGCCTCTGAGATTCTGGGCCTCTAGGGGACCAGGTATAGGCTGTGTGGCTGCAACGACTCCCCATGGGACTGGGGCGGTACATAGCCACGGACCGCCATTGCCACAGCCTGCAAGGCAGCCATCTTGATGCGCAACCCACTGATCACCTTGGTTCTGCAGAGTGACACCGGCCGTATTGATGCTCCCACACCACCATCCCCGCAACCCAGATCCCACCCCCACATCCCAGATACCACCCCTGCACCCCACCCTCTGCCTTACCCCCATCACACCACTGGCGGCATCAGGCAGCCCACCCAGGGCAACACCCACTGTAGCCCCTAGAGGGTGGGGGAGGGAGACCGTGGAGCATACCGCTGGCAAGGGCAGCACCAACTGATAGCAGGAACTGCGGCACTAGGGATGCGGAGATGGGGGGCATGCAGAGTCTGCAGTGCCAACTGGGACCACCGTTGGAGCGGGTTGGGCACGGGGGTACACACCATGCTAACATGTCTGCCTTTCACCCCCTGCAGATAATGGATATTGGAATTCAACCAGCAATGGTGGCCTTCCTGTTCGTCGCTGCATCCCTTGGGGATACCCTGCGACTATACTAGCGGGCACTGCTCAAGGAGAAGGAAGTTGCAGCTGCAGAGCAGGCAGCAGGGGAACCTGCCCCAGAGGAACAGGAGGCAGTCACCCAAGATGGCGACCGGCTGCTCAACAAGCCGAGGAGGAGGAGGTGGGAAGGAGGCGCCACTTGTGTACCGGCAGCGGATATCATTCATGGACCTGGCGGACCTGGCGGACCAGGAATGCCGTCGAAGACACCGGCTGAGCAGGGGAACAGTGTAATATATCTGCCAGATCATGGCACACCTGGCATGCGGGGGAATGGGAGATGACACCCACTCCCGGTGGCCATCGAGGCGACAGTCACCCTGAACGTTTATGCCACGGGGTCCTTCCAAGCGCCAAGTGGGAACCTGTCCAGATCTCATAGACCTCGGTACACAGGTTCATCCGCGCCGTCACGGAGACCCACAATGTCCATTCAGCACAATACATCAAAGTCAATGTGGACCCAGCCCACCAGGATGCCCAGACAACGGGGTTTGCCGCCATCAACAGGATGCCCCGGGTCCAGGGGGTGATCGACGGGATGTATGTCTCCCTCCGATCACCTGCAGATGACAGGCTGCTGCACACAAACCGAAAGGGTTCCACTTGATGAATGTGCAGCTGATATGTGACCATCAGCTGTGCAGCATGCACGTCTGTGCCCGATACCCGGGCAATTAGCGCAACGCCTTCATCCCGGCACCCGTGACAATTCCTGACATGTTTGTGACGCACCCCTGGTTAGGCGGTTGGCTCCTGGGTGACAGGGGCTATCCACTGCGGTCATGGCTGGTGACGCCTATCCAGAGGCCACAGAACGATGCCAAGACCCCCTACGACAATGCCTAAGCAGTGACCATGGGTGTGATCGAGCAGTGCTTCAGCCTCCTGAAGATGCGGTTCAGGTGGCTGGTCCACTCTGGAGGAGCCCTCCAGCATGTCGCTGAGAGAGCCGTCGGCATCGTAGCAACCTGCTGCATCCTCCACAACATTGCACAGAAGAGGGACAATGTGTTGGATGGGGTCGGTGAAGGCCAGGCTTCGTCTCATGAAGAGGATGCGGGAGAGGGGGAGGATGGGCAGACATGTGGCCCAGGCAGGCACGGGAGGCCACATGACCTGTGAGCCAGGGCCAACGCACACGGAATTATCTGATCGCTTCCAGGTTCACCGACGAGGTGGGGGCGCGGACACTGCACACCGCATCGTCGCCCATCTTCCTCCCCCTGACCATCCTCCCCCCGGCCACCCACCTGCCTGAAACTCCCTCCGTGATACCTGGGTGATCACTGCATGCAATGTGGACATTCCATCACACGGTCCCATCGGATCCCTGGGTGGCGGTGGTGGGGACCACCGGGTGGGAGGAGGGATGAGGGTGATGAGCACACCACCCCCAGCCTGCCTACCCCCTCCCGCAGCAACCCCTCTCTGGCCAGCCCAGACCAGCCCACCCCTCACATCCATCTGACAGAGCACCAAAGCAGGTTGTAACAGTGTGAACAGGTGTTTAATGTGCACAAATATTTACGGAAAGGTGCCCTAACCCCTGTAGCTGAACTGTGACCCTGTGAGGCGGCAGCCCTGTCCTGGACCTTGGCCAGCGCCTGCACAGAATTACATAGAATTACATAGAATTTACAGTGCAGAAGGAGGCGATTCGGCCCATCGAGTCTGCACCGGCTCTTGGAAAGAGCACCCTACCCAAGGTCAACGCCTCCCCCTATCCCCATAACCCAGTAACCCCACCCAACACTAAGGGCAATTGTGGACACTAAGGGCAATTTCTCATGGCCAATCCACCTAATCTGCACATCTTTGGACTGTGGGAGGAAACCGGAGCACCCGGAGGAAACCCACGCACACAGGGGGAGGATGTGCAGACTCCGCACAGACAGTGACCTTAGCCGGAATCGAACCTGGGACCCTGGAGCTGTGAAGCCATTGTGCTATCCACAATGCTACCGTGCTGCCCCAGGCCTTGGACATGCTGATCTATAGCCAAAACCAATGCCTCCACCATGAACCCCACCCGTGTGGTGTTGGCCTGGGTGGCTCGCATGGTCGGCACTACCTCCTAGTCCTGCTCGCAGTTGGCCTCTTCCACCTGCACCTGCAGTTTCTGGATGCTCGCCGACAGCCGCTCATGTAGTCCCTGGCTCTGCGACTGCATCTCCACTATCGATGGGACTGTCTGTTCAAGAAGCACGAAACCCGTCTGGACGGCAGCTAGTTCCTGGGGTCAGCCTCCCATCCGACCATCCGCCCCCTCGGGTGTTCCTACCTCCACCTGCTGTACCAGATCAGCTGTGTAGTGCGCACCAGAGAGTGTCCCAGGAGCCTCTTCACTAACATGCCAACAGAGGTGAGTGTCTCTGGGATGGTGGAGGGTGTTGCAGACAGCTGTGATGGAAAATCACTGTCATCCTCCGACTGTGCTCCGGGGTTTCTTAGAAATATGGCTCCTATCCGAGCTGCTCTCAGCATCACTGCTCGGCTCATGGGGGTGGCTCCAGCTGTGGCACTGGCTGGGGCCGGGGGGGGGGGGCACCAGATGGACCCACCCCATCGGCAACAGCTCCTACAGCTCCGGCAAGGCGTATGATTAGATGTCGGGCCAGGGTTCGTGAGGATAAGGGTGATGGTGGTGTGTGGGTGAAGGTGGGATGAGGGTGGTGTGTGGGTGAAGGTGGGGGTGAGGGTGGGGGTGAGGGTGGTGTGGGGGTGGAGTCAGGGTGGGGTGAGGGTGAAGGTGTGGTTGTGGTGAGGGTGGTGTGGGGATGAGTGCGTGGATGAGGGTGGTGTGGGTGTGAGTGTGGAGTTGAGGGTGGTGTTGGGGTGAGGGTGGTGTGGGAGGAGTGTGGTGGGGGGTGTGAGTGTGGAGTTGAGGGTGGTGTTGTGGTGAGGGTGGTGTGGGTGTGAGTGTGGAGTTGAGGGTGGTGTTGTGGTGAGGGTGGTGTGCGTGTGAGTGTGGAGTTGAGGGTGGTGTGGGTGTGAGTGTGGAGTTGAGGGTGGTGTTGTGGTGAGGGTGGTGTGGGTGTGAGTGTGGAGTTGAGGGTGGTGTTGGGGTGAGGGTGGTGTGGGTGTGAGTGTGGAGTTGAGGGTGGTGTTGTGGTGAGGGTGGTGTGGGAGGAGTGTGGAGTTGAGGGTGGTGTTGGGGTGAGGGTGGTGTGGGTGTGAGTGTGGAGTTGAGGGTGGTGTTGGGGTGAGGGTGGTGTGGGTGTGAGTGTGGAGTTGAGGGTGGTGTTGGGGTGAGGGTGGTGTGGGAGGAGTGTGGAGTTGAGGGTGGTGTTGGGGTGAGGGTGGTGTGGGTGTGAGTGTGGAGTTGAGGGTGGTGTTGGGGTGAGGGTGGTGTGGGTGTGAGTGTGGAGTTGAGGGTGGTGTTGTGGTGAGGGTGGTGTGGGTGTGAGTGTGGAGTTGAGGGTGGTGTTGGGGTGAGGGTGGTGTGGGAGGAGTGTGGAGTTGAGGGTGGTGTTGGGGTGAGGGTGGTGTGGGTGTGAGTGTGGAGTTGAGGGTGGTGTTGGGGTGAGGGTGGTGTGGGAGGAGTGTGGAGTTGAGGGTGGTGTGGGTGTGAGTGTGGAGTTGAGGGTGGTGTTGGGGTGAGGGTGGTGTGGGAGGAGTGTGGAGTTGAGGGTGGTGTGGGTGTGAGTGTGGAGTTGAGGGTGGTGTTGGGGTGAGGGTGGTGTGGGAGGAGTGTGGAGTTGAGGGTGGTGTTGGGGTGAGGGTGGTGTGGGTGTGAGTGTGGAGTTGAGGGTGGTGTTGGGGTGAGGGTGGTGTGGGAGGAGTGTGGAGTTGAGGGTGGTGTTGGGGTGAGGGTGGTGTGGGTGTGAGTGTGGAGTTGAGGGTGGTGTTGGGGTGAGGGTGGTGTGGGAGGAGTGTGGAGTTGAGGGTGGTGTGGGTGTGAGTGTGGAGTTGAGGGTGGTGTTGGGGTGAGGGTGGTGTGGGAGGAGTGTGGAGTTGAGGGTGGTGTGGGTGTGAGTGTGGAGTTGAGGGTGGTGTTGGGGTGAGGGTGGTGTGGGAGGAGTGTGGAGTTGAGGGTGGTGTTGGGGTGAGGGTGGTGTGGGAGGAGTGTGGAGTTGAGGGTGGTGTTGGGGTGAGGGTGGTGTGGGTGTGAGTGTGGAGTTGAGGGTGGTGTTGGGGTGAGGGTTAGGGTTAGGGTTAGAGGAGTGTGGTGGGGGGTTGACACAATGATGACGGGGAACAGCTACTTAGCTGGGTCTCACTTCCTCTCTCATGGCCGACTTCCACCATGGCGATCTCCCTTTCCTCTGGGCCGCCGACCATGTCCAGGGCTTCTGCCCAGCCACAGTGAGGGGCCATAGGTCCAGCGGTCCCTCTCCAATTTCCTTCTGCTTCCAGCGGTTATGGGTAGCCTTCTCTTGGGGTTAGACAGTCCGATACATGCAGCCCAAGGAGTTGGTAGCTGGTGGCCTCAATGGCTAGGGCACCCAGCCATGGCTGCCAGTATGGGTGTCGACATGTGGTGCAGGGTGGGGGGGGTTCAGCCGCCCAGGCATGGTGAATGGCGGCAGGTGGCAGCCTCCTTCCCGAGCTGGAGTACAGGGTCACTTGCCTCTCCTTCACCATGTCCAGCTCGGCGTCCGAGGAGCATGGGGCCCCGCTTCTTGCTGCCATCTTGTTGGCTGGGATGGTGTGTGTGGGGCGTGATGTGTGTATATGCGGCTGCATCTTGTCAGCCTCCTGAGTGTCACTCACAAATCCGGCACCGTTTCTCATTAGAATCGATTGTGTTCCACGTGGCGCCGATGCTAGCCCCTCAACTGTTGCCGAATCAGTCCAGATGCGGCGCCAGTTTTGATGTCGTGGAACTCCACGAATCCTGTGCCGGCGTCAACACTTTGTCTCAGGAATGGAGAATCCAGCTCACGGTTTCTCCTCAGCTCTGTCTTAAATGAATGACTCCTCATTATTAAAACATGACCCCTAGTTCTCGATTCTCTCAGAAGAGGAAACATCCTCTCCACATCCACCCTGTCAATACTCCTCAAGATCTTAAAGGTTTCAATGAAGTCACCTCTTACTCTTCTAAACACTAGTGGATACAATCCTAACCTGTCCAACCTTTCCTCTGAAGACAACCCTCCCATTTCTCTGAACTGCTTCTAACCCATTTACATCTTTCCTTAAATAAGGAGACCAATACTATGTACACTACTCCAGATGTGGTGTCACCAATGCCCTGTATAACTGAAGCATAACCTCTCTACTTTTGTAATCAATTCCCCTCACAATAAACAATAACATTTTACTAGCTTTCCTAATTACTTGCTGTGCCTGCATACCAGCCTTTTGTGATTCAGGAACGAGGACACCCAGCCCCCCTCTGCACCACAAAGCTTGGTAATCCCTCACCATTTGGACAGCACAAAATAGCTTTCCTGCCAACATGCTCATTCTTGGTGCACTCTATAGCTCGTTCTTCATACCTTGTGCAGAACTGGGGAGATATTGAAGAGCTCTTGTTGCTTCTAAACCCCTGCCCCAGTTCAGAGATACGGTGAAAGAATATCGGAGTTAGTTACAGAAGTTCAAACAGACAGAAAGCAGAGTTAAGAGAATGAATCATTCACAAACAGAAGCTTTGAGTGTATAATTACACTGTAGCAAATTTATCTAGGCAGTTTCAATTATAAATTTAGACATACAAAATTATAATGGGGATGAAATCACCTCTTCCCCTCCATTTTAATAACTCTGCTTCACCCAGAGGCCACTCTTGACCTTGATTCTCCTTGAGCAATGCCACTAGAGATTGATGTTCACTTCAAAACATCTTGAGTGAATTTCCACCAGGGTTTCCCCGCTTGTCTATCATAAATTTAGCAGACAAGTTATGGAAATCTGTGAAAATTAAAATCAGGAAAGATCAAGAACACACAATTTTGAGAGCTCTGAGTGATGCATCCATTATTGCATCTTTGGCCTCCAGGATAAAAAGAAATGTTCAATGTTTCACGAAGAGTGTGAATAAGTGTCACTAATAGATCTGGCACAGCTATGATAGCCAAATAGCTGTGCTATCTAATTCAACTTGCCCAGAATCAAGACATCGATCACTCTTCCCCTCACCTCCCCTAACAACATTCCTTATGGACCGCTCATGCCGTGACACACTTGTCCAGTCCTCTATCACACCCAACACCTCATCCCCTTTCCATCGCACCTTCCCCTGCAATCAAAGGAGGTTTAACACCTGCCCACTCTTACCTCCCCCCTATTCATTGTCCAAGGACAAAAACACTCCTTCCAGATGAATCAGCGACCCTGATCATCCTGTCACTTGCCATTTCAATTCACCATGTGCTCTCATGCTTGCATTTCTGACCTCCACCTGCTGTCAGTGCACTCCAAGCACTAAGTATTCTTTCTCTACCTTGTTCTCACACTGACTACCTTGTCCTCAGCCTCCCATCGTGTTCCAATAAAGCTCAAAGTAAGCTCAAGGAACAGCAACTCGTCCAATGTGTAGGCACTTAATAGCCTTCCAGACTCAATATTGAACTCAACAATTCCAGATCCGGAGCTGGGATTCTCCCTCCTGGGGACTAAGTCACCACGCCGGCAGCAAAACCAGCGGCAACAACTCCGGCTTCAACAGCCCCCGAAAGTCAGGAATTCTCCGCACTTTCGGGGGCTAGATGGACGCTGGAGGGGTTGCCGCCGCTCCAGCTGGCGTAGAAGGGCTGATGCAAGTCCGCGCATGAGCAGAATGGCCGGCGTGGTCTTGCGCATGCGTGGAACGCCAGGTGTGATTCCGCGCATGCGCAGACCAGCTGGCGTATTTTTGCACATGCGCGGGAGGTTCTCTTCCCTGCGCCGGCCCCCGTGCAATATGGCGGAGCGGGGTCCGGCGCGGTAGAAAGAAATGCCCCCACAGAACAAGCCCGCCTGCAGATCGGTATGCCCAGATCACGGGCCAGGCCACCTTGGGGGGCCCCCCGGAGTCAGATCCCCAGCTGCCCCCTCGAGGACCGCCCCCACACACTCACCTGCCAGGTCCCATTGTGCGTTAGGTGAGTCATTTACGCTGGCGGGACTGGCCAAAAATGAACGGCCGCTTGGTCCATCGGGGCCTGGAGAATCGCCGGTGGGGCCGCAGTCAATGGCCTCCGACCGGCGTGGCTGGAATCCCGCCGCCGCCCGAAAAACAGCGCCGGAGAATAGGGCAGCCAGCGTCGGCGGGGCGGGATTTACACCTCCCCTGGGGATTCTCTGACCCAACGGGCGGGGTCGGAGAATCCCGGCCCTGACCTCTGCCTCCATTTTGTTTCCTTTTTATTTACAGGTTTTACATACATTTTTCTTATTTTTGCTTTCAGATGACAACTGTTCATTATTCTTGACCATGATTCACCTGAGGAAGGAGCTGTGCTCTGAAAGCTAGTGATTCGAAACAAACCTGTTGGACTTTAACCTGGTGTTGTAAGACTTCTTACTGCTGATTGTTCTGCCATTCATACTTCCTAAGGACTCATCTTTAGTTTCTTTCCCCGGCTTGTCCCAGCGCAACCCTACCCCTACCTCACATGGCCACAGTCTCCTGTTGTTCAGGTTTGCTTCCACTGAGAACTGACCTCACTTCTCCCATTAACATATTCTGCGATCCTACCTTTGCCACTATTAACACTCTTCAGTCCCGATTGTCACCATTAACAGCCACCTTGTCTCATGTCCATGACATCTTTGTCAATCTCTCCTTAACTCCAACCTATGGCGGACTTTTCATTCTGCACCACCCCTCTGCCAGACCTGTTGAGTTAATCCAGCATTTCATTTTCTGTTTCTATTTATGATAATTCCTTTACTTGTTCCATTCGCACTCCATTGAACTTGCACCACCAACTTTTTCTGTCCTATTTAATCTTTTCTGTCTCCCTATCACATACATTCCATTTTGTTCCTTTTCAACGTTTCTCCCCTTGTTTTAAAACCTATTACATTCCTGTCTGTTCCCATAACTGAGGGAAGGTTATCAAGCTGAAATCTTAACTCTGGTTGGGAATATCCGATCCGGCAGATCCTGCAGAATTCCCTCCCGAAGTCAATGGACCTTTGGCTGGTCTGTCAAATTTTCTGTCTCACTCATGACGATTCCCACCACAGGTGGGACTGGAAAATCCCAACTTCTATTTGTTAGAATACCTTCAGTGCAGAAAGAGGCCATTCAGCCCAT
This sequence comes from Scyliorhinus canicula, assembly GCF_902713615.1. Classification (NCBI taxonomy): domain Eukaryota; kingdom Metazoa; phylum Chordata; class Chondrichthyes; order Carcharhiniformes; family Scyliorhinidae; genus Scyliorhinus; species Scyliorhinus canicula. The sequence continues at coordinate 154,020,619 of NC_052151.1, forward strand.
CAAATCTGTACTGACCTGCTGAAAGAGCACCCCTACCTTGGCCCACTTTCCTGCCTTATTCCCGTAACCCCACCTAGGATGCACTTGTTCCTTTCTCTTTTTCATCTGCATACTGTCCCTTGACAATATCATCCACACACATGGGGTCTGGTGTCACTTGTATGCAAACAACCCCCACCTCTCTACCATCACTCTCAACTTTCCATTTCCCCTGCATTGGCAGGCTGCTTGTGTGGCATCCAGTCCCGGATGAGCTGCAATTCCATCCAGCTAACAATTGGTAAGACTGAAGCCATTGCCTTAAGCCCCTAGACTCTGTGCCATACCATTAGGTCAATCCCCCTCCCTGGCCACAGTTTTATGTTGAACCTGACTGTCACAACTTTGGTGCCCTATTTGAGCCTCAGCTGAGTTTCTTACCAGGTGGGGTGGCATGGTGGTGCATGGTTAGCATGGCAGGGTCCCAGGTTCAATTCCAGCCTTGGGTCACTGTCTGTGTGGAGTTTGCACTTTCTCCCCGTGTCTGCGTGGGTTTCGTCCGGGTGCTCCCGTTTCCTCCCACAGTCCAAAGATGTGCAGGTTAGGTGGATTGGTCATGATGAATTACCCCTTAGTGTCCAGGCATGTGCAGTTTAGGTTACAAGGTTACGATGATGGGGAAACGGACATTGGTAGAGTGCTCATTCGAAAGGTCGGTGCAGACTCGATGGGCCGAATGGCCTTCCTTCTCCACTGTAGGAATTCTGTGATTCTATCTTCTCTATCATGAGTATCAAGAATCAGTGGATAATGCAGCTTAGAAGGAAACCACTTGGCACCTTGCACCAGTGCTGGTTCTCTGAAATTGCTATCTAATTTGTCCCACTTTCTGGTTTCACCCCCATCAATACAAACTGCCCATGTAGAGCTCAAATTCTCTACTAGGTTAGCAGGCCAGGCATGTAACATCGCTCATTTCCACTCTTGTCTTGATCAATCTGCTACTGAAACCCTTATACATGTCTTTGTTACCTCCAGACTCGACTATTCCAATGGTGTCCTGCAGGTCTTCCCTCCTCCAAACAACGACAGCTCATCTGACCCCACAGTAAGTCCACCTTACCCATCACTCCTTTCTTTGCTGATCTGCTTCGATTCATAACGCCTCAGTCCCACCAATTTAAAATTCATAGCTTGTGTTTAAATCCCATTGCCCCCATTCTACTTCTGTAACCTCCTGGTTATCGAATGTGGTCAAATGGACATTGGCCTGAATTGTTTGGCCCGATATACAATTAGACATTTAAAATCACAGCCACAGTCAGCCAATAGGCCTGATGGGAGTACGAACAACCAAGTTCAAATACACTGTGCAGAGAGAGAGATAGTCAGGACAAGTCTGGGGCTGCCCTGTGAACAGGAAATCAGGAGATACCCGGTCCCATTCAAATGGATCGATTGTTGGGGATTGCCCAGATGAAGCTAGACTTTCTGGCACCCAGATTTCCAACCATTACTATATATACGGAGTTACGTGCCGACAATATACCTGGAGGTGGCCCCCTGGAGGTGGGTTCCTGGTGTCGTGCAACTTCACTGGGTATTGCAACCCCCGCCCCGAGACCTCATTGGCTGAAGGCCAGAGAAGTTTCTGGACAGGCACAAAGAGAAGTATGAGAATTGACCATTAAGGCTCTCTTGAGCGAAGACTCGGTGCAGAGGCAGCGGAGAAGATTTGCTGATGGACCAAGGATGGAAGGAAGCAGCAAGCGCGACCCACCTTCACAGACGGGGGCCCTGAGACAACCGAGACTCAGAGAATTTGACCCACTGCTCGATTGAGTTCATCAGCACGAGTAGTATTAAGAATCTTGGGATTATTGTAGTTGGGCTAATTTAAGGGGGGGTAACCATTTTTACTGTGTTTGATAATAAACTTGGATGAATTGTGAACTTGTGTCAGTCCTTTGTTCATTTCGCAAACAAGGGCACCTGGGTAAAATATTTGAATAATCAACAGGTTGAAGTGTCTGAAGTTTGCAGACAATACGAAAAAGCCCCTCGGAACTTTACCCTGATTTGCTTGTGCATCACCCCTCCCTTTAGTCACAATTGGCAGTAGTGGCTTCAGCCTCCACACTCTGAAATTTCCTTCCTAAATCCCTCAACCTTTCCACTTGCCTCTTCTCTAAAAACCCAACTTTGATCAAGATTTTCATAGATCATAGAATTTACAGTGCAGACGGAAGCCATTCGGCCCATCGAGTCTGCACCCGCCCATGGAAAGATCACCCTACCTAAGCCCCCACACCTCCACCCTATGCCCGTAACCAAGTAACCCCATCTAACCTTTTGGACACTAAGGCCAATTTATCATGGCCAATCCACCTAACCTGCACGTCTTTGGACGGTGGGAGGAAACCGGAGCACCCAGAGGAAACCCACGCAGACCCGGGGAGAATGTGCAGACTCCGCACAGACAGTGACCCAAGCCGGGAATTGAACCTGGAGCTGTGAAGCAACTGTGCTAACCACTGTGATACCGTGCCGCCCATTTTGATCACATCTTGATACGTATTTCCTCCTTTGGGCCAGCACCCATTATTTCTTTAGTTTTTCAAATTTAGCTTTTGACCTAATCTTCATATAGTCTATCCGTAAGAACAATGGAACATTGATTTGGTAAGTCCAAAAGGATTTATCTCATCCCATATTTTCATCGGTATGGTAAGAATATCAGCGCAATCCTCCCGATTACGAAGTTTACAACAGGCTGATGGGGAACTCTGTAGGTTACACCCATTCAGTGCGTGCAAACTATAACATCCATTTCTTGCTTTGAGATATTTTGACATTTATTTGGCTTTTATCTGACTGTGAATAAAGGCAAAAGCTTTATTACTAATGGGAAAGCGAAAGGCTTCAAAACAGTTGGTAGCAATTTGTTAATTTATTAAAATATGCACATACTGTCAATTTTAATCTTGACTTTATATTGTAGTAAGATGTAAACAGTGGAACGCATGATAAGATCAAAGCTTAGAACGAAAAGTGGGTATAATATCTAACCTGGTGAGTAGGAGGTGAGAACAAGGCAGAGTTAGGCCGGTGGGAATGTACTAAATAATAGCTCTCATATCCACCCACGCATTACCGCAGAGTAGAAAGGGGTGTGGAGATAAAATATTGTTTAACAGTACTTTTCCTTCCATTGCAAAAGATAAAGTTGTATTAGATGAAAAACAACAGTGGTAAATGGTTTTAAATAGCTGACATGAACAAGTAAAATAATAGAGTACATTTGTTTTTTGTGAGCTCATTATCGGGTGCTGAATGAATCAACTTGGACCTTATCGATTTGCATGCCTGTGTGGTGAAACCTGTTGATATTTACACACCACGACCCATGTTCTCACAACGTGCACCTGACCACAAATGGATCAAAATAATAAACAAACAATATCTGTTTTTCTTTTCTCATTGTTAGAGAGTTAGGTACTATCTTCCACTTTGATATCAGACTAAACTAGTTGCTACTTTAAGTTTCTTCAATTCCGTTCTTTCTACATCACTCCTAATCCAGGGTTATTGAAGGCAAATTGTCAAATCCCGGCTGCCATGTTAACTGATCAGCAGAGGACAGCAGTCAAATTGTGAATCTTTTCTTGCCTTACATGGCAATTCAGGCTGAACCACCATGGCAGCTTGTACTAAATTATTTGATAAAAAAGACATGTGGCCGCCCTCCCTTGTCAATCTGATGCAAGAACAGGACAATTGCAGTGACTAGCAGACAATGTATGGATACAGTAACAGAGGACTATTACATGCAAAATGCACTTGTTATGTTCACCTATGTGGAAGCAGCTCATTTAAGGCTTCTAAACACAGTGTGCAGCTTGCAAGCCTGTATTTGTTCAGTCATCAGTCTTAAATCTTCATTGTCCTATATTCAGATCTACGCTGACATCTATTGTCTGAATAAAGGTAAGATCAAACAATCTGACAACAGATGAATAAGAATACCAAATGGTAAATAATCATACATAGAAATGTGAAATTCTCAACTCATTCAAAGAGTTATTTCATGGTAACAAAAAAAATAACTGCATTGTTTATGCAATTTCTATTCTGTTAATAAAAAAAATGAAAACAGTTTTTTAAAACTGTTTTTATTTAGTTTTTGGTGTACAAAAAAAATATAAATATGAGCAAATAGTGGGAGTTAAACAGAAGAATATATAAGCAGTAAAACTAGAACTATTTACTATTTACACCATGATCGGTTTTGACTATTTACATAAATACATCACAGTTTTCCCTTCCTTTTCTTTTATTCTTTCCTTACAGTGTTTGCAGTGGTAATTGTGGTCCCCTGTGTTATGCTCCCCACCAGTTTTCCCTTTGCTTTTCTCCCCTTTGGATCAGGTTGTTGCTGCCCCTGAGGCCCCCCTCCCCCGCTTCCTTACTGTGTTGTGGCTACCTCCTCCTGATATTTGACTTCCTAGCTGTTGGATACAAACAGGTCTAGGAACAAGGGGCTTGTTTAGCTCACTTGGCTAAATCGCTGGTTTTTCTAGCAGACCAAGCAGGCCCCGTACCAGCCTCCCCGGACAGGCACTGGAATGTGGCGACTAGGGGCTTTTCGCAGTAACTTCATTGAAGCCTACTCGTGACAATAAGCGATTTTCATTTCATTTTTTTTCATTTTTCAACCGAGTGAATGGCTGCCACGTTTTGTGGAAGCCCTCTTCTGACCTTCAGATGGCGAATTAAATTTTCTCTGTTTGGAGAAATCCCAACAGGTCGGACAGCCAGTCTGCAGCTTTTGGTGGTGCTGCTGACCACCAGCGAGCAGGATATTCCGGCGGGCGATTAGGGAGGCAAGGGTGTTGGCCCTCCTCCCCATGAAGAGATCTGGCTGTTCTGATACCTCGAAGGCAGCTACTCTTGGGCACGGCTCCATCCTCATCCCCACCACTTTTGACATTGCCTTGAAGAAGGCTGTCCTAGTCTGGGGCAAGACCAGAACATGTGGGCATGGTTGGCTGTGCCTACTTGGCACCGTTCGCATCTATCCTCCACCTCCGGGAAGAACCTGCTCATTCGGGTTCTGGTTAAGTGGGCTCTGTATACCACTTTTAGCTGCATTAGCCTTAGCCTTGTACCTTTGGAGGTGGAGTTGACCCTGTGCAGTGCTTTGCTCCAGAGTCCCCATCCTATTTTGAACCCCAAGTCTTCCTCCCACTTCTCTCTTGTTTTGTCCAGTTCGGTGTGGTCCCCCTTAGCAATCATCCGTATATATCACCACAGTTCCCTTTTCCTGAGTCCGTGTCCAGCAGGTCCTCTCATGGTGGTGGTCGTGGGTCTGTACTTGTTTCTTTTCACAGGATGTTTTTGAGTTGGAAGTACCTACATTCGTTGCTCCCATCAGCTGGAATCTTTCTGTCAGCTCTTCAAGCGTTGTTAACCTGTTGTTAGTTTATCAGTCCCTAACTGTCAGCATCACCCCATACTGTCTCCACCTTTTGAAGGAGGCATCCATGTTCGCCAGCGTGAAACTGTGTTTGTTGCAGATGGGGGATTTATTAGACATAAGATCATAAGAACATAAGAACTAGGAGCAGGAATGGGCCATCTGGCCCCTCGAGCCTGCTCCGCCATTCAATGAGATCATGGCTAATCTTTTGTAGATTCAGCTCCACTTTCCCATCTGAACACCATAACCCTTTATTCCTTTATTCTTCAAAAAACTATCTATCTTTAACTTGAAAACATATAATGAAGGAGCCTCAACTGTTTCACTGGACAGGGAATTCCATAGATTCAAAACACTTTGGGAGAAGAAGTAGGCTCAGTTCTAAATCTACTTCCCCTTATTTTGAGGCTATGCCCCCAGTTCTGCTTTCACCCGCCAGTGGAAACAACCTCCCGCATCTATCCAATCTATTCCCTTCATAATTTTATATGTTTCCATAAGATCCCACTGCATTCTTCTAAATTCCAATGAGTACAGTCCCAGTCTATTCAACCTCTCCTCATAATCCAACCCCCTCAACTCTGAGATTAACCTAGTGAATCTCCTCTACACACCCTCCAGTGCCAGTACATACTTTCTCAGGTAAGGAGACAAAAACTGAACACAATACTCCAGGTGTGGCCTCACTAACACCTTATACAGTTGCAGTATAACCTTCCTAATCTTAAATTCCATCCCTCTAGCAATGAAGGACAAAACTCCATTTGCCTGCTTAATCACCTGTTGCACCTGTAAACCAACATGTTGCGACTCATGCACTAGGACACCCAGATCCCTCTGCACAACAGCATGTTTTAATATTTTAATATTTAAATAATAATCCCTTTTGCTGTTATTCCTACCAAAATGGATAACCTCACATTTGTCAACATTGTATTCCATCTGCCAGATCCTAGCCCATTCACTTAACCTATCCAAATCCCTCTACAGACTTCCGATATCCTCTGCACTTTTTGCTTTACCACTCACCTTAGTGTCGCCTGCAAACTTGGGCACATTGCACTTGGTCCCCAACTCCAAATCATCAATGTAAATTGTGAACAATTGTGGGCCCAACACTGATCCCTGAGGGACACCACTAGCTACTGATTGCCAACCAGAGAATTACCCATCAATCCCCACTCTTTGCTTTCTATTAATTAACCAATCCTCTATCCATGCTATGACTTTACCCTTAATGCCATGCATCTTTATCTGATGCAGCGACCTTTTGTGTGGCACTTTGTCAAAAGTTTTCTGGAAATCCAGATATACCACATACATTGGCTCCCCGTTATCTACAGCACTGGTAATGTCCTCAAAAAAATTCCACTAAATTAGTTAGGCACAACCTGCTCTTTATGAACCCATGCTGCGTCTGCCCAATGGGACAATTTCTATCCTGATGCCTGGCTATTTCTTCCTTGTTGATAGATTCCAGCATTTTCCCTACTACCGAAGTTAAGCTAACTGGCCTATAATTACCCACTTTCTGCCTACCTCCTTTTTTAACCGGTGGTGTCACGTTTGCTAATTTCCAATCCGCTGGGACCACCCCAGTGTCTAGTGAATTTTGGTAAATTATCACGAGTGCATTTGCAATTTCCCTAGCCATCTCTTTTAGTACCCTACGATGCATTCCATCAGGGCCAGGAGACTTGTCTATCTTTAGCCCCATTAGCTTGCCCATCACTACCTGACAAAGTCTTCACCTGTCATAACCTCATTTGCATCAGTCACTGGCATGTTATTTGTGTCTTCCACTGTGAAGACCGACCCCAAAAAATCTGTTGAGTTCTTCAGCCATTTCCTCATCTCCTATTATTAAATCTTCCTTCTCATCCTCTAACGGTCCAATATTTACCACAGCCACTCTTTTTTGTTTTATATATTTGTAGAAACTTTATTGTCTGATTTTATATTCTAAGCAAGTTTACTCTCGAAATCTGTCTTACTCTTCTTTATGGCTTTTAGCTTTTTTAGTAGCTTTCTGTTGCCCCCTAAAGATTTCCTAATCCTCCACTTGATTTGATTTGATTTATTATTGTCACATGTATTATTATACAGTGAAAAGTACTGTTTCTTGCATGCTGTACAAATAATGCATACGGCACATAAGGAAAGGAGAGACTGCAGAATATAATGTTACAGTTATAGCAAAGTGTAGAGAAAAAATCAACTCAATACGAGGTAGGTCCACTCATAAGTCTGATTGCAGTAGGGAAGAAGCTGTTCTTGATACGTGACTTCAAACTTTGGTATCTTTTTTCTGACGGAAGAAGGTGGAAGCGAGTATGTCCAGGGTGCGCGGGGTCCTTAATTATGCTGATTGCCTTTCCGAGGCAGCGGGAATTATAGATAGAGTCAATGGATGGGAGGCTGGTTTGCGTGATGGACTGAGCTACATTCACAACCTTTTGTAGTTTCCTGCGGTCTTGGGTAGAGCAGGCTCCATACCAAGCTGTGATACAACCAGAAAGAATGCTTTCTATGGTGTATCTGTAGAAGTTGATGAGAGTCGTAGCTGACTTCCAAATTTTCCTTAGTCATCTGAGAAAGTAGAGTCGTTGATGAGCTTTCTTAACTACAGTGTCAGCATGGGTTGACCAGGACAGGTTGTTGGTGATCTGGACACGTATGCTGTCGATCCTTGAAGCTCCCGACCCTTTCTACTTCATTCCCATTGATGTAGACAGGGGCATGTTCTCCACTACACTTCCTGAAGTCGATGACAATCTCCTTCGTTTTGTTGACATTGAGGGAGAGATTATTGTCGTTGCACCAGTTCACCAGATTCTCTATCTCATTCCTGTACTCTGTTTCATCATTGTTTGAGATCTGACCCACCACGGTGATGTCATCAGCAAATTTGAAAATCGTGTTGGAGGGGAATTTGGCCACACAGACATTGGTGTATAAGGAGTACAGTAGGGGGCTGAGGACACAGCCTTGTGGGGCACCAGTGTTGATGATCGTGGAGGAGGTGTTGTCCACCTTGCTGACTGTGGCCTGTGGGTTAGAAAGTTCAGGATCCAGTCGCAGAGGGAGGAGCCGAGGCCAAGGCCACAGAGCTTGGAGATGAGGGGGAATGATTTTTGTTGGAATGATGGTATTGAAGGCTGAGGTGTAGTCGATAAATAGGAGTCTGACATAGTTGGCTTTGTTATCTAGGTGTTCCACGGTACAGTGCAGGGCCATGGAGATAGCATCTTCTGTGGACCTGCAGTGGTATGCAAACTATAGTGGATCAAGGCAATCTGGAAGGCTGGAGTTGATTCATGCCATCTCTAACCCTTCGAAGCACTTCATGATGATGGATGTCAGAGCCACTGGGCGATAGTCATTAAGGCACGCTGCTTGGCTTTTTTTTGGTACAGGGATGATGGTCGTCTTCTTAAAGCAGATAGAGACCTCAAATTGTTGTAAAGTGAGGTTGAAGATGTCTGCGAATACCCCCGCCAGCTGATCTGCGGGGTGCTCGTCCGGGAACCCCATCCGGGCCAGTTGCTTTCCATGGGTTGACCTTCGAGAAGGCTGCTCTTACGTCTGCAATGGTGACCTCAGATACAATTTCATCAGAGGCTTCTGGGGTGGAGGGCTTGCTCTCGCTGACCTCTTGCTCAAAGCGTGCATAGAATGCGTTGAGCTCATTGGAGGGGTGTGCATTGGAGCCGGCGATTTTACATGCCTTCATCTTGTAGCCCATTATGTCTTGCAGACCTTGCTATAGTCGGCGGGTATCCATGTGGCTAGCCTGGGACTCGAGCTTGGTCCGGTACTGTCTTTTGGCATCTTTGATGGATTTCTTTAGATCATATCTGGCTTTCTTGTATAGATCAGGGTCACCTGACCTGAACGCCTCAGACCTAGACTTCAGCAAGCAGTAGATATCCCTGTTCATTCAGGGTTTCCGGTTGGGAAACACGTGGATTTGCTTCTTTGGCACACGGTCTTCTACACACTTACTAATGAAGTCAGTTACTGTAGTGGCGTACTCGTTCAGGCTGGTCGCAGAGTTTTAAAATGCTGACCAGTCCACTGACTCTAAGCAGTCCCGTAGGAGATCATCTGATTGCTCAGACCTCCCACATCTCTGCCTTTAGTCTCCCACATCTCGGTTAGCCCGAAATGCTATCGCATTTGGCTCCATAACTGGAGTGTTGTTGTCACCACTGGTCTCACTGAATATTTATTAGGTGGGGATGGGAGTGCTGCTATGGCTAGGGCCTGGATAGAGGTCCCTCTGCAGGACCCCTCCTCCATTAACACTCACTCAGCTTCTGGTTTCTATAGCCACCTCTTTACTCTCTCTGCAGTCGCCGCCCAGTGGTACATTTGTAGATTTGGAAGGGCTAGGCCCCCCATGGGTCTCGTTCTCTGCAGTACTCTCTTTGGGATCCTTGCACTCCCCCCCCCCCCCCCCCCCCCCCCCCATATAAACACAATAATCAGCTTTTCTAGTGAGTTGTAAAAGGCCTTCGGGATATAGATCTGGATGGATCTAAACAGGAAGAAGAACCTGGGCAGTGTAGTGATCTTTACAGGCGCATGTTTATAAGGGGTTAATGGGAAATTGAAAGATCACTAGGGGGCAGCACTAGCGGGTATAAAAGCAGACCCAAGCGGCTCTCTGCCTCTCTTGGTGATTAGACTGTGTTGAGAGCAGGAGCATAGATCTCGCTCAGGGCTACTAGTGTAGTCAGACATAGCTACTGTATATAAACATTGTAACCTTTCTACTGGTATTGATCTTAAAGTAAGAACTCACGCAGCTGTTAAATTCTGTTACTCAATAAACCTTTCAATACCGCTGGATGACTTTGAGCCTTCTTCATCAAGGTGCAGAAAGCCTCTTCAACAACTGGATTGAGTAGCGCATGTTACATACAGTAGTGCTATCAAACACACTACAGTAAGTTAACAAAAGATGGTACCAGGCTGTCTTTAAACCAACAATACTAGCTAGATTAGGTTAGAGAAAGGAAAGAAAAAGAACAGAAATTAAAGTACCGACCGCTCGATTGTGGAAGACTTCGCAGCATTTGGATCATAGACAACCAACCGACGCAAGCGAACACGTGCAAGCTCCACGGCAGATGAAAGCTACCGGTAACTTAAATAAGAACATAAGAACATAAGAACTAGGAGCAGGAGTAGGCCATCTGGCCCCTCGAGCCTGCTCCGCCATTCAATTAGATCATGGCTGATCTTTTGTGGACTCAGCTCCACTTTCCGGCCCGAACACCATAACCCTTAATCCCTTTATTCTTCAAAAAACTATCTATCTTTACCTTAAAAACATGTAATGAAGGAGCCTCAACTGCTTCACTGGGCAAGGAATTCCATAGATTCACAACCCTTTGGGTGAAGAAGTTCCTCCTAAACTCAGTCCTAAATCTACTTCCCCTTATTTTGAGGCTATGCCCCCTAGTTCTGCTGTCACCCGCCAGTGGAAACAACCTGCCCGCATCTATCCTATCTATTCCCTTCATAATTTTAAATGTTTCTATAAGATCCCCCCTCATCCTTCTAAATTCCAACGAGTACAGTCCCAGTCTACTCAACCTCTCCTCATAATCCAACCCCTTCAGCTCTGGGATTAACCTAGTGAATCTCCTCTGCACACCCTCCAGTGCCAGTACGTCCTTTCTCAAGTAAGGAGACCAAAACTGAACACAATACTCCAGGTGTGGCCGCACTAACACCTTATACAGTTGCAACATAACCTCCCTAGTCTTAAACTCCATCCCTCTAGCAATGAAGGACAAAATTCCATTTGCCTTCTTAATCACCTGTTGCACTTGTAAACCAACCTTCTGTGACTCATGCACTAGCACACCCAAGTCTCTCTGAACAGCGGCATGCTTTAATATTTTATCGTTTAAATAATAATCCCGTTTGCTGTTATTCCTACCAAAATGGATAACCTCACATTTATCAACATTGTATTCCATCTGCCAGACCCGAGCCCATTCACTTAACCTATCCAAATCCCTCTGCAGACTTCCAGTATCCTCTGCACTTTTCGCTTTACCACTCATCTTAGTGTCATCTGCAAACTTGGACACATTGCCCTTGGTCCCCAACTCCAAATCATCAATGTAAATTGTGAACAATTGTGGGCCCAACACGGATCCCTGAGGGACACCACTAGCTACTGATTGCCAACCAGAGAAACACCCATTTATCCCAACTCTTTGCTTTCTATTAATTAACCAATCCTCTATCCATGCTACTACTTTACCCTTAATGCCATGCATCTTTATCTTATGCAGCAACCTTTTGTGTGGCACCTTGTCAAAGGCTTTCTGGAAATCCAGATATACCACATCCATCGGCTCCCCGTTATCTACTGCACTGGTAATGTCCTCAAAAAATTCCACTAAATTAGTTAGGCATGACCTGCCTTTAACGAACCCATGCTGCCTCTGCCCAATGGGACAATTTCTATCCAGATGCCTCGCAATTTCTTCCTTGATGATAGATTCCAGCATCTTCCCTATTACCGAAGTTAAACTCACTGGCCTATAATTTCCTGCTTTCTGCCTACCTCCTTTTTTAAACAGTGGCGTCACGTTTGCTAATTTCCAATCCACCGGGACCACCCCAGAGTCTAGTGAATTTTGGTAAATCATCACTAGTGCATCTGCAATTTCCCTAGCCATCTCTTTTAGCACTCTGGGATGCATTCCATCAGGGCCAGGAGACTTGTCTACCTTTAGCCCCATTAGCTTGCCCATCACTCCCTCCTTTGTGATAACAATCCTCTCAAGGTCCTCACCTGTCATAGCCTCATTTGTATCAGTCGCTGGCATGTTATTTGTGTCTTCCACTGTGAAGACCGACCCAAAAAACCTGTTCAGTTCCTCAGCCATTTCCTCATTTCCCATTATTAAAACTCCCTTCTCATCCTCTAAAGGACCAATATTTACCTTAGCCACTCTTTTTTGTCTTATATATTTGTAAAAACTTTTACTGTCTGTTTTTATATTCTGAGCAATAGTAAGTGGACAATGTTTAAACAATATACATGACAGCTACTGACTGAAACACAGCCTCAGATCAGAGAAAGATTGTGCTGCTACTAGCAAGGGCAGGCCAGCAAGCTATTGATATTTATAACTCTTTCACTTACGTTGAAAATGAAGACAAAATGAAATTTCAAGTCATACTCGCAAAATTTGAAGAACACTGTAAAACACAGTCTAATGAAATCCTGGAATGATTTAACCTACGCAACAGGCTCCAAAAAAACAGCGAGACAATCTCTAATTTTGTCACAGATCTCAGATTAATAGCACTAGGCTGTAACTATGCTGATTTAACAGACTCCATTATCAGAGATCAATTCATCTAGCAACTCTCCGATGAACACTTAAGGGAATCATGAATGCAACAAAATGATCAAACTCGAAAAACCACCATCGCAAAGTGCACAGCACAAGAACAAAAGAAACAGCAGTACCTTGAGTTTCTTCAAAAACGAGGTGGAAAAATTTAAAATGGTGTCCTCTCCTCACCGGCATCTTCTTCCGGCCACCGGCTTCAATTCAAATATGTACGTGCATGTGCACAGTCAAGAGAGATGTGACCCGGCACGATCCCGTTCTGCGCATGCGCAAGAAGCTGCGCATGTGCACTACACAAAATACCGAACTCAGCCTGAGGAGCGATTCGCGCATGCGCAATTGTTTCCTACGCATAACGTCATGACGTGCTACTGCTATGGCAACGCCCACTTAAAAGAGAAATGATCTGCACAAGGGAAAAGGGCAGCAAGGTAGCACTGTGGATAGCACAATTGCTTCACAGCTCCAGGGTCCCAGGTTCGATTCCAACTTGGGTCACTGTCTGTACAGAGCCTGCACATCCTCCCGTGTGTGCGTGGGTTTCCTCCGGGTGCTCCGATTTCCGCCCACAGTCCAAAGATGTGCAGGTTAGGTGGATTGGCCATGATAAATTGCCATTAGTATCCAAAATTGTCCTTCATGTTGGGTGGGTTTACTGGGTTATGGGGATAGGGTGGAGGTGATGACCTTGGGTAGGGTGCTCTTTCCAAGAGCCGGTGCAGACTCGATGGGCTGAATGGCCTCCTTCTGCACTGTAAATTCTATGAAAAGATGTCTAAAGTGCTCCAAACTGAATCATTTCGCCTCCCAGTGTAAGTCAACAGCATAATGTCACTCTCTAACCCAGAAACATGCAAACATCTAGGTCTGCACAGTGGACACAATGGAAAACCAAACACCCAAAGAAAATTTTTCCGACCACAAATGTTTCCACTCCTGGGAGAACACATACATCCTCGGAATAATAGATTCGGCAGAGTAACTTCAAGCGCCGATCACGAATCCTCAATACGTTAATGCAATTGACTCCAAAAGTGAATGGAACGCCAAGGTGTAAGTGAACAACTTACCAATTGCGTTCAAGCTTAACACGGAGCGTTCACAAACTTGATGACAAGCAAAGATCTCGCATCCATCCCAGGGACACAAGAGATGATATCTGCTGCATGCAAGTTAAAAGACGACAATGGCAACTAGATCACCTCAAGAGGATCATGCCACCTACAAGTAGTCAATAAGAGGGTCACGAAAGGACTACGTTTCGAGATCATGGACGACAAAAAAACATCGCTGTTAGATGTTCAAGCCTGCAAGGACTTGCGGCTGGTCCAGAGAATATTCATGCACACGAATTACTCATCACGACTAGACAATGACATCCAGCTGCTTCTCAGCGAGTATCCTGACGTCTTTTGTAGCATGGGTACGTGACCTTACAAATACAAAATCCTGCTCAAGGAAGGTGCAAAACCTGTCATTCATCCACCTAGGAGGGTACCAGCTCCCTTGTGGGACAGGCTAAAATCAGAGTTCCTACACCTAAAATCACAAGGCATAATATCAAAGGTCACACAGCCGACTGACTGGGTCAGCTCCTTGGTGTGTGTCAAGAAACTATCAGGTGGACTTCCGGTGGCGGCGATGCCTAAGTGAGCCGCACATTCGGCGGGCTCTCACTCCAGCAGTCGTTTAGGGGCTGATTCCCCACGATAGCGGGACCACGGACCTGAAGGAAGGCGGCAGCGAAAGTGCTGAGGAGCGGGCTGCGGCACATGGAACAGCGGGAGTCCAGGAGGCAGAAGAAAAAAGAGAAAAAGGGACAGAGGCAAGGACCTGAAGAAACTTACCTGGTACCTAAGATGGCGGACACACGGACCCTGGACTCAGCAATCCAGCAGGCGCTGGATAACATGCTCCAGGTAATGAAGTCCAGTTTTGAAGCGCTGAAGCGGGACAGCTTGGACCCAATCCAGAGAGCGGTGGATCAGCTGAACCAGAGGCTGGATGCGCAAGATGTTAAAGTTAAGGAGCTGGGAGAGGCGGTGGAGGAGCAGGCGGATGCGCAGACGGTTGTGGCGCTAGACGTTGACGGGCTGAAGGAGCGGCAGAGAAGACTGCTGGACAGAGTGGAGGAGCTGGAGAATAGAGCCCGCAGGAACAACCTGAGGATGGTCGGCCTCCCGGAGGGGGCTGAGGGAGCTGATGCTGCAGCGTTTGTAGCAGACCTATTGATGCAGCTGATGGGGGCTGAAGCCTTTCAGCGACCACCGGAGCTGGAGGGGGCATACAGAATGCAGGCGAGGCAGGGGCGGCCGGGAGGACACCCCCCCCGACCAATGGTGATTAGGTTCCACAGGTTCGTGGACAAGGAGCGGGTGCTGCAGTGGGCAAAGATCGCCAGGAGCAGCACGTGGAACAACAGTGTTCTCCGCATTTATCAGGACCTAAGCCAGGAGGTGGCTCGGCAGCGAGCAGCCTTTAAGAATGTCAAGGAGGTGCTGTTCAAGAAGCACGTGAAGTTTGGTCTGCTGTTCCCGGCTCGCCTATGGGTCAAGCACCAGGGTCAACACCACTACTTCTCCGAGCCTGAAGAAGCGATGGATTTTGCGAGGGATCAGGGGCTGGTCCCAAAAAGAGGCCCCACGGACGCGAATTAGGGCCCGAGGATTACTGTGGGAAGGAACGACGAATGGGCCTGGACTGCTGCTCAACGGTTTGCTGGGCCAAAGGGGCCAAACGGAACATTTGGGACTCTTTCCTTTGTTCATGGACATTGGTTGGGGGGGGGGGGGGGGGGGGGGGTTATCTTATGTTTTTGTTTTTTCCTCTTTTTTCTGTTTTTTCCTTTTTGGGCGGATTTGTGCTTTTTGTACAGCTTGCGGAGGACACTGGAGCCGGCACAGTAACGAAGGGGGGCCGGTCAGCAAGGAGGGCCAAGGATGTGGGTTGGGGGTTTTTTTTTGTTGTTTTTTTTTGTTTTGTTGATGTCCATGCCTTCCTGTGCCAGTGAGTTTGCTCCAGTTGGTTGGAGAGGGGGATGGGGCGCCGGGGAGTGGGGAGGAGGACGGGGAAACAATGGGAATGAGACAAGAAGGCACCGGAGTGTTGAGTCACCGGGCTAGCAGATTGGCTAGTCAAGGGAGTCAGGTGGGGTGGGGAGATCACAGCCAGTGGATGGCAGGGGTGGGGGTATCGGGGGATGTGGTTTGGGGGGGGGGGGGGGGGGTTGTTCTGCTGACGTGGTAGGGACTTGAAATAGGCACTGGAAAGGAGGTCGAGGGTGGAGGCAGCCAATGGGCGGGCCAGGAATGGCGCGACGCACGGGCCGGGGGCCGGCCTGAGAAAGGCTATGGCTGACCGGCGTGGTGGGGGGGGGTGGGTTGTACACACCGACCAGGCTGATCTCCTGGAACGTCAGGGGACTGAATGGGCCGGTTAAGAGGGCGCGGGTGTTCGCGCACTTGCAGGCTCTGAGGGCGGACGTAATTATGTTGCAGGAGACACATCTGAAAGTGTCGGACCAGACCAGGCTAAGGAAGGGCTGGATTAGCCAGGTCTTCCACTCGGACTTGGACTCGAAGTCCAGAGGGGTGGCAATCATGATCAACAAGCGGGTGCAATTTGAGGCGGAGGGCATAGCCACAGACAGGGGGGGCAAATACCTGATGGTACGTGGCAGACTGGAGGGGAGAAGAGTGGTGCTGGTGAATATATATGCCCCGAACTGGGATGACATGGACTTCATTAAAAGAGTGCTGGGGAAGATCCCGGACTTGGATTATCGCAGGCTAATAACGGGGGGGGGACTTTAACATGGTCCTTGACCCGGCTTTGGATCGGTCGTGTCCCAGAACGGGTAGACTCCCAGCAATGGCAAGGAAGCTGAAAGGGTTTATGGAGCAAATGGGGGCAGTGGACCCCTGGAGAGATAGACAGCCGACAGGAAGGGGCTACTCGTTTTACTCGCACGTCCATAAAGTATATTCTAGGATAGATTTCTTCGTACTAAGCAGGGATTGTATAGGGGAGGTAAAGAACGCGGAATATTCGGCAATTACTATCTCAGACCATGCCCCGCACTGGGTAGACCTGCAGATCGGGGGGGGGGGGGGGGGGGGGGGGCGAGCTATCAACGCCCGCAATGGAGGCTAGACGTGGGACTGCTGTCGGAGGAGGGGATCTGTGAGAGGCTTCGGAGGTGTATGCAAAATTACTTGCAGGTGAATGACACGGGGGAGGTCTCAGCGGCGACCCTGTGGGAGGCGCTAAAGGCAGTAGTGCGGGGGGAGCTGATTTAATTTGGAGCCCACAGAGCCAAGGCAGACAGGGCAGAGATGGATAGATTGGTCAGGGAAATGGGTCGGATAGATGAAGAGCACGCGGAGTCCCCGGGGGAGGTTTTACTCAGGGAGAGGAAGAGACTACAGGCGGAACTGGGGCCGTGGAACAGCTTAGGAAGGCGAGGGGTGTGGTGTACGAGCATGGGGAAAAGGCTAGCAGACTGTTAATGCAGCAACTCAGGAGGAGGGAGGCGGCCAGGGAAATAGTAGAGTGATGGACGGGGAGGGGCGCAAAGTGGGGGACCCGGCAGGATTGAATAAGGTATTCCGGGACTTCTATCGCAAGCTGTATACTTCGGAGCCGCCGGAAGAAATGGAGGAGATGAAAAGGTTTCTGGACGGGTTAACCTTCCCAACAGTAGGTGGGGGGCGAGTGGATGAGCTGGGAGCCCCGATTAGAGTGGAGGAGGTATTGGGGGCCCTAAAGGCCATGCAGTCAGGGAAGTCCCCGGGGCCGGATGGATACCCAGTAGAGTTTTATAGGAAGTTCTCTGAGCTGGTGGGCCCGGTCTTGGCTTTCAATGAGGCAAGGGACAGAGGGACCCTGCCGCCGACAATGTCGCAAGCCACTATATCACTGATATTGAAGCGGGGTAAAGACCCGGAGGCGTGCGGGTCCTACAGGCCAATCTCCCTGATTAATGTTGACGCCAAGCTCCTGGCAAAGGTACTGGCGATCAGAATTGAGGACTGCGTACCGGAGGTGATTGGGGATGACCAAACTGGGTTCATGAAAGGTAGGCAGCTGGCGGCCAACCTGAGAAGATTACTTAATGTGATAATGATGCCCCCGGCGGGCAGGGAGGTGGAGGTACTGGTGGCGATGGACGCCGAGAAGGCCTTTGACCGGATGGAGTGGGACTATCTATGGGAGGTGCTCAGACGGTTTGGGTTCGGGGAGGGATTGGTGGATTGGATCAAATTACTATATCAGGCCCCGAGGGCCAGCGTCAGGACTAACAGAGAAGTGTCGGAGTACTTTAGGTTGTACCGAGGGACCAGTCATGGCTGCCCGCTCTCCCCGCTGCTGTTTGCGCTGGCCATAGAGCTGCTGCCGATTGCGCTGAGAGCCGCAGAGGGATGGAAGGGGATGGTGAGGGGCGGGTAGAACATAGGGTCTCTCTTTACGCAGACGACCTGCTCCTGTACGTGTCGGACCCAGAGGCCGGGATGGGAAGTATACTGGGAATGTTGAGGCAGTTCGGCCAGTTTTCAGGATACAAATTAAATACGGCCAAGAGTGAAATGTTTGTGGTCCAGGCAAGGGGCCAGGAGAACAGATTGAGAGGGCTACCATTTAGGCTGGTTGAGGAAAATTTCCGGTATTTGGGAATCCAGGTGGCACGAGACTGGGGCAGGCTGCACAAGTTAAATTTGGCCAGGGTGGTGGAGCAAATGAAGGGAGAGTTTCAGAGATGGGATGCACTCCCGCTGTCGCTGGCAGGGAGGGTGCAGACTGTAAAGTTGACAATCCTCCCTAGATTTCTGTTTGTTTTTCAGTGCATCCAGATCTTTGTCCCACAGTCCTTCTTCAAAAGAGTTAACAGGATGATTATGAGCTTTGTCTGGGCGGGAAAATCCCCGCGGGTGAAGAAGGCGATGTTGGAGAGGAACCGCAGCGAGGGAGGGCTGGCTTTGCCGAGTCTGATTAATTATTACTGGGCGGCCAACATCGCTATGATAAGGAAGTGGATGGTGGGTACGGGGTCTATTTGGGAGCGGGTGGAGGCGGCTTCGTGCAGGGGCTCCAGCTTGGCAGTCCTGGTCACGGCTCCTCTACCGCTGCCGCCGGCCAATACTCCAACAGCCCGGTAATGGTGGCGACCCTGCGGATATGGGGACAGTGGAGGAGGCATGTGGGGGAGATGGGGGTGTCTGTCTGGGCGCCAATCTGCGACAACCATCGGTTTGCCCCCGGGAGTATGGATGGGGGGTTTCGAGTATGGCGGCGGGCGGGGGTGGGAAGGGTGGGCGATATGTTCCTGGAAGGGAGCTTTGCGAGCTTGAGGAGCTTGGAGGAGAAATTTGGGCTGGTGAGGGGAAATGATTTTAGGTACCTACAGTTGCGGGACTTTGTTCGTAGACAGGTCCCATCTTTCCCATGCCTCCCGCCAATGGAGATCCTAGACAGAATAGTCTCTAGGGGGGAAGAAGGGGAGGGCAGAGTCTCTGGTATTTATAAGGTGCTCATGAGGGAGGAAGGGTCCCAGACGGAGGAACTGAAACTTAAATGGGAGGAGGAGCTAGGCGGGGAAATGGAGGACGGGCTGTGGGCAGAGGCCCTGAGTAGGGTAAATTCGACCGCGACATGTGCCAGGCTCGGGCTGATTCAATTTAAGGTCGTTCACCGGGCCCATATGACGGTGGCTTGGATGAGCAAATTCTTTGGGATAGAGGACAAATGCGCTAGGTGCGCGGGAGGACCGGCGAACCACGTTCACATGTTTTGGGCATGCCCTAAGCTGAGGGGGTACTGGGAGGGATTAGTGGGAGTCATGTCCCGGGTGCTAAAAACAAGGGTGGCGATGGGTCCAGGGGTGGCACTTTTTGGGGTTTCGGAAGACCCAGGAGTCCAGGGGGGAGAAAGAGGCCGATATTTTGGCCTTTGCTGCCCTGATAGCCCGGCGACGAATACTATTGGCGTGGAGGGACTCAATGCCCCCGAAGACTGAGTTGTGGCTTGTGGACATGTCGAGTTTCCTGGGTATGGATAAAATTAAGTTCGCCTTGAGGGGATCTGTACAGGGGTTCGCCCGGAGGTGGCAACCATTTATTGACTTCTTTGCGGGAGAGTGAGCGTCAGCAGGGGGTGGGGGGGATGGGGGGGGGGGGGGGGGGGGGTAGAGTAGAGTAGAGTAGGAGGGATAAAATGGCGGGTAGTACTGGTGGGAGAGGAGCGGGCTTGTGCAGTATGGTACGATTGAAGTATTGAAAGTACATGGATGTTTGCACATTTTTGCCTTTTTTGCTCTCTTTCTGCTGATGTCTGTAACTGTTTACAAAGCCAAAAACTACCTCAATAAAATTGTTTATTAAAAAAAAAGAAGCCATCAGGTGACCTCAGAATCTGTTTAGATCCCAAAAATCTGAACAAAAACATTCGCAGGGAACACTAGCCCATCCCCAAGCAAGAAGTGATAATATGTGAAATGGAAAACACTCGCATCTTCACCAAACTTGATGCTTCCCAAGGCTTCTGGCAGATGCAGCTCAATGATTCCAGCAGACTGTTGTGTACATTCAACACGCCGTTTGGATGATACTGCTATAATCGCATGCCTTTCGGGATCATCTCCGCATCCAAAATCTTTACAGAATCATGGAGCAGATGACGGAGGGCTTTGAAGATGTCAGAGCCTATGTGGATGACATCATCATATGGTCAACGACAGAAGAAGACCACATTGCTCGATTAAGACAAGTCTTCAAAAGAATTCACCAATTTGGGTTGAAACTCAACCAATCCAAGTGCACCTTCGCACGCTCATCTCTGACCTTCCTGGGTGACACTATAGCAGCACAAGTGTCGAGGCCGGATAATGAAAAAAATCGCTGTAATCCAGAACATGCAGCAGCCAAGAGACAAGAAAGCTGTGTTCAGATTTCTTGGATTCATCAATTTTCTGGGCAAGTTTATACCGAACTTATTAACAAGGACGTCAGCATTACGAAACGGGATAAGGAAGGACACAGGACTCAGATGTGACATGTGTCAAAACCGGCACAATGCAAGGAGCCACTCCAGCAGCATAAGATGGCTATGTCACCAAGGAACAAAGTTGGCATAGATTTATTTCACTCCATGGGTTGAAACTATGTTCATATCATTGACTATTACTCGATCTTTCCGGAAGTAATTAAACTTCCGGATCTCACGTCAGCATCAGTTATCAAAGCCTCCAAGGAAACATTCTCGAGGCATGGTGTTCCACAAACAGTCATGTCCGATAATGGTCCTTGCTTTGCGAGCTGGGAGTGGATGGAATTCTCCAAGAAATACAACTTTAAACACGTGACATCAAATCCACACTTTACCCAATCCAACGGCAAAGTAGAGAAAGGTATAGACATTGCCAAACAACTCATAAGCAAGGCCACTGACTCGAATTCCGACATACACTTGGCTCTATTATCATACAGATCATCACCGTTGAGCTCAGGGCTATCACCAGCTCAAATGCTTTTCAATCGAGATGTGAGAACGCTACCAGCGTTACACTTCAGCAATCCAGATCACTCACAAGTGCTTGACAAGATACAACACCAACATCACAAACAAAAGCAACACTATGACCAGCATGCAAAATCATTAGCAGTCAATGACATGGTTCGACTGTGATACCCAGGCGGAGAATGGTCCAACGCGGCAACAGTGCTATGACAAGCAGCGCCACGATCACACATTGTAAAGTCCGATGAAGGTGTGCTGTTTAGACGCAATCGACGAGATATGCTAAAGGTTCCACTTCCTGAACCTGTCTTTCGGACGTTAAATCGACAGGACTCACTCACTCGACAACACTTAACACCATCAGCCAGTGAACAGACGGACATTAAAACCTCACTGTCTCCATGTCCACTTAGGAGATCAACTCGAATCAGATGCACACCCAACCGTCTGAACCCGTGAACATTGGACTGATGCAATTATTGATTTCTGTAATGCATTTGCATATGATACCAACTATGTTTGTTCCATTCTAGTAACAACACTGAAACTATGTTGAAAAAAAGAAAAAAAGGGGGATGTAGTGATCTTTACATGGGTATGTTCATAAGGGGTCAATGGGAAATTGAAAGATCATTGGGGGCAGCACGGGCGGGTATAAAAGCAGGTGCAAGCGGCTCTCTGCCTCTCTTGGTGATTAGACTGCGTTGAGAGCAGGAGCATAGATCTAGCTCAGGGCTACTGGTGTAGTCAGACATAGCTACTGTATATAAACATTGTAATCTTTCGACTGGTATTGATCTTAAAGTAAGAACTCACGCAGTTGTTAAATTCTGTTACTCAATAATCTTTCAATACCTCTGGATGACTTCATCAAGGTGCAGAAACCCTCTGCAGCCATTGAATTGAGTAACGCACGTTACATACAGTAGTGCTACCAAACACACTACAGTAAGGTAACAAAAGAGGCAGTACGTTCATCTTGATCGTCTGCACTCTCCCCGCCTGTGGGAGTGTGTTCCATCTCTGCAAGTCCTTTTTAACTTCGTCCGTCAGGCTGGTCAGGTTCCATTTGTGGATCCCTGTCCAGCCATGAGCGATTTGGATCCCAGGTAAAACAGTTTTTTATACTTCTGAAACAATCATTTTAAAATTATGTTTGCTTGTCAACTGTAAATAGTATATGCAAAGTTAACGTAAAGATGTTTAACCAACATAATTATTGTGGTATAATACAATAATTGCATGAATATAATGAAGAAACAGTAACAAATAGAGGATATGCATTATTATATAGAAAGTATAGCTTGTAACAACAGTCGCAAATAGCTGCCGAGCAAGTTACATAAGCCTTTGTGGCACATTGCATTTTTAGTGACAGTTAAATGAGTTTTTAAGGTTTTTATAGCTGCTAAGTGGCGTTACTGATAAACAGAATTTACTACATAAAGTGAACATTGCCATTTCATTTCCAAGAGCTTTTACATAAGTTGCTACGAGTGGGAGGTTAAAACAGCACAACAGCCTCTGAATTGCAGCTGGGTCCTGTGTGAGGGATGAAGGAACTGTGCATCACCTTAACCGATAAAATTGAAGAATTATTAATGAACAGCAGTCTGACAAGGAAGTGTAAGTTAGTGAATAGTGAATTCAAATCTGATACAGAAAGTAAAACAGAGAAGGGGAAACATGAATATTGCTGAATGTTGCGAAAGCTTTTCATCTTGCACTTTTCCGGACAAATGCAGGATGCCAAATTTCAAACAGTCGCAATAATTTAGAGACAGGAAAAAAGAATGCTGAGTGGTTGACAAGTCAACTCTGATTGGTTGAGGTATTGTCGGAGAAAGCAATGGCGAACTATAGACTCCCCAAGCTCTGGGCAATTCAAAAAAGACACAAGGCTTGAACATATTCCTTTTGTTTGCAGTGAATGGGTTCCTGCGTCTGAATGTATGTTGCTTCTAGCAAGTGTAAATCAGTCATCTTATGAACTCAACTGATTATCTTAAATTAGTTGGTATAATAAATCCGAGGACGCTGACAGTAAACGTCATATAGATTTATTTACAAGTATTTACAAAGATCTGCATAACACAGCACATCACTCCCTGTGCAATCCTAGCTGGGAGTGTAATGTTTGTGTTGGATTTATATTACACGAACACTTGCAGCTAGAGCTATAAACAATTTATTAACATCCACTGTGGGTCAAATATATCCAAACAACAGATGAATAATACAGTATGAACATGCACAAGCAACCTCTCTCCCAGCTGCCTAGTAAGTCTGAGGTCACCTGACTCTTACATTCACTTCTATACTAATGAGACTCATAGTGGTCAGTCGGTGAATTACAACACAACCATGCTATCACTACAGGCAGGACTTGTCTCACCAGGTCGTGATCTGGGCCTGCTTTTAACCTTGCTCATAATGAGCCCCAGGTTGTAGGTCTCTGCCCATTACCTGGGGATCTAATACCCCACGAGTCCCACGGAGAGATCAATTAATGCTTCAACGTGGTCTTCTTGTGAGTTATGACATTCCTCTCCCCAAAGTCCGAAAGCTCCCCATCAGCCACCTATGGAGGGGGCCTTCTGTGCCGCTTCTCCCATAGCTGCACCTCTGCCTGTGGCGTCCCTGGGTCGGCATTTAGCCTGGTCGGCTGCCAAAGCATCACAGCTGGGACCTCAGAGCTGGACATGCTGTCGCACGCTGATGCAGACACGTCCGTGTGCATGTCGTCATCCTCATGCTGAATTGATGCAGCATCCCTGATGGCTGGGCCCTCAACTCGAGGGGTAGTTCATGATGTGGTGAAGGCAGGAACACCACAGGATACACCTTACACCCAGAATGCCTTGATCCACTGCAATTCACATACCTCCACAATCACAGCAGATGCCATCTTCCTGGCCCTACACTCATCTCAACAAAAAGGACTCCTATGTTAAACTCCTATTCATTGACTACAGCTCCGCCTTCAACACCATAATCCCAGCCAAGGAAATTCGGCATGTCCACATTGACTCTTACCAATTTTTACAGATGCACCATAGAAAGCATCCTATCGGGCTGCATCACAGCCTGGCCTGGCAACTGCTCAGCCCAAGACCGTAAGAAACTACAGAGAGTCGTGAACACAGCCCAGTCCATTTCGCAAAGCTGCCTCCCATCTATTGACTCTGTCTACACTCCCCACTTGGGAAAGCGGGCAGCATAATCAAAGACCCCTCCACCTGGCTTACTCACTCTTCCAACCTCGTCCATTGGGCAGGAGATACAAAAGCCTGAGAACACGCACTAACAGGTTGAAAAACAGCTTCTTCCCTGTTGTTATGACGCTCTTATGGACCGAACTGATCTTTTCACACATCTTTTCTCCCATTATTACCACCCCACACTGCCAGGAAACCCATGGATGGGAGTGCGTTGCCGGCAGGAAAAGTGAAACACAACAACCGAAAAATTCTGACCATTAAAACAAAGCCCTGTCCCTGGTGTACGTTAAAGATTCTTGAGGACTATTCGAAGAAGAACAAGGAGCAGTCGCTCAACTGGCCAAGATTATTTATTTCTCAACCATCACCACAGGTAGTTATTCCTTCAGCTGGCTAGGCCCTTGGAAGCTCTGGAATTCCTTCCCTCACTTTGTCATCTCCCTCCCTCACTTTCCTCCTTCAAGAGACCGCATAAAATCCATCTCTTTGACTAAACCTTTGATCCCTTGACCTGCTTATGTGGCTCAATGTCATATTTTGTGTTATAATGTTTCTGCGAGGTGCCTAATTGGGACATTAAAGGTGCGAGATAAATGGAAATTGTTGTGTAACCAATGGGTTAGTTAGAATGTGGAACATGCTACTATGTGGTGTAGTTGAGGCAAATTGTGTTTTATAGAAGTTTGACCTGTTCATGAGAGACAAATAGGAATAGAAATAGAAATGCTAAGAGGGTGAGGTGAAGATGGATGGAAGAAAGCTCATGTTGAGCCTACACCAGCTGGGCCAAATGCTGGAAATTCAATGAAATATTGAATGAAGTATTCCATTGCTGTTTGTGGGAGCTTACTGTGCACAATCTGTTTGCCAAGTTCTTACATTACCCATTACCGCAAAGAAGACACTTCAAAAGTGCTTAAGTGATTACAAAGCAGCACTAGGGTCCCAGGTTCGATTCCGGCTTGGGTCACTGTCTGTGTGGATTCTGCACATCCTCCCCATGTCTACGTGGGGTTCTTCCGGGTGCTCCGGTTTCCTCCCACAGTCCAAAGATGTGCTGGTTAGGTGGATTGGCCATTCTAAATTGCCCTTCGTGTCTAAAATTTCCCTTAGTGTTGGGTGGGGTTACTGGGTTATGGGGATAGGGTGGAGGTGTTGACCTTGGGTAGGGTGCTCTTTCCAAGAGCCGGTGCAGACTCAATGGGCTGAATGGCCTTCTGCAGTGTAAATTCTATGAGGATGCCGACTTCATGAAAGTTGCTTATTTGGTATCCAGGGAGATTCAACATTAGGTGATTCTAATTCTGTTCTTATAATGTGCATTATTGTGCAGTTTGAAAAAACAATGCCCCTTCCACGTTACCATCTGAACGTAATAAAGCTTTCTGCATTTGTTATCTCCAATAAAGAGGTGGTCCATTGTGAAAACTAAGTGGAAAGTGTGAGGAAGCGCTATTGGTTCCTGAGTTTTTAAAAATAAAATTGTTCACCGCAAATATCCAATGGCAAAGTCCAGTTGCAGGAGTTACATATTTTTTTATTACTGTTATGACATTTCATGACAGATTGAGAGCAGACATTCCCCAGTAGGTCCTCAATCCTCAGTTTCATATTTTGCTATTCTTTTCCAGAACTTCATTCAGTGATCAAAAAAGATGTGATCTCATTGGTTCAGATTGGATTCCTCAAGCAGTTTAGTTTCCCAGCTTTAGAACATTGCGAGGAGGTTGCAAAAAAGGACATAGAGAAGGGCAGGAATGAGGGATGTGAAGGGTTACTGGGAAGGGCAAATGTGCAGATGAGAAGATAGGGAAAGTGAAAAGACGGTCAAGCTTTAAGTTTTGTATTTAGCTTTCAAATTGCTTTTTCCATGCATAGTTATTCCATTTGTAGCAATAGTGTCTTTATAATTTTGTGGATGGGGGTGCCGCTTCTTCACAGATGAGGGATATCACATGCTTTGCGCAAAAATAAGGGGCAGGATTCTCCGAAATGGAGGCAGAGTAAAAACGGCTAGTGCCCACGCCCGTTTTGCGCCGTCGTGAACGCCATCGCGATTCACAACGGCACAAAATGGGCGTGGGCACTACCTATTCTGGCCCTCACAGGGGGCCAGCACGGCGCTGGAGCAGTTCACGCTGCTCCAGCCTACCTTCCCGGTGCCAACTGGGCACCGCACCAACCCGCGCATGCGCACCACATCAGTCCGCGCACGCGCGGGGGACTTCCTCAACGCGCCCGCCCCGACGCAACATGGTGTGGGGGTTCAAGGGCCGGCTGCGTACCAAAATAGGGCTGGGGCTAGAGAGGCCGGCCCGCCGATCAGTGGGCCCTGATCGCGGGCCAGACCCCACCGGAGGACCCCTCCCGTTGAAGGAGCACCCCTCTCCCCCCCCCCCCCCCACAGGACGCCCCCCCCCCAACTCTGTACACAGAGTTCCCGCTGGCTGCGAGCAGGTGTGGACGGCGTCGACGGGAATCTTCCGTCTCTGCACGGCCACTCGGCCCATCAAGGCCAGAGAATCAGTGGCCCGGCTGCAGACAGCTGCCCACGACCGGCGCCGCGCCAAACTCACCAGCGCAAATGGTGCCGATTCTCCGCTCTTCGGAGAATCGCATGCCGGCGTGGCGGCGGCGTGGCACGGTTATGGCGATTCTCCGGCCCGACGCGGGGCTCAGAGAATCCCACCCAAGACGCCACAGGTGCAATCTGTGGTTCAGCACATGTATCTGACTCGGAGTGGCAGAAATTGAAGCAATCCTGATTTTAGAGAAGAATGGGCACTTGTCTATTTTGGGCATAGAATAGAATCCCGACAGTGCAAAGGGAGGCCATCTGGCCCATCGAGTCTGCACCAACCCTCTCAAAGAACACTGTACCTAGACATAATTCCTCACACTATCCATGTAACCCCTCAATGTAGCATAGCCAATCCACTTAACTTGCACAACAGTGGTTGTCAGGCATATGTACGTTTGACCTCTGTTTGTAACCTTTCGAAGCAAGGTTCAGTCAGGTTTGCGAGTTCTTATTTATTTGACCTTTTTTGAGTGTCTTAACTTGCAGCAAGTCCTTTTCCTCTATTTCCTCTCTGCTTGGATCCCAGTCAAACAACACCTTTATATTGAAATTCTCTTCCTTTCAAATCCCTCCATTGCCTTGCCCCTCCCTACCTCTGTCATTTCCTTCCAGATATCTGCACTCCTCAAACTCTCACCACTTGTACCATCCCAATTCTAATTGCTCCTCCATTGGTGGAGCTATTGCCAAGGCCCCAAGCTTTGGAAATCACTAAACCTCTTCATCTTTATTTAATTTTCCTCCTTCATGATACTCCTTTAACTCTTTCACCAAGCAATTGGTCACCTAACCAAACATTTCCTTATGTAGTATGCATCATGCCTTGTTTTAGAATGCTTTTGTTACTCTAAAGGTGTTTTACATAAACATATGTTGTTGTTGCTGTTAGTGCAATGTCCCTGATGTCTTTCCAATGTTAAAAAAGAAACAGAAATAACTGTAGAAGGTTTCTCGGGATCCATTGTGACCACATTCAAGTTTAAAAGAAATACGGCCAGTGCATGTAAACAATCTAATATAAGACTGCCCGGGAATGATCCTGCAAAGGTCACTGAAGCTGATCAGACAAGCCCTCCCACCGTAGACCTGCAATTCTGGAACTAATAAGAGGACATTTCGGAACTTACCCCAGAGGTGGGTTACTGCGTGAATAATAATCACATAAAAATTTCATTAAATAGGATGTTGAAATATGTACACAAAATAATTGAATTCTGATGTGATCTGACAAGAGAGATGGTCAAGTCGTGAGACTTGTCCGGTGCAGCTAATGTGAAGAAATGATGAGTGAATAAAGAAACATGGAGCTGGATTTTACGGCTGCAGTTAACCGTGAGCAAACCCGTATGCAAGCATAAAATGCAGCAAAATGACACTGGGTCAGCAATCCAAAGTCATTCCGTCCATATCCGATATTATGAAAAGTGTGGAACTGGAAACTCTGCCCTCCATTTTTAAATAACCAATTAACGAGCTGTTGAACTTGGTAAACATCCAATTGCATGAAATTTTCCTTTGCATGTTCATTTTCAAGCAACGGACGGGAAAATATTTGAGAGTACTTTACGATAGGTGTGAGGAGATGGAAGTAAAGGCTTTCTTGTAAGACAATGGTTGTATTTTTCAGTATAATCTGCTGGTGACTTGGCAGTGTTTGTTTGTTTTTTGACCTGATTCATATTTTGAGCATGCCCTAAGAAGTAAGGAGATGGTGAGAGAGCAGATGGCTTTTAAAATTGTAGTCATGGCCGACTTCCTGTTCATGGTATAACCTCTCTCCCATGTGACATCCTGTCTCGGCTGCCAATTGGGTGTGGAGCCCTCCCGCCCCTCCACACCGCTAACTAACCATCGTCCACCACTAATAGGTCATCCAATGCACAATTCACCATGCGTGGAATTCACAATTCACCAGTGCAAGAATCACTTTTCATTCTGACTCCCTCGCGTGGCTGAAAACCATAAAATCCAGCCCGTAGGCTTTTCAACCTTGAAAAGCGGTGACTAAAGGGCCTCATGGAGGGATGCAGGATGGTAAAAAGGGCATCAATAATAAATCTGGAACATAATAGATGATTCACCATCATGCATTCCCTGAGGGAAGTGGCACCAATAGAGCTTGCAGCTCGTGATGTTAAATTTAACGGGTGGAAAATCACAGGCTGTATTCCAGTGAGTTCCTGAGATGCACTCATAGGAGCAGAGCTCCCCGCTTGAAGCACAAGTCAATAGAATTAGCCCTATTATTTCTAATTAACCTCTAACAATATGGGATCAAACCAGTGACATATATATTTCAAACTAATCTTCACACATGGTTCAACACACGGATACGGCATCTGGGTGATGTACAAAACAAAGATCACTGGAACATGTTGCAATTGGTGTGGGAACTCGGGATGATTTAGGAAAGTTGAATTACCTTTCTCGTGGTAAATATTCTTTGGTCTCGTAATGTAGTCGCTCACCATTAAATAGCGGATAATTGATAACTGTGAGTGATCACAATGTCAATTAAATGGAGGTGTTCCAGTAGGACAGGAATATTACACTGCAATGCAGAGCTCTGTCTGCCAGAAAAATGTGCCAATGTGTACAAAGCCATGAATTCCCATTTATTTCCCTTCAGAAAATGATCCAAAAACTGGAATATGATTCATAACTTTAAATTCATGAATGAGAATTGGGTAGGTTCCTCTACAGGTCTCCATGCTCACCTGCCAAACATTCCAATATTCATTTCTCCGGCAATCCAGTGTACAAGCCGGGGGAATTCTCCCCTGCACACCTTAGTTCTCGGTACAGAGACAGGCAACCTAATCTTGCTCATCACCTTGCTGTGACAATGGTCACACAAACTTCTGCAACATAACCAGTGGGAAAGAATTTGTCATTCATTAACAAGCAAAGGTACACCTTTGAGGCATGCTCTATTCCAGCAACATATTTTATTCATCAACCTCAAAATAAAAATTCTTACCAGTGCATACATTACAAACGGGCGGTAACTAGTGGGTTAATTGGCAACCTGCTGAGCTATGGGATGGCTTGTTACCTTTTCACCCATTAAACATCAATTGGCATTGACAAGCTGAATATACAATATGATGGCTTTGTTGCTGAGGACCATCTGACACTGGGAAGTGGTCGGGAGGAAAGGTTATAAATGGCCCTCCATCACAGTTTAAGAGATCAGCATCATTGAAATACTACAAAGAAAAGCCCAGAGGTAAGCACCTACGTGCTCATGTTTCAATCTAGAGACGTCATCGGCAATGTAGGGGGAATACTTCAAAAAGTTTGGCCCTGAAATTCTGTGGGGTCCATCCATTCTGCAGGCAGGAAGAGCTGAAAATTGATTGGCAGTTTGAAATCACTGCCTATTGGCTTGTTAATGGTCTTAATTGTTGGTGGGTGCACATGCAATTCACAAGCATGGCAGCCAACCTTAAAATCGTACGCATACGCGGTGACATCATTTGATAAAATTTTACATTCAGCTAGGTCAATCACATACATGATCCCTCAACATATTGAGACAGGTAACCAACAGTTTGATGGAGGCGGTCATTTTAAGAACGAAAGAGAGGTTTAAAGCAAAGAGCGACGTGGAGAGGTGAAGAGGTACAGGGGGGATTTTTAGAGCTTAGGACCTGGGCAGCTGAAGACATAGCTGCTGATGTGAAGTGATGAAAATTGGGGAATTGCATGAGTTCAAAATTGGAGGAGCACAGATATTTTGATGGGTTCTGGAGCTGGGGCAAGTTACAAAGGTAAGGAAGGGTGAAGTCATGGAGCGATTTGAAAAACAAGTATGAGAATTTTTTTAATGAGGTATTACTACACTGGCAATCAATGTAAGTTAGTGAGCACATTGGATGAAGGGTGAGCAGGACATAATGGAAGCTAAAATATGGGCTTCAGGGTTCAGGTGTGCTCCAGATGCAGAGGACGGAATATGAGGCCAACCAGAAGAGCATTGAATTAGTTAAATCTAGAGATAACAAAGTTATAGATAAAGGCTTCCACAGCAGATAAGCTGAGGAAGGAACAGAAACAGATAACATTACAGAGGTGGAGTTTACATTGGAGATTAAGATCTCATCCGGTATATTTTTTAAAATATATACAGAGATCCTCATTGCTATCTCATGAATTTTAAAACTGAACAAGACCCTTAAAATAGCTGAACCTATGTCAGTCTGTGCCCCTGAACAAAAAAATGCCACATTCCAGTTTTGGGAAAACTCACAACCTCGTTATCTCTGAGGAGCCACTAACAGCCTCTGTGGACTACATAGCCCAACTTCAAAGCGAGCTATACAAAGGCCAGCTGTATTTAACAACCCAGGCTGGCTAGAAAGAGGCTGATGGTCAGCTAAGTTAAAAGGCTCAAAAATATTTCTTTCAATTCAAAATGGCTGAGACATTTAGTAATCCTCAAAACACAGCACATTCCAAATGATGGATGCACATCCTTTTTAAGGGCGGTGTGGCGAGGTGGGGTCATGTGGCATGGGCCTCTGTCTTGCTGAACAAGTTAATATTGTCTTGCTAGCAGCCTCACAGACAAGGACACCTCCCAGGAAGAACATCTGGCCCCATCTGTTCTGCTTCTGCTGGAAATCCTGTATCACCACCTACAAGATTGATTCCTTTCCACATGCCTATCTCATTTTGTGAACTCAGCATCACTGGAAAAGTGAACTCTACAAAATTATTTTTCAGCCCGCTGACCTCTGTGAAGGAATACCTCATTGTACTTTGAATGTGGAACCCATATCAAACAATATTTATTTTCTTTGCGGTCTCTTTTGTACAAAACCAACTTCTCCCTATCACTCTTTTTACTGTATGAATGTGAGAGGGTGACATTGCAACTGTAATGAACTCCAATTGGCCAATTGGAGTATGAGCTCCCTCAATGATAGCTCATTGAGGGGGCCCATATAAGCACCTGTGTAGGCTTTGTGAGCCATAATTTCTTTTGTAAAGAAAATTGAGGGAGCTCATACTCCAATTGGCCAACCAATAAAGCCAATTGGAGTTCATTACAGCAACCCTCCTTTCTGCACTTGTGCGTGCAAATAAACTAACCCTTTGAGTTTGTCCTATCTTGAGTTTGTGGTGGGGTTATTAATGGAAAATTGGATCACACCCTTCTGTTCAGGATGGGTGGTGAGGGGAGAAATGAGTGCTGTTCAAATTAACCCTACCTAGTCCATAGCAATAGTCACAGTCACATATGATAAGAACATAAGAACACAAGAACCGGGAGCAGGAGTGGGCATTCTGGCCCTTCGAGCCTACTTCATTGCTGATCTTTTTGTGGACTCTGCTCCACTTACCTGCCTGCTCACCATAACCTTTTATTCCTTTACTGTTCAAAAATCTATTTATGTTTGCTGTAAAAAACATTTAACGAGGTAGCCTCAACTGCTTCACTGGGCCAGGAATTCCACAGGTTCACAACCCTTTGGGTGAAGAAGTTCCTCCTCAACTCTGTCCTAACAATGTAATTTGAGACTTTGATGCCAGCTGTTCTCGTGCTGTAGCAGGGGATGAAGCCTAATGAAGGGGCTCAAATATGGATTGGCTTGTTAGTCATGTAACAATACGGCAGTAATTGAAGTCAAAGACCCTTGCCCCTCTCCTCCTTGCCTTAATGATGTTTCATGCATCAAAGTAATTTTCCAGTATTCAATGAATAACAGTCATCAGGAGATGCAGGTTTAAGTGCAGCACCAGGCTTCTGTTATGACCTTAAGGAAAATGTTGAATCTGCAAGTGCCAAAGTCAAGATCTGCCAGCTGCTTCTGCTGGTTGTGGGCAGATGGTGTAACTCCAGTGGCTAGGCTGGTCTAGCGAGTGTGCCACACATTCACTTGTGCTGCGCTTTATCATCTGACCTTAACTGAAAATTTATGATATCCCTCTTTATTTAAGGTGTCAAAGTTGACTTCTGATAAGATTTACTGCCAAACTGTATAGCCAGCTCATTAGCATGGGCCAAGAGGGACAAGCTTTCAGAGCTGATCCTTGTCAGCGATAGTCTCTCAAATCAACAACATCCTTGCCTAGAAACAATTTTTTTTTTAAATGTGGAATGAATGTGTTTTTGTCTGATATCATTATCCTCTCTCTTGCATTTTGTGACCAGCTGAGGCAATTTACACCAGTTACTTAAACTGAATTTCACAATACAATCATTGAGATTTCATCCTCTGGATAAAACAACAGTCAGACAAGCAGATCTACTTATTGGAGGAAAGAAAATGCCAGCACCTGATTTAACCATTTTTGACATGTTTTATTTATGAATAAGTGCTGGTGGTACAGCACTTTGTTCCTCAGTAAGGAAAGGCAGGTTTAAAACCCCATTTCTTTCCTTTAATAGCTTTGGTATGATCATGGTGCTCAGAAAACTTTCTTAAATTTGGGGGCATTTTTTGTAACCAAATCCACAGAATATTAATGACAAGAGGCTTATGTGGGATTAGAAAGGCAAAGAAACAAGGAAATTTACTTATTTGCAATTAATTGTCGCTTGTTTGACAAGTCCGCCTACCTCAATAGCAGTGTGGTGTCAAAAACAGCATTTCGCAGGTCTTCTTAGTTCTTACTCCTTGTAACTCATTGTTTTTAAAGTGAGTCCTTCCTGTGTTGAATCCTTTTGTTGTTTCTCCCCAAAAGGCTTGTTTCCTAGTGCTCTGCATTTGTCAATTTAACTTTAATTGACTTGAATTTAAGTCGGTCAAAAGCAAAAGATGTTGACCCCATCAGAAATTCCTGCATTAGCTACTTTAAATAATTCTAATGAGGCAAATGTGGTTTTTGTGAATAGTTATAACACATTCCTGAATGATGTTGTGGTGAATGTACATCATGTAATTCACACTGTATAGTATTGTGTTCACACGGTATAGCATTGTGTCCTTGTGGGCTCTGTCAGTGAGCCGTTGCGCGGCTCTTCCCACAGTGGGAGATGAAGAGCTTGTACAGGGCTCCACCCTCGGCTCCACCCATGGCTCTGCCCATGGCCCCTTCCACTACCGGAAGTATAAAGTGCTGCAGCCTTGTGAGTCTGCCCTCGGTTCTTCTGGTCGCAGGCAGGCTCAGTTGTTAGTCTATTAAAGCCACAGTTTACTTCCTGTCGTGTCTCGAGTGAATTGATGGTCACATCAGATGCATGGATATATAATAGGACCACTGGACAATGGATCTGATAACTAGCTGTCAGGAGGAAGAATTTTGCATAGATCATCGAGAATCTGGTGAAACAGTGGTGACTCTTGATCAGTGGAACTTTTCAAATGCCAGGTGGAGTACACTTTATCCAAAATCTTCGGGGCCAACTGTATTTCAGATTTCAGATCATTTCGGTTTTTACGATACTACGTATGAAATTGCATTACAATAAGGTGAGACTAGCTATCCCCCAAGAGCCAACCAGTCAGCCTGGGGTGTCCCTCGATGATGCCAGAGATCTCTGACTGCCCCAAGATGTCGCTGTCGTGCACAGTCCCTCAGAAGAGTGCACACACTTGCATGATCTTCGCACACAAGTTGGGTGTTCAGGGAGCGGAACCCCTTCCTGTTAATGAAGGTCACTCACGGACCATCCGGTACAACAAGGCGGCATGCGTGCCTTCTATTATACCCTGGACCTGGACCACACACCCACCCTCTGGTTGCAGGGATGTCCCCAGTGCTGTGCCCCAGCTCCTGGGTGTTTGAATTTTGGTGCTGCCTTCAGGCAGAGTGTCCAGGCCTCACAGACTGATTGAGATGCTAGGCTTTGATAACTGCCTGCTTCACGGCACGAGTACCCACGTGCATCCACTTGGGAGCTGTGAAGTGCTCACATTGATAGAGTTGCAAATTCCCCATTAGCAATGGCCTGCAGCTGCGCAGCCAGTGGCCGCCACGGTCAATGGGAGTTGAAGTGACCACCACCGCCCTACCATGGATGGGGCTCTTGGGCGGTGGGCGGACCACCATTGTCCGGTGATCTTGGGCGTGTTCGGTAGAACGGGCAGGCAGCAGCTGGGGCAGCCCCCATTATAGGATCTGGAGGGGTGGCATGCCGGACCCATGGGCGCAGCCTTCCCGCCAGGGTGCAAATCCCCCAAACAGTGGTGGCCCACCCCCCGACCAAGCACCACCCCATCCACCTCTGGTGCGCTCCCTCTTCACCCCACGAGCACTGAGGCAACGGCTACTCAACTCCTTGGATCCCCACAGCAGCCACACCACCAGCTTCACGTTGTTAAACAGCTGCATTAAACAACACCCCCATGACCGCTTGCTGAAGAGGCAGTTAGATCACAGGTGGCCGTTCGATAGGGGATCCTTCCTGTTATTGGGATGGAGATTGGCTTTAATTGCTGAATATTGGTTTCTCACCATGCTGTAGCAAGGTCCTCATCTTGCCAAGGGGAGTGGACCGGTTAGATCGGGAACCAATTGGAGGCCGGCGTGGTTCCTGATTTTGGCCTCTCCCACGATCAAACCAGTCCGCCCACTCTCTCACTCAGCGCGATGTGGCCGGCAGATTGCGTCCTGAACCTGGAACAATTTCTGCCACAAACTTGTAAAGTTGCATCTACCCCATGGAACTATCACACTTCATCTCTGCACAGGTCATAGTGCAGTAGACTAGGAAGAACTGTTGAACTGACCAATAGACGGTAAACATATTTTGTTTAGGCATGGAGATATCGTCCTGCACTACCAAAGTGCCTGGCTGATTTGGCTACCAAAACATCGCTCGTGGACGGTCAGCAATCAGTACTGTATCTTCTCACAGTATCTGCCAACGACTGTGCTTTTCCAGCACTGGTGTGTGTAAATTGACACTGTCTAATGGTACTCACATATTTTAATGTTTAATGTTTAACCTTTCACAGCAACTTCTTTGTAAGGTTGGAGCTGGCCTGTTCTCACAGCACTTCACTCTAACTGGATCTACCTTTAACCCTAGCCAGACATGCAAATTTGGATTATTTTCTAATATTACGAAGCTAAGTCTAGCGTAATCAATTTCAAATGGGGTTTTCACATGCCTGCATGATAGTTACATGAGATCAACAAGGACAACTTCAGATCCACTGTTCTTTTCCCCAAATTATACTGATACATTTCTCTGCTTTGAACTGCATCACCTTCCTCTCAGCTCACTGTGCTAACCTGCCTTGTTCACCTTAAAATCACCTGCATTATTTTAAATGCCCCTGAAGAGGATATCATCAGCAATCTTCAATAATCTTCTTATATACCCGAATTCCATTTATATAAATGATTTGGACAAGAAATATAGTCCGAACATGTGGGGCTGCAAAATGTCAGAGTGGTTAGGACTGCTGCCTCACAGCGCCAGGGATCCGGGGTTCAATTCCGACCTTGGGTGCCTGTCTGTGTAGGGTTTGCATGTTGTCTGCGTGAGTTTCTTTCAGGAGCTCTGGTTCCTTCCCACAGTCCAAAGATGTGCAGGTTAGGTGGATTGGCCATGATAAATTTCCCCTTAGTGCAAATTGTCCAAAGAAAAAGTTAGGTGGAGTTATGGGGATAGAGCTGGGGCATGGGTCTGGGTGGGGTACACCTATGGACGGTCGGTGCAGACTCGATGGCTGAATGGTCTCCTTCTTTACTGTAGGGATTCTATAATAGGATCTCTGGGGCCTATCACTTTTCACATGTTAAGGGATGTGTTTTCTACCTTTGCTACGATACCAGGGCTGAATGTTGTGAACTTTACACAGAGTGCAGTTTCGTCCTGGGTTGGGGAGTTTCACTGTTCCTGATTCTAGGGAGTGTCATTAACTGCAGAATGATTGGCATTCTCCAAGCGGTTGGCCTGGTTACCTTGCAGCAGGTGTCCTCGGCCTCCGCCCAAACTCTCCCTGAAATGCCTGTCCAAAAATGTTTTTATTGCCCTTGATGTCAAGCAATCAGTTGACGTCAGGATAAGCCATTCGGGTAAGTGTCCCACCCATTGAATGTCTACTAATCTTCCACCAGGTGAAAAAATCTGGCCTTAAAATTCTATCCACTGAAGTAAGACATATTGGTCTTGGATTTTAATGCTCATTCCTTTCCCCTTTTTTAACTGGGACGACAAGTGATACCCTGCAATATTTTTGAAAAAATACTAGATTGCTGTAATGATCCAAGTAGATTATGTGATTGCGTTTCTATCAGTTCAGTTAAAGAGTAATGCAATTGCTGTTGAAACCGTGCTTTCTTGTCCTATTATTTTCGACTTGCATTCCAACAGACACGGAAGAAACTATTTAAGGTGTCGGCATGCCGGATAGAAAGTGCTTATTGAAATTGTATCTATGCAAATACCTGCAACAAACTTTACTTTTACGCAGCTGAATAGTGAGTTGTTATGGCAGCATTAGGACAAGTGTGGGGGTGGTACTGTCTCTTGCTACATAAATAACTCTTAGTGTGCAAAGTATCTCTCAACAGCTTAATGCATTAAACATCTTCCAGTACAAAATTTAAAAAACAAGTGCTGGAAAAGAAGGCAAACAGGTGCTGAATAGATCAAAGTCCCTCGCTAATGGGCTTTCTGAGACAGATGGAAAAATAGGCAAAGGACCAGAGAGTGGATTAGAAGCAGAGGCGAGCCTTTGCCAGCTCTACAGAAGAAATCTGGAATGAGCAATATCATAACAAATTTCTTATGGAATGGTACTGTTTGTAGAAATTTCCAGTGTGCAGCTGACAAGCTTGCAGCAACCAAAGTAAATTTGTACAATTTTGTTACAACAATGGCTCCATGGGGATCCTTATGGACAGCCATCCAAGTGGGAAGCAGTAAAAAGCTCAAATGCAAATTATCTTACTCAACGGGATTATCAAATACCACCTCAATCAGAAAATGAAGGTGAAGAAAGTGAACACAATAGGAATTAAATTCAAAGTGCAGGCTAACCTGCTGGATACAGATACACACAATAAGTTATCAGTCTCCAACATGAGGGAGATGTGGGTAGCAGACACCCAGCTAACCCTCAGTCTGTATTAATGGAAGGAAAATTGATGGGTAATTATTTCTGCACAAAGCCTGTGGCCTATTGCAGAAAAACACTGGTTTCACAAAGCTCTTTGTGCTGCCGATGTTACGTAGGACAGCCGAGAAAGTTGGGTTGATGAGACTCAGTGATAGCAGAGTTCTTTGAATTCCGTTGGGTGGGAGCTGTAAGTGGATCCTGTGCCAGCTCACCACTCCCCACACCGTAGCACAGTGGCTAGCACTGTTGCTTCACAGCGCCAGAGTCCCAGGTTCGACTCCCGGCTTGGCTCACTGTCCGTTTGGAATCTGCACATTCTCCATGTGTCTACGTGGGTCTCCTCCAGGTGCTCCGGCTTCCTCTCACAAGTCCCGAAAGATATGGTTAGGTAATTTGGACATTCTAAATTCTTCTTCAGTGTACCTGAACAGGCGCCAGAGTGTGGCGACTAGGGTATTTTCACAGTAGATTCATTGCAGTGTTCATGTCTGGTGAAGTGGCCTTATAAAATCCTGCTGAATCCGCTTCCTGATACAATCAACAGAACCTACATTATTGAGAAGCAGGTGTGGGTTCCACTAAGGGAGAGATGGTCGCGTGCTAATAACATCACTGGACGAGGAACCCAGAGGCCCAGGTTAACACTCTGTGGATATGGGTTCAAATCCCACCATTGCAGCTGGTGAAATTTCAATTCAATTAATAAAAACTGGAATATAGAGCTAGTCTCATTAACAGTGGCCATAATGTCCATCCTTACCTGGTTGTGACTACAGACCTTCAGCAATGTGGTTGACTCTTAATCATCCTCTGAAATGGGCTTGCAAGCCACTCAGTTCAAGGGCAACTACAGATGGGCAAAAATGGCGGCCTTGTCAGTGATGCCCACATCCTATGATAGAATAATGGGGATAAAACCCTGAGGAAAATCCCTAAACCTTAATTTGAATAATGTTGGCAACATGTAGAGAGGATTGCCCCTTTGCTGTCAGAGTAGCATATTAGTACCTTGCTAAGCAAATAACCCCAACCTCAGGATTTGAGATCAGGACGTGATTCAACGGAAACAAATCTATGTTCGGTTTTGGGCGGCAGCGCGGAGAAACACCATGAATATACATACACGCACACTCACATACACTTCAACTCTTTTACACCTACAAACAAATATTCACAAATCACACTCAAGTGCTGAATCACATATACGCAGAGAAATAGGGCTACAGTTTCATCTTCGAGCCGGGAAGTGGAAATTGTGAAAATTCCTGATGCGGCCTGCCCACCTCAGGAGAAAGTACCTGCAAAGTCAGGCTCTTCATTGCCGGGGTTGGCGGGGGGTGAGGGGGAGGTGCAGACTGCAGAGTTGGGCCAGCTGTTGTTTGTTAAATGGTTGGAGGTAGCCACAGGCGCTGCTGTTGAAAAGGCCCACAGCAGGATTTCATCCCAGCGAAAATAAAAACAGAAAACCCCTTCATTCCTCAGCTGCACACCCCCTCACCTCCCAAATACTCCCCTACCCATCATGCCCCCCCCCACTCCTTATGGCCCATCATGCCCATGCCAAGCTATGCAACCTCATTCAAACCCATGACCTCTCATAATCCCTGTGCCAAGCTATGCACCCCTAAACAATCCTTATGGCCCTTTGTTGCCTCATGCCAAGCTATTCCCCCAAATAACACCTATTGCCTCTTCATGCTCCCTATGCCAAGCAATGGTATTTCCATGTGCATTCACCCACTATACACTGTATTGAACCAATAAGCCCGACAGTGACAGTAGGATGTGTAAAATTATTTTTACCAAGTCATCCATTGATAACTTTGCATTTTCTTCATTTTTATTACAGCTCAATTATAGTGTCAACATGCAGACTCTCGGAGCACCTTATGTAAGTAAACATTGTGAAATTGAGAGCATCAATCGGGTAAACTGAGTTGTCAATCAAACAATGTTTTTACTGGCGCTCAGGTGTTTAACAGGGTAAGGGATTTTGGGTTCTCTTATTATGTATTCTTGGCTGAGAGCCCGCACATCCTTTGAGGTACTAAAGCACCTAAGCATGCAGAGTATAGTTCGTTACCTCTGTGGTGCCGTGAATCACAACTCTTGGAAAAGCTGGTCCGACGCCATGAAAATTGAGGACCAGGACATGTCCATCCCTGCAATGGAGCCAGCCAAGTCAAAAATACAGGGTGCAGATTTGTGACCCAAACCAGCCCACACTCCTGGCAAAAAGGTTGGGAGTCCCAGAATCGGGTCACGGCCACCATTTAAAGGACTCCCAACTTAGTGAAAGCACATAAGGATATAAAGGGCCGGCACAATGGCACACAGGGCAGAATGGCGGCACAGTGGTTAGCACTGCTGCTTCACAGCTCAAGGGACCTGGGTTCAACTCCAACCTAGGGTGACTGTGTGTGTGGAGTTTGCACTTTCTCCCCGTGTCTGCGTGGGTTTCTTCCAGGTGCTCCGGTTTCCTCTCACAGTGCAAAGATGTGCAGGTGAAGTGGATTTGCCATGCAAAATTGCCCCTCAGTGTCGAAAAGGTGAGGTGGGGTTTCTGGGTTATGGGGATAAGGTGGAGGCATGGGTTTAAGTAGTGTGCACTTTCCAAGGGCCGGTGCAGACTCGATGGGCTGAATGGCCTCCTCCTGCTATGTCAATTCTATGATTCTATGATACACACATATACATGTTCACATACACAAGTACATAGGCATATACATACAAATGTACAAACATTCACAAGATTATGCACACATCCTTTAGACATATAGACATGCACATGTGTTGTGTCTTGTGGTTCCCAGCAGTTCAAAATATAACTTTAAGTCACAAATATTGGAGCTAGCATCAAATGTATTTCTTGCATCTCTCCATGTGCTGCAGACTGATACATTGTTGCTCAGTACACAGACTGAAGTGCATCAGGTTATGATGTGGCATTCTGAGTTTATATCTCCACATGCACAATTGCATCAGTCCACACACAGTAGAGTTGGGGGCGGGATTGTCCGTTGGCTGACGCCGAAATCGGGAAACACAATTGGCTGAGTATAGGTTCTGACGCCAAAATCGCGGTGGGCACCATTTGACGGCAAATCACAATTCTCCATCACCTCAACAGCGGTGTCAATGTGTAGCAAAACGTATGTTTGCATATCATTAGCGGGCCTGACTCGGTATTCTCCGGGGCTTCCGCGATTCTCCGCCTCCACTGGCCCGAGTTCCCGACGACATGGTTCACTTGTGCTTTTAAATATCGTGAAAACAGCGTTGTGGCTGCTGAGGGAGAGAGAGGGGGTACAGAAAGTGTCCAACATCGCCATAGTTTACTGACAGGGCTGGCCGGCAGGGTTCTGCCAGGGCCTGGGGAATAGCGGGGCCGGGGGTGGGGACCAGGAGTTGAGCTATGGGGTCAGGTTGGATGGGTACGGAACACCATTCCCACAGCCAGAAAGGCAGCCATGCAGCTGTGCACGCCGCTGACTGCTCACTGTGAACTTAGGGCCACAGGTCGTATAGGTGTCTGCCCCCCCCCCCCCCCCCCCCCCCCCCCCCCCCCGTGTAATCTTATGTATAATGCCAGTATAGTAAAGGGTTACTATCTGAAACTATGTGTAAATCAAACACTAGATGGCGTTACTAATTCATTGTATATAAGACAGCATCTGTAGGAATTCTGGGAGAAGCTGAAGAGAACATGATGAGAGCAGAGTGAGAATTGAATGTACAGATCTAGCTTGAGGTCAAGTTATAATGCAGTTTAATAGTTACATAGAAGATTGAATGTTGTACTACAGTTTCAGTATCATTAGTTTATTATCTGTAAATCAGTAAAGTGTGCAAACTTCATTTAGTTTAGTAGTGTTGAATAAATTAGTTTTGATTCTTTGTATATTCTACATACCTGGCTATCTTGGAGGAAAAGGCATGGAATACAACATGCTACCAGTAGTGGAAATAAAGCATGCCAGGCTGCATCCCTAGGTGCCCTCTGGCCTCAGCTGACCCATCAGCTCTATGGGCGCCTCCAGCACAACCAGTGCCATCTTGTTGACTGGGATGAGTGTGTGTGGGGATTATAATGTGTATGTGCGGCTGCAGCTTGTCAGCCTCCCGAGTATCAATGACAGGCCCGCCGAATCCCCCACTGTTTTTCATTGGACTCAATTGTATTCCATGTGGTGCTGGTGTTAGCCCCTCCACAGTCGCTGAATCGGTCCATGTTCGGCACCAGTTTTGCTGTTGTGAAAGTCCAAAAATTCTGCGCCGGAGTCAACACTTAGCCTCAGAAATGCAGAATCCCAGCCCCTATGGCTATTCAAATAATATAACGTTAAGCACATAGGCAAATTTCTATTTTATATACAGGGAGAGGCAAACACACTCAGACACACACACACTAATAGCCACCAACTCAAGCATGGACATTCAAACAAAGTAGAGTTGAAAGCAAAGCTAAAACAATGTGCAGAAATTAATACTCTCTCCAGGTTCAGAGGTTTGGGAGAGAGATTGGGGGATGGGGCATGTGATTGGGCCGGAAGGCACGGGATGGGGATCCTGCCATCTTCCCATCACCCTCCAATTAAGTCTCGGTTGAGAAGGCTCAAGGATGGTCTTCTTGCCCAAAGAACAATTAAGATCTGTAAGCTCCACACTCCATCACCGCTGGTATTCAACCTGTGACAAGCGGGGGCCACACTACATGGGCCTGCAGGAATAGGCCTGGAGCCTGATTGGGGGTGCAGCCACCGAAGTTGGCCACTTCCCGACACAAAATGGAGAATTGAAATGCATGCAGGGAAAACAGGACAATGTAAGGAAAACAGGCAGGCTGTAGAATCTCCCTGTGTATTCTGTCTGCAAAGAAACCAGACAGCACTGAAACTAACAGTTGCGCACATTAATTGAGTGATTCCCGGTGATTCCCGGGCACAATGGACACAATAAAGAATAACAAAGGTCAAGCCAGACTCTTAGGCGCCAGCAGGAGTCCCGGACAATAAGTTACAAACAGCCCCAAGAACCGCCCAGCGATCGGGAAACAGCCCCAGTATTGGGGAATTCAAACTAATCGATTGGTATGAGGTCCAATCGATTGCAAGCATGTATAGGGTCCGCCCAGATGGGCGCGAAGCCCCTGTGACCTATAAAGGACAGATCCCAAGTCCAGCTCTCTCTCTTAGCCGGCCCTCCCAGCAGAACACCTTTGCAGCAGCTCTCTAAGAACTTGACCGTGAGAAGGAGAGGCCTGGCCAACAGCTACACCGACAAGTAAGTGTCCAACCAACGCTCGCTACGAGAATAGACACTCCTGACCCCTTAGCCCGTACCAACTGGGAAGCCTGCAGTCTCAGGACAGAACAAGAGGCCATTGTTCCCTGATCCAGTGGGTTCCCTTATCAAAGATAAGTATTGGCTTATAGTGGTAGGAATAGTTTAGTCCGTTAGTATTAGTTGCATGAGTATCGATTTACTGTGTAATAATAAATATGTTTGATTGAACCTTACTAACTGGTGTATTGAGTCATTGATCTGAACTTGAACTTGAACCTCATGGCGGTATCATAAGGATACCTGGCGACTCTAGAGCTAAGGAATAAAACAGAGCCAATTGAGTGTTAAGCA
Organism: Scyliorhinus canicula; assembly: GCF_902713615.1. Taxonomy (NCBI): domain Eukaryota; kingdom Metazoa; phylum Chordata; class Chondrichthyes; order Carcharhiniformes; family Scyliorhinidae; genus Scyliorhinus; species Scyliorhinus canicula. The sequence continues at coordinate 154,064,439 of NC_052151.1, forward strand.
CACTCACCAGAACGAGCAACGGGGGGGGTGGATTTTCTGGGTACACTGTACCCAATGGAATCACCCCATCTGTGGGAAACTGAGTGTCCCAGAATAAGACTCGTCGATGTCATTTAAATCAACACCGCTCTCTTCCCCTCAGTCGGGATTCCCAGCAGTTCCCAAAGAAGCTCCGTCACTTTTTTTCTTGAGGTCCACCATCAATCCCTGGTGCAGGCCGCACTTCAATACGTGCAGTGGTCACAGCTCTCAGTGGCACTGCTGTAGCGGAAAGTTGCCAGACTCTGCCTCGCAGTTGGAGATGGTACATCTGCCCACATCAGGATTTCTGGGGGGAATTTCTCCTCATAGGAACCAGGAAGTCTGACAGTGGGTATGTAGGCTCCCTGTAATATCCCGCACAGAACCTATGGGGTGGGAATGCGTGTCTTTCCAGTGCTCCTTACGGAGTACGAGCTTCCCTGCTAGGGGCAGGATATCTCACTTAACCCATTTATATAAGATCGGCCAGTAAGGCACCAACTTCAGCAGGAACCTGGTAGGAATCTACTGGAACGCATACATATTATTTGTGTAATTAAAACTTTGTGTCTTATTTTACTCAGTGTGGACTCCCCGTGTCCTTACTAAATTCCCTACAGGGACTTATTCCCATCAGGCCTCCTGAAAATAGCCGCAGCATGCCACCACCAGTTTTCAATCTGGTGACCAGGACTCCTAACCACAGCCATCAAATTCCAATCAAAATGGCAGACGATGGAACCCTGCCAGTCCTCAGAATTACATTCCTAAGTGATTTATTTGTTGTTTGTTCTAATGGTGAAACAGAATTCTTTTTTTTTTTATAAATGTTTTTTATTGAGTTTTCATATTTTATATATGACAAATTACAAATTATTAGAGAGAAAAAAAAAGAAAACACAAAAATTTAACATGAATATTTACAGGTAAGCATCTTCATAACAACAATTGTGGCCGCCCCCTTTAGCCGGCATACATATTTTACATTCCCCAATATGGCCGAGGCACATGTTTATAGGCATTTATTTATAGTTTGGTTTTGGGCCTTGGCTTGCCATCAAACCCCCATAACGAGCCCGTAACCCCCCCCCCCCTCCCCCCGGCTACCTTCCCCCGATTCCCGTCCATTTTCCCCTGATTCTTGGCCAACGTACAAGTGAAACAGAATTCTTGTTGAATATTTTACGAATAATCAATAATCTTTATTAGTGTCACAAGTAGGCTTACATTAACACTGCAATTAAGTTACTGTGAAAATCCCTTAGTCGCCACACACCGGCACCTGTTCGGGTACAGTGAGGGAGAATTCAGAATGCCCAATTCACCTAACAAGCACATCTTTTGGACTTTTGTGGGAGGAAACCAGAGCACCCGGAGTAAACCCGTGCAGACTCCGCACAGACTATGACCCAAGCCAGGAATCGAACTGGGTCCCTGGCGCTGTGAATCAACTGTGCTAACCACTGCGCTACCATGCCGCTCAACTTTGACTACTAGTATAAAAAAGGAAATAAGTAGGTTCGGTTGTTCTTCCTCTCTTTCCATACATTTAGATGGAATTGTCTGTATTTGTGGGACTTTAGTCAATGAGCAGAAGAAGCAAACAAATACACAAATAGAGTAACAATCTCAAACATCTTTTTACATTGGGTTTGTTTAAAGAAGGGGGGCAAGATTCTCCCAAAATGGGGCTATGACCCCACGCTGGCGTAAAAGTGCTGGCGGTTCACTCCCACGTTTCCTCACAAAAATACAAGCTAATTCACTCAACTTCAGGGGGCTAGCTTGGACCCGGAGTGATTCACGCAGCTTTAGATGCGGATATGGGCCACTGCACTTCCAGTCTGGAATCCGTGCATGCGCACGGCGGCCTCCAGTGGCTGCGACGAGCACCATGGCAGACTCGGACCGTGGAGGCTGCTGGAAAATGTAGGCTTCCCCAATCGGCCGTGTGCCCGAAGATACGGCCGGCCCTATCTGTACCCCGGCCACCCATAAGGGCCCCCACGGTACCCGATGCCCCCGCCCCCACCAGGGCGGTCGCAGACTGTGTCCGCAGCCACCACGCGAGCATCCTGAATGACAATAGAAGGTTAGAACCACGCTGTCAGGAATCGGCCGGTCGGGAGCAGAGGATCGCTGGGGTGGCCCTCTAGCAATGGAGCTCCAGCCGCGCGGAGTAAACCGCGGAATCACTAATTCTCGGGTCCCGGAGAATTGATGGACCGGCGCCGGGCCCTATTTCGGCGCGAAAGTTGATTCTCCGCCCCACGTCAAACACGATTTCGCCGCGGGGCTGCTGAGAATCCAGCCTTGGAAGTGTAAACTTCTTAAAGAAAGCATGGAAAGTGTGTTAACATTTTGTTGTTTTGGTTGATTCCAGTAGAGGTTTGATTGGTAGGATTTGAATATTTATGTGTATTCCATCGTTTATATATTAAATAAAATAACTATAAACTGCAGCAACCCAAAAGGATATGACCAGGCAAGGGTGATTCAATGAGTGCGTGGCAAATTTTGATATGACGGTACTTAACTCCACATAAGCTTTTTGTTCTGTACTTTCTCAATGCTCAACACAATCACTGCATTTCCCTGTCCAGTCTCCTACAGAGGTGAATGCAGCCATTGGGCTGATGGCATTTGGCACACTCCTTCTCTCGTGGGTCCGACATCAGTCACCCTGGAACATGCACCTCAAACTACAGTGATGTGGAATGCTGACTGGTCAGTTTTCTGACTTTGTAACAAGAAAGAGCTATCTCCCTGTGTGCTGCAGCGCGGGTTCCTGAAGGATCATTCTTAAATAATAATTACCGGTCCAGCTTGACCTGGTCCATTTATTTATTCAAGACTCACCTGCACAGCTGTAACAGAAGGTATTATAAATCATAACAGAGTGAGCAGCCAATGTGACCATTCTGTTCAGCAGCCCAAATCACCCTTGCATTCCACATGGATATATGTTACTGGAATGAACAATGACCTCATGTGTGTTTAGAACATTCTGGAATCGCAAACAAGTCCTTTTGCCTTCTAAATCTAAACAGTGTTTGTATTCGTACTCGTAATGCCCGATGAACAACGATTTTTACAGCTTGTGGCATCTTTCCACTCTTCATCCACCACTACCCGTGCCCTCTCTTATTCTGGTACGGGTCCATGGATGCTAAGGCTGTCCACTTCCTCTTTGTGGCAAACTATTTGAGAAAGAGAACATCATAGAGAAGCCTAAACTAATTGCCCCCCCGATGAGTACTTTTGTGCTGTGGCCACTCTAACAAAGGGGGCAGGAACACAGCTTGTCATTTTACCCTCCCAAGTCCAAAGGGCACTGAGACTAACTACAATACACTTAAGCTACCCAGCTGGGTTTGTGAAACTAAGCACACACTTAGAATCAATGATTTATGCTCTTTCAAACAGTTTCAGTAAGAAGTCTTACAACACCAGGTTAAAGTCCAACAGGTTTGTTTAAAATCACTAGCTTTCGGAGCACTGCTCCTTCCTCAGGTTCACCTGAGGAATCTGTAAAAAGCCTGCTCGCCGACAGGAAATCCCTCTAAGTGCGTCCTCGGCCGGGAGTAACTCCCTGAGGCCACAAAACCATCAAATTCTGTTGGATAGTGGGGTCTTTCCCGGTGCTTCCAAGAAACACCCAGCCAAACGTGCGGCGGAGTTTAACTTGAGTCCACTGAATCGCACTCATTGGCCGGGATTCTCCGCCGGCATGAGGGAGTTTCCGGACGGCGGATGTCTGCCCCACAATGGGAAACCCCATTGACCGGCTGGCGTAACGGAGAATCCCGCCGGCCGGTCGGGGCAGAAACATGCGCAGCGGAGAATCCCGCCCATTGTCTTTGAGCTTTGAGCATCCAGTTTTTTTTAACAAAGGGTTATTGTTTTCCAGGAGAATCTTCCTGTAATCATTAGAAATACATTTGTTGCTCATAATCTTATATCATCTGTTTTCGACAGATTCAGGGCTGATTGTCGTCCTTCCAATAATTATTCATTCAAATTAAATCAAATGGTGAATTAAAAGTGCTGTGTGCATTAAAAAAAAGCATAGGTCCAAATCCAATTATGCATGTAATAGAACTAACATAAAATGTGATCACTGTTTAAACTGAACTCATGCAGGTGAAAGTCGTCTTAAAAAAAACACCAATACATGCTTAGGAATTGGCAGCCCTAAACCAAGTGAAAAACTGTGCTTGGAATGAGGTTAGCTTCTTAAATAAATGAGCAATTTATCATATTTCTGCTCAGTCCATTTTCCTCTGTTATCATGGTAAAAATTATGTTTTCTGCTCTGCTTCTCTGAAGCACTATCATTTTCTAGAATGGGCCAGTGTGTTTCGGATTCTATTCTTAAAAGCTTGCCATTTGACCTTCTGTTGCTTATGAGTATATTCCTAGATGTAAGCATTGCAGTGAAGCAGCTAGTTACGGGAGAGAGCATGGGTAGGTAAGCTGAGCAGTCTGATGGCAACATGGGCATTGGCCTCAGGGAAATAGGCAAAGTTGGGATGTTAGAGTGGGGAATAAATAAGACCTAAATTCAAGCATGAGTGAAATTAGTTCCATTTCCTGTAGTCTGGTAACTGAGTGCAGCATTATATGAGGCTCGATGTATGCAGTTACTCCTGGAGTGGAGACTGGGGAAACAAGCATTCCAAAGGTTTTCCTTATTTTGTGTTTTCTTCCTTTTTATGCCATGTGACTACTTCAACTTATTTTCATCTATATTTCACTTTCATTCATAGTTGTCAGCCTTGGGTTGGTTTAACTCACTTGACTAGACGGCTGGTTCTTCGTGATACAGAAGCTAGGCCAACAGCGCAGGTTCAATTCCCGTTCTGGCTCAAGTTATTCATAAAGACCCACCTTCTGAACCTTGCCCATCACCTGAGGTGTGGTGATCCTCAGGTTAAACCACTGCCAGTCAGCTCTCCCCCTCAAAGGGAGAAGCAGCCCATTGGTGACTTTACCCCATTAGTAACACACGCTGATTGTGGGTGCAAGCCCCATTTCAGAGACTCAAACCCAGAAACTAGTGCAGCATCTAGAGGGACTGCCACCCAATCAGAGGATTTAACTGAGGAACTTTAACTGAGGCCCTATCTGCCCTCTTGGTCAGACACAACAAAACCATGGCACAATTTGAATAGATGACCAGATTCCTGCCAGCTTATTCAGGGGAGGGGATGTGGCATCTTTGCCACCAGCAATTTAAAATTGGATTAGGACATGAATAGAGTGGGTAAGTCTTTAATCACCAGCTTTCTGCCTCAAATCCATCCCCGTCATTCTCACAAACATCCCACAGCTCATGTTTGAATCTTTCTAATCAGTATTCTTGTCTCGCCCTCAACTATTTATATTGATTTTTCAGCTACACGTTCATACAGTCCAAATTCCACACAGCAAGCAGCCCATAGCCATCACATTTTAACAGTGTCAGCTGGGAAGACTCGTTTTCACTGTGTCTTGGTGTCAGCCAGCCACTGCTACCCTAGTTCTGAACACGAAAAGCGTGGCAATGTAATTTCCGAATGTCCCCTGTGGATGTTGCCACTTGTGTCTCAATTGAGAAGAGATTAAAAGATCTTACTGCACTGGATATGTTTCAGTACTTTGTGGGGGTTTGGAAGGCAGTTTAGATGAGGCAGGAAGTTGCCACGGGCAAGTACATGGCCCACCTGAAGGATTTAGAATAGGTTCCGTGGCCGGGTCTAATTTAAATCAACTTGGGAAGCTGCAAGCACAAAAACAAGCAAACTCCCTATTGGCAGCTTGCCATCTTGGATGGTGGATAAACTGGAGTTGTTGGAAGTGAAAAGAAATGAAGCAACAATTTAGAGCAAATGGAAATTTTTTTTGTCGTGCCAACTGTGGCAAGAACATTAGTTAAGGAAGCCTTTAATACTCAAAACTCACAAGGACACAGAGGAAAATAAAGCCAGACCTTCTTCCAGATTTCACCAACTACAGGTAAGAATTATTTTCATGAGTAGTCAAAATGTCTGCCTCAAGGTTAATGCTGCCAAGGTTTGTCGGGTGGGAGCACGAATCATAGAGTGTAGAGGGAGACCAGTCGCTCCATCATATCCATGTCGGCTCTTTGAAAGAGCTATCCGATTCGGCCCACTGTACTCCCCTTTCCCCATCACATCCTAATTCTTCCACTTCAGGTACATATCCAATTACCTTTTGAAAGTTATTACTGAATCTGCTTCCATCTTGAGTGCCATGGGCAAGTATCTGACCAGCTCACACAGAGGATGCGATTCTCCAGCCTCGTTATGCTCTCGCTCACGTGAAATGAGGCCGATGAATGGTGGGAGGGGCCGTAAATGAAAACTGCACCAAGCGCCAAACAGTTTGCGATGCAACCTGCCCGCTTCAGTAGGTGAAATCGGGATCTCGCCGTAGCTTGGCGAGAAGCCAACTATCACCACTTAAGCCCTCTTTCCATACAATTAACAGGGGCCACAGCATATCCAACAGCCTCCTGTCGTTCAGCGGCCTCCCCAGCAAGTGGTCACACTGGCCCCGATTAATACTCCTTTTTAAAAACGTGAACGTGGCAGAAGGGCTTCTGTGAGGAGCCGAGGAGGTCAGTAGCCATCTTTGGTCACAGGCAAAGAGCTGGCGGTGCTGGGCTTGCAAACCCAGTGACCCAGTGCTCGGCAGGGGGGGGTGTGGGGACCCTCGGCTGGGTTTGGAGGACTCTCCACAAAGGTGGGCCACCATGGAAAGGGGGGAGGTGTTGGGGGGCAACCGGGGGGAGTGGAGGGGAGGGGCACCTGCTCGCGGGACCAAGCCAACCACTAGATTAAACCTACTTTGACAGCACCTCCCAACATTGATACCTGATGGCCAGGTACACCGCCACCTGAAAGTACCGCTTCAAGCCTGTCACTAGCCTGACGTAGAACTATATCGCAGTTCTTTTACTGTCACTGGGTGAAAACACCGTAAATGTCCTTTCTAGCAGCACTGTAAACGTACCTGCATCAGATGGACTGAAGTGGTTCAAGAAGGCAACGTTCTCACGGGCAATTTGGGTTGGGCAATACATACGAACATAAGAACATAAGAACTAGGAGCAGGAGTCGGCCATCTGGCCCTTCGAGCCTGCTCCGCCATTCATTGAGATCATGGCTGATGTTTTGTGGACTCAGCTCCACTTTCCCGCCTGAACACCATAACCCTTAATCCCGTCATTCTTCCTAAAACTATTTATCTTTATCTTGAAAACATTTAATGAAGGAGCCTCAACTGCTTCACTGGGCAGGGAATTCCATAGATTCACAATCCTTTGGGTGAAGATGTTTCTCCTAAACTCATTCCTAAATCTACTTCCCCTTATCTTGAGGCTATGCCCCTAGTTCTGCTTTCACCCACCAGTGGAAACAACCTCCCGCATCTATCCTATCTATTCCCTTCATAATTTTAAATGTTTCTATAAGATCCCCCCTCATCCTTCTAAATTCCAATGAGTACAGTCCTAGTCTACTCAACCTCTCCTCGTAATCCAACCTCCTCAATTCTAAGATTAACCTAGTGAATCTCCCCTGCATACCCTCCAGCGCCAGTACGTCCTTTCTTAGGTAAGGAGACCAAAACTGAACACAATACTCCAGGTGTGGCCTCACTAACACCTTATGCAATTGCAGCATAACCTCCCTAGTCTTAAACTCCATCCCTCTAGAAATGAAGGACAAAACTCCATTCCCTTCTTAATCATCTGTTACACCTGTAAACCAACTTTTTGCGACTCATGCACTAGGACACCCAGGTCCCGCTGCACAGTAGCATGTTTTAATATTTTATCATTTAAATAATAATAATAATACATGCTGGGCTAGCCTGTGACACTCGGGTCACATGAATGCATAGAAGAATCTTTGTGCTGATTTAACCTCCTTGCAGTTAGCTCACACTACTTATGTACATGTGTTTTCATTCTTTCACCAGATGTGGGAGTCACTGACGAGGCCAGTATTTATTGGCCATCCCTATTTGCCCTTGAGAAGGTGTTGGCGATTCACCTTCTTGAACCACTGCAATCCACAATTCAAAATTGCCAAGAATATTGTGACGAGTAACAATGTAAGTGAAAGGAATGGAACGCCAAAGGTTGCACGCTGTGGAAATACTATCTCCAACTTCATACTACCAGGGGGGAGTTTTCAGGAATTTGGATACACATTTCTGAACAATTGGTCTTGTAAATACACTAATTTTTGCTGTGAACTGCAAGGCTTCCCATCAAAAATCTGTCAGAATCAAAATATCTGTGGTATACGAAATAGCATAACAGCTTTTGAGCTGAGTATAGTGTTCTTTAGTGTGATGAGACAAGATCTAAATAACATTTATAGAACATCTTTCGTGCCTCAGATGTCCAAAGCCCTCAATAGCCAATGAAGTATATTTGGAGCATAGTCAATGATGTTATGTCGGAATGGTAGCACTTATTTGTTCATGGCAATATGATAATGACCAGAATGCCTGTTGTACTAGTTTCCTTATTCATTCATGGGATATGGGCATTACTGGCTAGGCCAGTATTTACTGTCCGTTCCTAATTACCTTTGAGAAGGTGGTGATGAGCTTCCTTGTTGACACACCCATAGTGATGATAGGAGGGGAGTTCCAGGAATTTGGCACTATGATAGTGAAGGAACGGCGATATATTTCCAAGTCAAGATGGTGAGTAGCTTGATGGGAAATTTCCAAACGGTGGTGTTCCTATGTGTCTGCTGCCATTGTCCATCCAGATGATAGTGGCCGTGGATTTGGAAGACGCTGTCTAAGGAGACTTGGTGGATTTCTGCAGTGCATCTTATAGATGGTACACACTGCTGCCACTGTGTGTCAATGGTGGAGGGAGTCAGTGTTTGTGGATGGGGTGCCAATCAAGCAGGCTGCAATGTCCAGGATGAAGTCAAGCTTCTTGAATATTGTTGTAGTTGTAATGTCCAGGCATGTGGAGAGTATTCCATCATATTCCCGACTTCTGCCTTGTATTTGGTGGACAGGCTTTGGGGAGTCAGGAGATGAGTCACTCACCACAAGATTCCTAGCGTCTGACCTGCTCTTGTAGCCACAGTATTTATATTGTTAGTCCAGTTCAGTTTCTGGTCAATGGAAACTTCCTGGAGGCTGATAGTGGGGATCCAGCGAAAAAAAATTACAGTCTTAAAATTTTTTAATATTGCATTAATCAATAATAATAATCTTTATTGTCACAAGTAGGCTTACATTTAACACTGCAATGAAGTTACTGTGAAAAGTCCCTAGTCGCCACATTTCGGCGTCTGTTCGGGTACACAGAGAGAGAATTCAGAATGTCTAATTCACCTAAAAAGCACGTCATAGAATCATAGAATTTACAGTGCAGAAGGAGGCCATTTGGCCTATCGAGTCCACACCAGTCCTTGAAAAAGTACCCTACCTAAGCCCACACCTTTACCCTACCCCCATAACCCAGCAACCCCACCTAACTTTTGGACAATACAGGACAATTTAGCGTGACCAGTCCACCTAACCCGCACATCTTTGGACTGTGGGATGAAACCGGAGCACCTGGAGGAAACCCACGCAGACACAGGGAGAACATGGAGACTCCACACAAACAGTGACCCAAGCGGGGAATCGAACTTGGGATCATGGCGCTGTGAAGCTACAGTGCTAACCACTGAGCCACTGTGAACCATTCAAAAGCTGAAGCACCTTTTCTCTTTCAGAGGCTGATTGGCTTACTATGTACTTGCAGCATTTTATGTTTTTGCTCCAAATTTCCAGTGTGTCCAATTGTTTTTCTTTGATTCATTACAGGGCGCGATCTACGAATGGGGACATAATGTACATGATGAGCCGGGTGTTTCCCAGCACTCGGAGCACTGAGAAACACCGTGCTATCAAACGGCCATTTGGGTAGGTTGGGGGCCTCAGCGGGGATCGCGCAGCCAAAGCCCACTTAGTCCCATTTTCTGCACTAAGGAGTTCCGCTCTCCGGAATTCCTCAGTGCAAAAGGAGATTGGGCAACATCTCTCGATTCTACACCCCCCCCCCCCCCCCCCACCCCCAGCTCCGTGCGAGCCCCAAAATCCCCCCTCTGCAAAACCCAAGTCACATGTAAGGGGATCATCAGGCACCCCCAGGACCGATACCGACACAGGAAAAATGGCAGCATGGCACCTTGGCAGTGCCACCTGGGCATCTTGGAAATGCCAGGCTGGCATTCAGGTGGCATTGCTAGGATTCCAGGGCCAGGGTGACAGTGCCAAGATGCCCAGAGGGCAAGCACCTGGGGGCCTCCAATCTCCTGGGAGACCCCCATCAGTGCCATTCCGTCTGGTCCCCATTTGTGAGGACTAGCAATGAACGGTGCTCACCCGTGATCGCAAAGGCGTGGGGTTAGATTTAGATTTAGATTTATTGCACCGAGGTACAGTGAAAAGTACTGTTCTGCATACAGTCCAGGCAGATCGTTCCATGCATGAAAACATAGGACATATGTAAATACATAGACATCGGGTGAAGCATACCGAGTATAGTGCTAACAACAGTAGAGAAGATGCATAGAAAGATCAGTTCAGTCCATGAGAGGGATATTTCGGAGTCTGGTAACAGCGGGGAAGGAGCTGTTTTTGAATCTATTAATGCGTGTTCTCAGACTTTTGTATCTCCTCCCCGATGGAAGAGGTTGGAAGAGTGAATAATCCGGGTGGGAGGGGCCTTTGATTATGCTGTCCGCGTTCCCAAGGCAGCTGGAGGTGTCGAGTCAATGGATGGGAGGCAGTTTCACGTGATGGACTGGCCTGTGTTCACGACTCTCTGAAGTTTCTTACTGTCTTGGGCCGAGCAGTTGCCATACCAGGCTGTGATGCAGCCAGATAGGATGCTTTCTATGGTGCATCTGTAAAAATTGATAAGAGTCAATGTGGCCATGCCAAATTTCCTTCTCTTCCTGAGGAAGCTGTTGTGCTTGCCTGGTCATAGCAACAACATGGGAGAACCAGGACAGATTGATGGTGATGTGTACGCCTAGGGATTTGAAGCTGTCAACCATCTCCACCTCGGAACCATTGATGCAGGGGTGTGCACAACACTTCACTTCCTGAAGTCAATGAGCAGCTCCTTAGTTTTGCTGACATTGAGGGAGAGATTGTTGCTGTTTTCTCACTCCCTCCTGTACTCTGTCTCATCATTGTTTGAGATTCGACTGACTACAGTCATCAGCAAACTTGGATCCCATGCCTTGGGTAGATTGTGAGAATGCATATTAGAGTGAGACTAGCTGTCTCACTCTACTGTGTAGATTTGCGAAAAGGTGGTCCACTCACAACGGGCAGGATTAACGTTGCGACGTCTTGCTAGATCTCGTTAGATCGCGTGAGCCGTGGCGAGCCAGGTAGATCCCACCAACCGCACTGCACTGCCTTTCGGGAACAATGTGGCTGATAAATCTTGCCCAAAGTCACTCACTGCTAGTCTATATGTATGATCCATATGCTTGAGTTGCCGGCATGTGTCCTCGGACCTGGCCTGCAGTGCAGTCGGCTCCAGCAGTATCAGGATACTTTACATGATGTGGTGCCAGCTTTTGCCCCTCACCATCACTTTACTGCAGCAAAGGAACCTTAACTGACAACGTGCCAAACCTGTCAAAATGTAGTTACAAATGGAATTGTTTATGTGCTTTGCTTGTTCTGTAGCTTGAGTGCTATCTTCTTGTGGTGGCAGGTAAAGGCAGCAATCATAACTGGCAACCTGCAAACAGATGAGCCTTTAAATCACTCGCTTCTGAGAAAGTTTTTCATAGCTGACAAGTGTTAATGCAAACCCTATGGCACAAGAAAGGGCTGGCGCTCGCCCAATATTTGCACCTGTGCAAGTGGAGCCAACCTCCCCTGCGTTTTTCTTGGCAATGTACTTTTGAAGCACTTGAGGCATCATTTTTAAAATGTTTGGGGGAATAATTGGTTCTAATTTATTCAAGCCAGTTGAGAGGAAGCAGCGAAACCAGCCCATTTGGATGGAGAGTGGGAAAGTTCCAGGGAGGAGCTGAAGCCACCTGGACTGCCTGAAGGGCGATGTATGATTGTACAATAAGTACCGATGAAACAGCTGCTTTCAGCTTTGGCCACTTACAGTTCCCACTGTACCAGTAGAACCTGTGCTATCAATCTTTGCAAATCAGAAATTCATAAACCAATGTTACCTATTGCTCTATTCTGACTCCCATCTATCACACTTTAGTGGCTGTGCAGGTTACTGTTTTTGTACATGAAAATTATTCATAGCATAACTTGTTGACTGCTTAGACTACCAGAGATCTTTCACACGGAAAGAGGAAGGTGTTGGGGACACTCAGAAGTTGGTCAACATTTGAAGGAGTATGATAAGTTCTCTATTGAAGTAAACAGTCAATGTCGAATGGGGTATAAAGTGACTGCACAATTCGACAGTGCCCATTTAACACTCCCGCCAAAGGAAAGTTTCTGCCTCAAAGACCATAAAGGTTTCATCTGCACCTCCAAACCGTAACTAACCATTGGCTTTCTAAAGCTAATTAATGTGTTAAGCATTTCTGGCAGTTTGTTCTACTGATTTTAGATTTCAGCAGGCAAGATTCCCACCTCAAACATGAACGTATGTTTCTCTTTTGAATGCTACCTTGCCTTTCCAGCATTTTCTATCTTTATTTTACATTCACAGCAGACTCACCAAGTGAAACACTGTTCAATGGTGCAGTGAAACACTGCTTCAAAGGATTAGACAGTGGCATGGGGGGGGGGGGGGGGGTGGCACTTTCGCGACAGTATTGGTTGTATTCTACCCATTGTTTATTGGAACTGAGTGCTGCTGCCTAGTCAATGTCTATTATCTTTTATTATTCATTCATGGGATGTGAGTATCGCAGAGACAGATTGCCTGTCCCTAATTGCCCTCATGGATGTGGTGGTGGACCACCTTGACCCACTGTAGTCCATGTGGTTTAGGTACCCTCACAGTGCTGTTCATCAGAGAGTTAGAATATTGGCCCAGTAACAGTGAAGGAATGGAGATATGTTTCCAAGTTAGAATGACGTGTGACTTGGAGGAAGACCTTCAGGTAATGGTGTTCCCATGCATCTGCTGTCCTTGCCCCTGTTAGGTGGTGGAGGTCACAGGTTTTGGAAGGTGCCATTAAAGGAGCCCTGTCAAGCTGCTGCAGTACATCTTGGAAATGGTACACATTGGGCGGGATTCTCCGACCCCCACCGGATCGGATAATTGCCGGCAACGGCATTAATCCTGTCCCGCCGCTCCGACGGCTGCCAAATTCTCCGCCGCCGGTTTTTTGGCAGGGGCGGGGATCGCGCCGCGCCGGTAGGGGGCCGTTGGCAGTGGCCCACCCCGGTGATTCTCCGGTCCCCGATGGGCGGCGCGGCCACCCATTTTCGGCCAGTCCTGTCGGCATGGCTTAGACCAGGTACGTACCGGTGGGACCTGGCTCTGAGGGTGTCCTCAGGGGGGCACGGGGGACGGGGGATCCGGCCCCGGGGGTGGGGGGGGGGGCACGGTGGCTTGGCCCATGATCAGGGCCCACCTATCTGCGGGCGGGCCTATGCCGTGGGGGCACTCTTTCCCTCCACGCTGGCCTGTGTAAAGTTCCACCATGGCCAGCACGGAGAAGAAACCCCCTGTGCATGTGCAGGAATCACGGCAGCGGTTCTGGGAACATGCTGGCGCTCCTGCGCATGCGCCAACTTGCGCCGGCCGGCGGAGGCCCTCTGGCGGCCGTTGGTGTGGCGCCAACAACTCCAGCGTGGCCTAGCCCCCGAAGGTGCGGAGAATTCCGCACCTTCCGGGCGGCCTGACACCGGAGTGGTTCACGCCACTCTTTGGCGCCAGTACGGCCCGCCCCGCCGGACACCAGAGAATCCCGGCCATTGTTCCCATTGTGTGCCAGTTAGAACTTAGAACAAATTTGGTTAGATTGGGCTGTGGGGAACCAATCAGAGAACAGGTTAATTCTTGATTGCACTGTCAATAACACCTTCCATTACTTTGATGATTGAGAGTAGACTGATTGAATGGTATTTAGCTGGATTGGATTTGTCTGCTTTTGGTGGACGGACGGGCCTGGACAATTTTCCACATTGTTGGGTGGATTCTAGATTGTAGCTGTACTAGAACAGCTTTGCTAGGGGCACAGGTCACCCTTGAGCACATGTCTTCAGCATTACAGTCGCAATATTATCAGAGGCCTTTGCTGTATCTAGTGGACTCCACTGTTTCTTGATACACTTGAAACAAATTGAATTGGCTGAAGGCCGGTATCTGATTGTGGGGACCTCAAAAGAGACTGAGCTGGATCATCTACTCGGCATGTTTGGCTGAAAAGTTGCAAATGCTTTGTCGTTTGCACTGACATATTGGTCTATCCCACTTGTGTCAGTGGTGATGCCTGCCAATTGTCTTTCCCTGGTCAGGATAACTAAATACCCACATAATTTTCAGCATCGTTCTGTCATTCATAATTGCTGAGTCTCTGAGCCAGTGATTTAAGCTGTATCGTGGTCAAAACTGTATTCTTCAAATGATGCTGATAAGAACACCTGAGAACATGAAATCGTCAATGGCTGATCTTCGAGAAGAAGTTAACACCGATATATTCAATGAACAATTAATTAGATTCTCCAGATATTGGTGATATTTGAATGGAATAGAAAGCTGCTACATGGTAACGGTATTCAGCTTCTTTAGGACTCATTCTCATTTCGATTGTGCTCAATAATCAGGGTGTATGGCAGAAGGCCACATCTTCTGTTTCCCAGAAAACAAATGGTTCCAGTAAAGGAATGAAGGAATGAACAACACAATCTGTTTGATGCATTGCTTCAGAATGAGTAGCCTTTAATGTTGGCACGGCATTGTGTAGTACTGACCCAGGTCAGAGTCTCCACTCTTTTCATTTC
Source organism: Scyliorhinus canicula (assembly GCF_902713615.1). Lineage (NCBI taxonomy): Eukaryota > Metazoa > Chordata > Chondrichthyes > Carcharhiniformes > Scyliorhinidae > Scyliorhinus > Scyliorhinus canicula. The sequence goes on from NC_052151.1 coordinate 154,079,445, forward strand.
ACCAACCTCATCTGGTGGGAGTGAAGACATTGCAACTGATCCTGGATTTAAAAGAGGACAAACCACCCAGGCTTCCTATACCTGACCTGCTGATTCCTATTGTAAGAGTACATCTGTGAAAGATGGTTGACACTATGATTGGCCTGAGTTAAGAAATGCCTCTGTGGTTGAAAAGCCTGCGCATGAGGGTCCCATATGAAGAATGACCATTATGGCTGAATTGGTGGGGGCTGCAGCAACCTGTGGAACTGTGACAGGAAATAACGACCAACTTTCAGGAAAGAGGGGAAAGATAAATAACTATCATCCTCAATTGTTGTTACCAATAAGCATTCCACACAAGAGACAACACTTAGAATGAACATTATTTGTAATTAAGAATCTATCGGAGTCAGTTATTGTGTCAATATGATATGAAAATAAATCAAAACTGTATGTGCCAAAACTTTATTCTTCTTAGTTATTTTTTAAATGGGAATCACAAAATGGTTGCTGCTGGTCACATGGGTGTAAGATTGACCTCCTTGCTGAAGGTGCCCTAATATACACCAGTATATCATGGTGCAGACACACACTGATGGACATACACTAGGACCAATCAACATGCACAAACACCGCAGCCAACCACCAGTTATAACACACGTACTATAAAGACAGAGGGCATCACTTTTCCCGCTCATTCTGGATGCTGCCTCTCAGAAGCACAAGAGCTTATCAGTTACAGTACAGACTCTCACCACATGCTGAGAGATTCAACTGGTTCGGACAGGCATAGGTCTCTAGTTAAACTAACATCGTGTAAACCCACAGTTATAGTATGTCTAGTATTTTACATGAGTTAATAAAATAGTGTTGAAACTTCTTCAGTGTTGGTGGCATATGTCTGCTTCACAAGTCCACAGTGCCCAACACTGCAGAAGGAAAGATGTAAACGTGTCAGAAACAGTTCAGGGAAGGTTTATTAGATTAATGGCAGGAATAGCCCGGTTTTGTTATGAGCAAAGGTTGGATAGGTTAGGCTTGTATCCACTGGAGTTTGGAAGAATAAGAGGTGACTTGATTGAAACTGTTAAGATCCTAAGTGGTATTAACAGGGTGGATGGGGAGAGAAATGTTTTCTCTCAGGGGGTCGTGAGCGTTTGCAACTCTCTTCCTCAAAAGGCAGTGGAAGCAGAGTCTTTGAATATTTTTAAGGCAGAGCTAGATAGATTATTAATTAACAGGGGGGGGCGGTGGGGAGGGGGGGGGCGGGGGGAGGGGGGTGAAACATTACCAGGCATCAGCAGTAATGGGGGCAGCGTGAATCCCGCCCCCGCTGGCTGACAAATTCTCCGGCGCCGGGGATTTGGCGGGGTCAAGAATCACGCCGCGACGGTCAGCGGCCGTTAGCAACAGCCCCCCGGCGATTCCCCGGCCTGCGATGAGCCGAATGGCCGCCTGTTTTTGACCAGTCCCACCGGCGTATGTTACACCAGGTATTTGCCGGCGGGACCTGGCTGCGCAGGCGGTCTCCGGGGTCCTTGGGGGGTTGCGGGGGGATCTGGCCCTGGGAGGTGCCCCCACGGTGGCCTGGCCCGCGATCGGGGCACACCAATCCGAGGCGGATCTGTGCCGTGGGGGCACTCCACTGTTCTGCATCGGCCACTGTGGTCCTCCGCGATGGCTGACGTGGCGATGAACCCCCCCTGCGCATGCGCTGGGATGACGCCAGCAGACGCTGGTGCTCCCGTGCATGCGCCAATTCTCGTCGGCCGGCAGAGACACTTCGGCGCAGGTTGGCGTAGCGCAAACCACTCCGGGGCCGGCCTAGCCCCTGAAGGTGTGGAGGATTCCGCACCTTTGGGGCGGCCCGACGCCGGAGTGGTTCACGCCACTCCTCGGTGCCGGGACCCCCCGCCCCGCTGGGTTCGGGGAGTATCCCGCCCAAGACATATTCGTTATACCTGAAGAAGTGTGAACAGCCATCATTTTGTTCCTAAGAAAAACAATGGATTTTAGCCAGGAACATAGAAACTTCTTGGGAGGTTGCAATTAACCACATCCCATGCTTCTAGACTTTTTGATCATTTTAACATCACATTTCTAATCTCACAGCTCACAGTATGGTTTTAACACTGACTGTTTGACCAGCAGGGTCAAACAACCGGCCACCATCTCTTAACACCTCAAAGCTGTTTGATTTGGGTGTGCCTGTGTGCGTGAGCGCGTGTGTGTGTGTGTGTGTGTGTGTGTGTGTGTGTGGTTGCAAACACTCCCCCAACCCACTATGTTTGAATGTGAATAAACTAAGCTGGGTAAATCATAACATGAGTTTACAGCAAGTTATTCTTAAATTGGATCACACAATTTGAGAGTTCTGGATCAGCTCTTTAGTTTTTTTGAGATTGAGAGAGAGATTGTTGTCGTTCCACCACTTCATTAGGTTCTCTATCTCCCTCCTGTATTCTGATTCATCATTGTTCGAGATCCAACCCTCTACGTTTTTGTTGTCATCAAACTTGGCGATAGAGTTGGAGCCAAAGTTTTTGTGTGTATGGGAGTAGGGGGCTAATAACGCAGGCTTGCGGGGCCCGGGTATTGAGGACTATCGTGTGGGAGGTGTTGTTGTTTATTCTTACTGATTGTGGTCTACGGGTTAGAAAGTCGAGGATCCAGTTGCAGAGTGAGGAGCCAAGTCCTAGGATTTGGAGCTCTGATATGAGTTTGGCTGGGATCATGGTGTTGAAGGCGGTGCTGTAGTCAATAAATAGGTGGCTAACACAGGAGTCCTTAGACATAGAATTAGAATAGAACAGTACAGCACAGAACAGGCCCTTCGGCCCTCGATGTTGTGCCGAGCAATGATCACCCTACTTAAACCCACGTAACCCGTATACCCGTAACCCAACAATCCCCCCATTAACCTTACACTACGGGCAATTTAGCATGGCCAATCCACCTAACCCGCACATCTTTGGACTGTGGGAGGAAACCGGAGCACCCGGAGGAAACCCACGCACACACGGGGAGGACGTGCAGACTCCACACAGACAGTGACCCAGCCGGGAATCGAACCTGGGACCCTGGAGCTGTGAAGCATTGATGCTAACCACCATGCTACCGTGAGGCCCCAATTGTTGTCGGGATGCTCCAGAGATGGCCAAGGAGATGGCATCTGCTGTGGACCGGTCTGAATCCTTGCAGTGAGTATCCTCTGAAATTGCCTCTCTTCACCGTGAGTGTCCACTGTAATGATGTCTCTTTGTAGTGAGTATCCACTGGAATGATCTGTCTTTCACCGTGAGTGTCCACTGGAATGATCTGTCTTTCACCGTGAGTGTCCACTGGAATGATCTGCCTTTCACCGTGAGTGTCCACTGGAATGATCACTCTTCACACTGAGTGTCCACTGGAATGATCTGTCTTTCACCGTGAGTGTCCACTGGAATGATCACTCTTCACACTGAGTGTCCACTGGAATGATGTCTCTTACATAGAAACATAGATACATAGAAGACAGGAGTAGGAGGAGGCCATTTGGCTCTTTGAGCCTGCTCTGCCATTCATCACAATCATGGCTGACCGCCCAACTCAATAGCCTAATCCTGCTTTCTCCCCATAACCGTTGATCCCATTCACCTCAAATGCCATATCTAGCCGCCTCTTGAATGTATTTAATGTCATAACCTCAACTACTTCCTGTGATCATGAATTCCACAGGCTACGGCAGCATGTTGGTACAGTGGTTAGCACTGCTACCTCACAGCGCCAAGGTCCCAGGTTTGATCCCGGCTCTGGGTCACTGTCCATGTGGAGTTTACACATTCTCCCCGTGTTTGCGTGGGTTTCACCCCCAGAACCCAAAGATGGGCAGGTTAGGAGGATCAGCCACGCTAAATTGCCCCTTGATGGAAAAAATGAATTGGGCACTCTGAATTTAAAAAAAAAATGAATTCCACAGGCTCGCTACTCTTTGGGTGAAGAAGTGTCTCCTAATCTCTGTCCTAAATGATCCACCCCGAATCCTCAGACTGTGACCCCTGGTTCTGGACACACCCACCATTGGGAACATCCTCCCTGCATCTACCCTGTCTAGTCCTGTTAGAATTATATAAATCTCTATTAGATCTGCCCCTCATTCGGCTGAACTCCAGCGAGAACAATCCCAACCTAGTCACTCTCTCCTCATATGACAGTCCTGCCATCCCTGGAATCAGTCTGGTAAACCTTCGCTGCACTCCCTGGAGAGCAAGAACATCCTTCCTCAGAAAAGGAGACCAAAACTGCACACAATATTCTACATGTGGCCTCACTAAGCCCTATATATTTGCAGCAACACATCCCTGCTCCTGTACTCAAAACTTCTCGTAATGAAAGCCAACATACCATTCGCCTTCTTTACCGCCTGCTGCACCTGCATGCTAACCTTCAGTGACTGGTGCACAAGGTCACCCAGGTACTGCTGCACACTCCCCTCTCCCAATTTACAGCCATTCAGGTAGTAATCTGCCTTCTTGTTTTTGCTTCCAAAGTGAATGACCTTACACTTATCCAAATTATACTCCATCTGCCATTGGTTTGCCCATTTGCCCAATCTGTCCATTTCATGCTGTAAGATCTCTGCATCCTCGTCACAGTTCACCCCCCTACCCCCCTACCCAACGTGGTATCATCTGCAAACTTTGAGATGTTACATTTTGTTCCCTCGTCCAAATCATTAATATATCTTGTGAATATCTGGGGTTGAGCACCGATCCCTGTGGCACCCCACTAGTTACTGCCTGCCAATTTGAAAAGGACCCGTTAATTCCTACTCTTTGTTTCCTCTCTGCCAACCAGTTTTCTATCCGCCTCAATACATTTCCCCCAATCCCATGCACTTTAATCTTGCATGATAATCTCTTGTGCAGGACTTTGTCAAACGCTTTTTGAAAGTCCAAATATACCACATCGGCTGGCTCCCCCTTGTCAACTCTATTAGTTACATCTTCAAAGAATTCCAACAGATTTGTCAAGCATGATTTCTCCTTCATAAATCAATGCCGACTCTTATGATCTTCCCACTGTTTTCTAAATGCTCCGCTATAAAGTTCTTGATAATGTATTTGAGAATTTTCCCCACTCCCGACGCTAGGCTTTCTGATCTATAATTCTCTACCTCCCTTTTTGAATAGTGGAGAGACATTAGCTACCTTCCAATCTTCAGGGACTGCTCCAGAGTCTATAGAATCCTGGAAGATGACCACCAATGCATCCACTATTTCTAGAGTCACTTTCTGAAGTGGGATGGAGATTATCAGGCCTGGGGGTTTGTCATCCTTCAATCCCATCAATTTCCCCAGCACCATTTCTCTACTAATATTGATCTCCCTCAATTCTTCCCTCTCACTAAATCTTGCATTCTCTAACATTTCTGGTATCTGCGTTCTCGTTTGTGAAGACAGAACCAAAGTATGTATTCAATTGCTCAGCCATTTCTTTCCCCCTGTTATACATTCCCCATTTCTGTCTGTAAGGGACCAACATTTGTCTTCACCAATCTCTTTCTCTTCACATACACACAGAAACACTTGGTGTCAGTCTTTATGTTCCCTGCAAGCTTACTTTTGTACTGTATATTCTCCTTCTTAATCAATCCCTTGGTCCTTTTATCCTGAATTCCAAACTGCTCCCAATCCTCAGCAATTCTCAGACCTATTGGGCGAGATTCTCCCAAACCGGGAGAAATCGTGAGGCTGGCGTCAAAAACGGGCGGGTTTGACGCCAGCCTCCCCCCCCCCCCCCCCCCCCCCCCCCCCCGACCGGGAACCGATTCTGGTCCCCGGTCGGGGCTAGCATGCCGCGGCCGTGAACTCCGGCATCGCGGGCTTAACGAATTTCGTTAAGCCCGCTTGCCAGAGTTTGCGACGGCTGACGTGTCACATGACGTCAGCCGCGCATGCGCGGATTGGAAGACTCCAACCCGCGCATGCGCGGATGACATCATCTCGCAGTTGCGCGAAACCCGCGCATGCGCGGGCCGGTATGCCCCTCAGCCGCCCCGTGAATGGATACAGCGGGGCGGCGGAAGGACAAAGAATGCGCGGGGTAAGTACCGGCTGCCCGCGATCGGTACCCACCGATCGCGGGCCCATGGCACCCTTGGCACGGCCGTGGTACTGCCATGCCAATCGGTGCCATGGTTCCCAAGATCCCAACTTTACGGCCGTTTTTACGAACGGTCAGACCAGGTGTGTTTGACATTCCTAAAAACGGTCGTAAAGGGCTTGGACTTCGGCCCATCGGCCAGCTGAGAATCACTGCTCGCCGTAAAAAAACGGCGAGCAGCGATTCGTGTCGGGAGGCGGGCGTGGGGGGGGGGGGGGAGAATAGCGGGAGGGCGTCAGACTAGCGTGGCCGTAAAAATTTATGACCCCCGCTATTCTCCGCACCGTCGTGAGTGCGGAGAATCGCCCCCATTATTTTTCTTGGCCAATCTGTATGCCAATCTCTTGGATCGGATACTGCTTCTAATTTCCTTTGTAAGCCATGGATTGGCCCTCTTACCCATTTTACATTTATTCCAGACAGGAATTCTGGAATTATTTCATGTAATGCTCATCCCCAAAGTGTCTCGCACAGCTAGATTGATAATGATTCCCTTCTCATACAGCAAGATGGCGCCGGAGTAAGATGACTCTCTGCGAGCTCTCCCTAACAGATCCTCTTTTTATTTATCTTATACTCGTTCTAATCATTTAAAATTTAATTCTAAGACTAACATTATTACTAACCTCTCTCTTTTATCTTTTCTTGCAGGCTTGAACATCCTCCGCGGCCCATCGAGACCTTTTGACCCGACCCGACCTGACCTCCACAAACTGGAAGCGGATCGGGCCCAAACCGGGAGTGAATCCCAAACCTGATTTGGACCCGACCCAGCCCTTGGAGCACCTGACCCGCCTACCAAATGACGCCAGCCCCCGGATCACCCAGCCCAGTCCCCAGAGCTCCCGACCCGAAGCCTGACAACGAGACCTGGTCCAACTCGACCCCGAGAGGCCCGCCCAGAGACCTGACCCGGAGAGGCCTGCCCAGCAAACCAACCTACCTGGAGATGGAAGAAAGAAAAATCCACATGGAGGTCCGACCAGACCTACTCCAAGATCCGACCCCAGGAGCACCCAGGGAGGGAACAGACCATGGGTCCCAGCCCAACCTGCCTCAGGACCCCCAAAATGGCAGGGACCCTGCGCGAGGACCCGAACACGCTGTAAGGTATTCCCGTGCCCGCAAAACGCCGGGACCCGATCGGATCGCAAACATGCCCACCCAGCAACACCTCTACCTCAACCAGCACCTAGGACCCAGCCAGACACGACTCCGGAAACGACTCCAGAGGCCGAATGGACTCCTTCTGCACTGTAAATTCTATGAATTCTATGGTAACCAGCGCCCTGGTCCCTGCCAGCGCCCTGGACCCCGCGAGACGCAACCACCTACCTTCCACAAGTCAGAATTCTCCCACCAGATTCCAGGACCATCCAGCCGCAGCCGCCAACCGAGGAAACGAGGGAAACGCGGCGGGCTGCAGGAGAGACTGAAGCATCGCGGTTCAGTCCCCTGCATGCTCCTGGCAAAAGTCCAAGCGATCGAAAACAAGCTGGATGAACCTAACGCTAGACTTACCTCTCAGATGGAAGTAAGAGACTGCTGTGTGTTCTGTTTCGCAGAGACATGGCTCACCCCCGCCTCACCGGACTGTGCCATACAACCTGAAGGCTTCCCAATTCACCGGGCGGACCGCACGGTATCATCAGGCAAAGCAAAGGGTGGCGGGGTTTGCCTCCTCATCAGCTCCTCCTGTTGCTTGGATGTGGTGACCCTGGCGACCTACTGTTCCCCGGACCTGGAATACTTGACCACGAGGTGCCGCCCATACTATCTTCCACGTGAGTTCACTTCAGTCATTATCACAGCGGTCTACATCCCACCCCAGGCAGAAGTGAGGAAGGCGCTGAACAAACTGTACACAGTTATAAACAACTACGAAACAGAAAATCCGGAGGCCTTGTTCATCGTGGCCGGGGACTTCAACAAGGCCAACCTCAAGAGTGTACTGCCAAAATTCCACCAGCACATCTCCTGTTCCACCAGGGGCTACAACACTCTTGACCACTGCTACTCAAAAAATCAAGAGCGCCTACCGTTCCATCCCCCGACCGCACTTTGGGAAATCAGACCATAAGACGGTGCTCCTTCTCCCGGCATACAAGCAGAAACTCAAGTGGTAGAATCCAGCTAAGAAGGTCTTGCAATGCTGGTCCGAGGAAACAGAAGAGCTCCTACGTGGCTGCTTAGAGACAGTGGACTGGTCCATATATAAGAACTCAGCGACCAATTTAAATGAGTATGCCACCACCGTCACAGACTTCATCAGCAAATGTGTGGACGACTGCGTGCCAAAGAAAGCAGTACATATGTTCCCCAACCAGAAACCATGGCTCAATCACGAGATTGATTCCCTGCTGAAGGATAGGTCTGAGGCATTCAAGTCAGACGACCCTGACCTATACAAGAAATCTAGGTACGACCTCCGCAAAGCCATCCGCGATGCCAAAAGAGATTATCAAACCAAGCTAGAATGCCCGGTTCGAGCAGGTAACCAACGATCCGCTGTCGAGTGCCACAGCACCCATACCCACCATCACAGCTTCCGAAGTCAGATCGGCCTTCCTGAAAGTGAACCCTCGGAACGCGACGGGCTCGGATGGGATCCCTGGTTGTGCACTCAGAGCCTGCGTGGACCAGCTGGCAGATGTGTTCGCAAACATCTCTAACCTGTCCCTACTCCACTCCGAGGTTCCCACCTGTTTCAAGATGACCACCATCATATTTGTGCCAAAAAAGAACCAGGCAACGTGCCTCAATGACTACCATCTGGTGGCCCTGACTTCAGTCGTAATGAAGTGTTTCGAGAGGTTGGTCATGAAGCGCATCAACTCCACACTCCCAGAATGTTTTGATCCACTGCAATTCGCATACCGCCGCAACCAGTCCACAGCAGACGCCACTTCCCTGGCCCTACACTCATCTCTAGAGCATCTTGACAACAAGGACTCATACATCAGACTCCTATTTATTGACTACAGCTCGGCCTTCAACATCATAATCCCAGCCAAGCTCATATCAAAGCTCCAAAACCTAGGACTTGGCTCCTCACTCTGCAACTGGATCCTCGACTTTCTAACCCTCAGACCACAATCAGTAAGAATAAACAACAATACCACCTCCACAATAGTCCTCAATACCGGGGCCCCTTAAGGCTGCATACTTAGCTCCCTACTCTACTTCCTGTACACACACGACTGCATGGCAAAATTTGGTTCCAACTCCATCTACAAGTTTGCTGACAATACAACCATAGTGGACCGGACCTCGAATAACGACGAATCAGAATACAGAAGGGAGATAGAGAACCTAGTGGAGTGGTGCAACGACAACAATCTCTCCCTCAATGCCAGCAAAACTAAAGAGCTGGTCATTGACTTCAGGAAGCGAAGTACTGTACACACCCCTGTCAGCATCAACAGGCTGAGGTGGAGATGGTTAGCAGTTTCAAATTCCTAGGGTACACATCACCATAAATCTGTCCTGGTCCACCCACGTCGACGCTACCACCAAGAAAGCACAACAGCACCTATACTTCCTCAGGAAACTAAGGAAATTCAGCATGTCCACATTAACTCTTACCAACTTTTACAGATGCACCATAGAAGGAAACCTATCTGGTTGCATCACAGCCTGGTATGGCAACTGCTCGGCCCAGGAACACAAGAAACTTCAGAGAGTCATGAACACCGCCCAGTCCATCACACAAAACTGCCTCCCATCCATTGATTCCATCTACACCTCCCGCTGCCTGGGGAAAGCGGGCAGCATAACCAAAGACCCCTCCTGACGTGTTAAGCACACTAGGATAACACGGGCTGCAACTGGATGCAGCTTTAACTGAAGGATACTCCAGATCTTGAAGTTAGTTCAATCTGATTTATTGAACCTGTCACACAGTTAACACAGTTCTCTGTGAGTTCGACTCTCTGCTAGCCTAAGTGTGATTACTGAACCAGTTAACTCTGACTGAACCAGACTAGCTCTTAGCCACGTGCTATAGGTGTTATGTGATATATACACCCTGACTCCCTCTGTAGATGTCCCCAGTGGACAGAGGAGGAGTGTGAGTGCCTTGTGCCTTTTATAGTGGGAAACCACCCCCAAGTGTTCTGCCTGCTGATTGGTTATGTCCTGTTCTCTGTGTTCATTAGCTGCCTGTCTCTGCCTGTCTGTATATCATTATGTGCATGTCTGCATATCATGACACCTCCCGTCCGGCTTACTCACTCTTCCAACTTCTTCCATCGGGCAGGAGATACAGAAGTCCGAGAACACGCACGAACACACTCAAAAACAGCTTCTTCCCTGCTGTTACCAGACTCCTAAACGACCCACTTATGGACTAACCTCATTAACATTACACCCCTGTATGCTTCACCCGATGCCGGTGTTTATGTAGTTACATTGTGTACCGCGTGTTGCCCTATTATGTATTTTCTTTTATTTCCTTTTCTTTTCATGTACTTAATGATCTGTTGAGCTGCTTGCAGAAAAATACTTTTCACTGTACCTCGGTACATGTGACAATAAACAAATCCAATCATTAGCCAGTCTAAGATGGCCTGCTCTCAAGTTGGTTCCTCCACATATTAGTCAAGAAAACCATCCCGTGTACACTCCAGGAATTCCTCCTCTTCACAGTGAGTGTCCACTGGAATGATCTCTTTTCATAGTGAGTGTCCACCGGAACAATCATTATTTGCAGTGAATATCCACTGGAACAATCATCTGCCACACTGAGTAGCTACTGGAATTATGTCTATTCACAGTTAGTGTGCACTGGAATGATCTCTCTTCACAGTGAGTGCCCACTGGAATGATCTCTCTTCACAGTGAGTGCCCACTGGAGTGATCTCTCTTCACAGTGAGTGTCCACTGGAGCAATCATCCTCCACACTGAGTATCCACTGGAATGATCTCTCTTCACAGTGAGTATCTACTGGAGTTATCTCTCTTCACCGTGAGAATCTACTGGAATGAACTCTCTTCATAGTGAGTGTCCACTGGAATGATCTCTCTTCCTAGTGAGTATCCACTGGAATGATCTCTCTTCATAGTGAGTATCCACTGGAATAATTTCTCTTCACCGTGAGTATTTAGTGGAATGATCTCTCTTCACTATAAGTGTCCACTGGAATGACCTCTCTTCATAGTATGTGTCCACTTGAAGAATCATTGTTTTCAGTGAATACCACTGAATTGAAAATGTTTCACAGTGAATGTCCACTGGAACAATCATCTTCCACAGTGATTTGCCACTGGAATCAACACCTTTCGCACTGATTGTCCACTGAATAATCATCCTTCACATTGAGTGTCCATTGGAACAATCATTATTTACAGTGATTATCCACTGGAATGATCACTCTTCACAGTGAGTGTCGACTTGAATGATCACTCTTCACAGTGAGTGTCCACTGGAATGATCACTCTTCACAGTGAGTGTCCACTAGAATGATCACTCTTCACAGTGAGTATCTACTGGATTTATCTCTCTTGACCGTGCGTATCTACTGGAATGAACTCACTTCATAGTGAGTGTCCACTGGAATGACCTCTCTTCATAGTGAGTGTCCACTGGAATGATCTCTCTTCCTAGTGAGTATCCACTGGAATGATCTCTCTTCATAGTGAGTGTCCACTGGAATGATCACTCTTCACAGTGATATTGCACTGGAATGATCACTCTTCACAGTGAGTGTCCACTGGAATGATCATTCTTCACAGTGAGTGTCCACTGGAATGATCACTCTTCACAGTGAGTGTCCACTGGAATGATCATTCTTCACAGTGAGTGTCCACTGGAATGATCATTCTTCGCAGTGAGTGTCCACTGGAATGATCATTCTTCACAGTGAGTGTCCACTGGAATGATCACTCTTCACAGTGATATTGCACTGGAATGATCACTCTTCACAGTGAGTGTCCACTGAAATGATCATTCTTCACAGTGAGTGTCCACTGGAATGATCACTCTTCACAGTGAGTGTCCACTGGAATGATCATTCTTCACAGTGAGTGTCCACTGGAATGATCATTCTTCGCAGTGAGTGTCCACTGGAATGATCATTCTTCACACTGAGTGTCCACTGGAATGATCGCTCTTCACAGTGAGTGTCCACTGGAATGATCATTCTTCACAGTGAGTGTCCACTGGAATGATCGCTCTTCACAATAAGTGTCCACTGGAATGAACATTCTTCACAGTGAGTGTCCACTGAAATGATCATTCTTCACAGTGAGTGTCCACTGGAATGATCACTCTTCACAGTGAGTGTCTACTGGAATGATCGCTCTTCACAGTGAGTGTCCACTGGAATGATCATTCTTCACAGTGAGTGTCCACTGGAATGATCGCTCTTCACAGTGAGTGTCCACTGGAATGATCACTCTTCACAGTGAGTGTCCACTGGAATGAACATTCTTCACAGTGGGTGTCCACTGGAATGATCATTCTTCACAGTGAGTGTCCACTGAAATGATCATTCTTCACAGTGAGTGTCCACTGGAATGATTATTCTGCACAGTGAGTGTTGTTTAGCTCACCGGGCTAATCGCTGGCTTTGAAAGTAGACCAAGGCAAGCCAGCAGCACGGTTCGATTCCCGTAACAGCCTCCCCGGACAGGCGCCGGAATGTGGCGACTAGGGGCTTTTCACAGTAACTTCATTTGAAGCCTACTCGTGACAATAAGCGATAAAAAAAAAAAGAGTGTCCACTGGAATGATCGCTCTTCACAGTGAGTGTCCACTGGAATGATCACTCTTCACAGTGAGTGTCCACTGGAATGATCACTCTTCACAATAAGTGTCCACTGGAATGATCATTCTTCGCAGTGGTTGTCCACTGGAATAGTCACTTTTCATAGTGAGCGTCCATCACTTTGACCTGGGTTCTTTCAAGCATAAAAGACTCTATTTTATTATATCTGCATCTTGTTACCACAACACTGGTCCAGACTATCGGGAGGCAAAAGCCTTCAGGAGTCGTGTGATTCAATTGTAAGATGATCTGAACATTACATTTGAATTAGCCACATGAGCAATCAACTGTTGGTATTATTTTTTTAATGGTGCACATTTATGGAATAAATACGATATCACCTAAATCTCACTCTTAAATTGAACTGGGATTACCAGAAAAAACCCTGAATATCAAATCTAATTTCAGGTTGTACTTTTGATGAATATATTTCAATAATTTTATTAATATACAATGATTATTTTTAAGATCATTTGTTCTATAAATGGCTATTCTAAATCTAATTTATTTCAACATAAATTTTGTTCAACCCAACAGTGCCCTCCTTTAAATTAGCCTAAAGGCTATATCAGTTATTTTTCTCATCAGCCTTCAACATTTAAATTCAACCTCATTAGTATTGGAACTTGGACTATGGCTCTGTTCAAGGAACAGTCAATAATCTCAAGGTCTTAAAAAATGATTGCAAATTTACAAATATTCAACAATAGTTTTTCATTTTCTCAGCACAATTAAATGAACAATGTAAAAGCATCTTATGGTGTAAAGGTTTTGATTTTGGCTCTATGCGTTTCAAATTAGCCTGTCCATTATTTTGTTTGCCACAGGCTTATTCACTCACTCCTCCTTTTGAAAATATACATCAGTCGAGAACAAGCTGGGGGGAAGAGGCAGAGAGAGAGAGGACGAAGAGCCATGAAACCACTCTTTGGGATATGAGTGGAAGAACAGTTAATATATTCATGTAAAATTTCCACTGAGATTATAATCCATTTAAAATAAAAGGATTGATGCCCATAAGAGCATGGAAATAGACATTTCAGGTGAATGTATTAAGCCTTCATAGGCTAGTATTCCACAGCATGATTTCAGCCACAGAAAGACAACAAGAGGCAACAAGCAATCACAGTGTATTCCACAATTGAGAAATGGCAATAAACATCACAGGTGCAGTAGTTTCTGGATCAATATGTACAGTTAAAGTGCATGGGATTATGATAGTGTCTTGAGATGGATAGAAAGCTGGTTAGCAGGCAGTAACCAAAAAGTTGGAATAAATGGGTCTTTCTCTGATTGACAGGCAGTGGCTAGTGGGGCACCGCAGGGATCTGTGCCCAACTGTTCACATTATATATTAATGATTTGGACAAGGGAACTAAATGTATTATCTCCAACTTTGCAGATGATACAAAGTTGGGTGGGAGGGTGAGCTGTGAGGAGGATGCAGAGATTCTTCTGCGGGATTTGGGCAGGCTGAAAGAGAGGGCAAATGCATGGCAGGTGCTGTATAATGTGGATAAATGAGGGGCAGCACATGGCACAGTGGTTAGGACTGATGTCTCACAGCTCCAGGGACCTGGGTTCGATTCCGACCTCGGGTGACTGTGTGGAGTTTGCACGTGTCTGCTTGGGTTTCCTCCGGGTGCTCCGGTTTCCCCTCACAGTCCAAGGATGTGCAGATTAGGTGGATTGGCCGTGCTAAATTGCCTCTTAGTGTCAAAAGGTTAGGTGGGGTTACTGGGTCACGGAGATAGGGTTGAGGCGTGGGCTTAGATAGGGTGCTCTTTCCAAGGGCCGGTGCAGACTCAATGAGCTGAATAGCCTCCTTCTGTACTGTAGGGATTCTATGAAATGAGAGGTTATCCGCTTCGATAGCAAAAATAGGAAGGCAGATTATTATTTGAATGGGTGTATATCGAGATAGGGCAGCACAGTAGCATGGTGGTTAGCATAAATGCTTCACAGCTCCAGGGTCCCAGGTTCGATTCCCGGCTGGGTCACTGTCTGTGCGGAGTCTGCACGTCCTCCCCGTGTGTGCGTGGGTTTCCTCCGGGTGCTCCAGTTTCCTCCCACAGTCCAAAGATGTGCCGGTTAGGTGGATTGGCCATGCTAAATTGCCCGTAGTGTTCTAAAAAAAAAAAAAGTAAGGTTAAGGGTTGTTGGGTTACGGGTATAGGGTGGATACGTGGGTTTGAGTGGGGTGATCATTGCTCGGCACAACATCGAGGGCCGAAGGGCCTGTTCTGTGCTGTACTGTTCTATGTTTTATAGGTGGATACTCAGCGATACCTTGGTATCCTCGTGCGTCAGTGGCTGAAGGTAAGTACTCAGGTACATCAGGCAGTAAAAAAGGCAAATGGGTGTGTTGGCCTTCATAGCAAGAGGGTTTAAGTACAGGAATAGGGATAGGTATGTTTTACTGCAATTGTATAGGTCAATGATGAGGCCACACCTGGGGTATGTGCAGTTTTGGTGCCCTTACCTGAGGAAGGATGTTCTCACTATGGAGGGCGTGCAGCGAAGGTTACCAGGCTAATTCCTGGGATGGCAGGACTGTCATATGAGGAGAGACTAAGGGTGCGATTCTCTGAAAAGCTTTTGAAATGTCATAGTGAGCAGGAACTGTCGTGAGCTTTCCGGCGCGCGGCCCAGTGAGGCCAGCAACTCTATTCAACATTAATCGGTCCACTTAACAAGGCCTCGCGGGCTTCTCGCCGCAAATGAAGGCTCGCCAGCTGATTCACGGCACTGTGCCCACCAGACACACGCTAACAAAGTGGAGCAGCACTTAAGCTGCACTTGCTCAGCTAACCCCAGCCAGCTTGGAACAATGCACCCAGGAGACCAGCGCCAAGATTCGAGGACGCAGACTTAGGGAGGCTGCTAGATGCTGCAGTGGCCAGGGGGGATTTCCTGTTCCCCCGAGGGTCCAGGAGGGTTAGCCATAGGGCAGCCAGTGCTGCCTGAGACAAGGTGGCAGCGGCTGTGAGCACCGGGAGTGTGATTTTTTTGTTTTGATTTATTGTCACATGTACCGAAGTACAGTGAAAAGTATATTTCTGCGGCCTAGGGAACGTACACAGTGCATACATAGTAGACAAAAAGAATAATCAACAGAGTACATTGACAAATGGCACATCGACAAACAGTGATTGGTTACAGTGCGGAACACGGGTCCAAACAAAGCAAACAAAGCAAATACATGAGCAAGAGCAGCATAGGGAGTCATGAGTAGTGTTCTTACAGGGAACAGATCAGTCCGAGGGGGAGTCGTTGAGGAGTCTTGTAGCTGTGGGGAAGAAGTTGTTCCTATGTATGGATCTGCAGTGCCTCGGCAATGCCCACCTGCGCCTGGGACAAGCTCCGCAGCGCCTCGGCCGTTCCCATCTGAGGGCAGAACAAGTGCCGCAGCATCTCATCAAGGTGAGGCTGGTTCTGGGTCACAACCCCCAGAGAGTCAGACTTCTGTACCTTCTGCCTGATGGAAGGGTCTGGAAGAAGGCAATGCCAGGGTGGGAGGGGTCTCTGATAATGCTGCCTGCCTTCCTGAGGCAGCGTGAGGTGTATACAGAATCAATGTGGGGGTGGCAAGCTTGTGTGATGCGTTGGGCTGAGTTCACCACACTTTGCAGTTTCTTGCGATCTTGGACCGAGCAGTTGCCATACCAGGCTGTGATGCAGCCGGATAGGATGCTCTCTATCGCACATCTGTAGAAGTTTGTGAGAGTCGATGCAGACATGCCAAATTTCTTTAGCTTCCGTAGGAAGTAGAGACATTGTTGGGCTTTCTTGACTGTTGCATCAACATGATTGGACCAGGACAGGCTGTTGGTGATGGTGACCCCCAGGAACTTAAAGCTATCGACCATCTCCACTTTGGAGCCATTGATGCAGATGGGAGTGTGTGTCATGCTACGCTTCCTGAAGTCGATGATCAGTTGCTTGGTCTTTGCAACATTTAGAGAGAGGTTGTTTTCGGTGCACCATGCAACCAAGTGATTTATCGCCTCCTGTAGTCTGATTCATTGTTGTTTGAGAAATGGCCCACCACAGTTGTATCATCCGCAAGCTTATAGATTGAGTTGGAGTTAAATCTTGCCACACAGTAATGTGTTGTATAGGGAGTACAGTAGAGGACTCAGCTCACATCCTTGCAGGGCCCCGGTGTTGTGAACTATTGTGGAGGAGGTGCTGTTCCCTATCCTGACAGATTGCTGTCTGTTGGTGAGGAAGTCAAGGATCCAGCTGCACAGGGAGGGGTCAAGTCCAAGGTTGCAGAGTTTGGTTATTAGTCTTGTCAGGAAAATGGTGTTAAAGGTAGAGCAGTAGTCTATGAACAGCAGTCTGACCTCCAGTGCAGGAAAAAGGTCAATGGCCTACCCTAGACAGTGAGTGAGTAGACACCAATCTCACCCCCGCCCCTCCGTCCCCGAGATCTTTCTGCCCCCACTGGAGCATCCACCTCCCAACTCTCCAGGCAACCTCCAATCCTCCCTCCACCCCCCCCCCCCCACAACCCCTTCAAACCCCCAACCCTTCCTTCACACCCCCACTCCCACCACTGTGAACCCACACGTGTGTTTCCTCTGTATTGCCTCAGGAAAAATTCAGAGTGGGCCCAGACTGGCAGTGGTGTGCCGGACTTCAAAACCCTCATCAGCTTCGAGGAGTGTGCTCTGGAGGTGACTGGTGTGGCCGAGGGCAGGGCCGTCACCAACGTGGAAGCTGGCGGAGTCACAGAGCTGAGGGACCACCGTGCTCCACCTGGAGGACCTGTCAAACATGAGTTGTTATTGCTTTTCTGAGTGACCCATCCCTCCTACTGACCACATACCCATTCTCCCACAGGTCCGCCAGGCTTCTGGAATGCAGCTTCTGCTGCTGATGTACATCAGTTGGAGGCAGGAACCCCCAGGCAAGACAGGTTTGCTGGATCCCAGGACCCAGCTGGGTCCAAGCCTGGTGCTGAGCCTGTGGAAGGTATCATCCCGGAGTTGATGGACGCACTAGGGTGTGGCTGGACTTTCAGAGAGATGTCAGCATCACTCCAGCAGATCCATAGCCACTTGGAGGAGTCCCAGAGGCTAAGAGTGTAGGAACTGTCACAGGCAATGCATGGCACCGAGGCCAACACTGCCAGGGTGGCAAACGCAGTGAAGAGCCTTGCGCACAATGTCGGCACCATTCGTGAAGGTGTCCAAAGTGTCGCGCAGTCGGTGATGGCCATGGCTGAGGGTCTACGCAGAATGTCCGACTCTCTGGGGAATGTGACCCAGTACCAGCCTGAGGTTCTGCGGGACTTGTTCTGCTCTCAAATCAGCATGGCTGAGGCGCTGCAGAGCATGGCCCAATCACTGAGGAGCATCGCCGAGGGCATCAACATGATGGTGCAGACATTGGGGAGCTGGCAGAGCCAGATGGTTCAGGGGCAGCTGGGACTCAAAGCAGCTGCCCCTCCATCCCATGATGAATCCCAGGGCCTTTTGGGCACCGACCGGGAGAAGGGGGCGGCGGGTGCTAACCCGGACCCGTCCCATGGAGTGGCGACAGTGGCCTCCAGCTCCCCCAGGTTCCTCACATCTGATGAGGCCGCGTCTCACAGCCAGCATCGGGACAAAGTGGCATGGCTGTGCATGTGCTGCCAACAAGGGAGCCTCCAGCCTTAGAGCCCCCAGAGGATGCCCGCCAGGATGTGGTAAGCAACTGGCTGTCTCCACCTCAGATGTGCATCCTGGGGACACACGTAGACATATTGGTAGAACCAGGAGGCCAAAGCACAATGAGGGAAGGGATGAGGGGATTGGGGGTGGGGGAGGGGGCAGCACCATTGGGAAAGTGGGGAATTGTAAAATGCAATCAACACTTTTGTGCACAACTAGTATGATGCCTCTGTCAATTTATTCCGCAATGCGCGCCAACCTCCGAACTTTGGTCCATCTCTACAGGCATAACGACCCCTCCCCCCCTCCCCCTCCCAGTAGCACTCGCCCACCCTTCAGCCATAGACATGTCCCCAGAGCTGTGTCCCATCCCCTGGGTGTTCAGCTCGCAATGCTGCGTGTGTGGTGTTGCCTCTCGCAGAGTTCCAGCATAGTGTCCAGGCATCGCGGTCTATTTGGGATGCTAGGCAATGGGTCCCACATTCTACATGTCCGCTGACCCACGGGAATCCATTTAGATTTGTGTGAAGTGCTCACTTAACCATGATTGTCTTCAGCCGCACAGCAGAGGTCTCGGGCATCTGTGGGGGTTATGGGTGGTCACTGGGGCAGATGGGCAGGGACAGGAGTTGCCCCAGAAACGGGTACACATGATCCAGGGGTTGGCATGGTGGTTCAGCATGCGGTTTCCCCCCTGTTGCCCCCCCCCCCCAGTACCTTCCCTCCACCCTCCTTTGGTGGCCCACCCCTGCGGAAGGTCCCCCACCCCCAGTCGAGCACTGGGGTGGCAGGCCCAGTGCACCCGGGCTCTTTGCCTGTGAGCAAAGATGGCTACTCACTTCCTCGGCTGCCCACAAGCTCATTTCCGCCAGCTTCACGTTTTTCAAAAGGAGTACTAATCAGCGCCAACCTGACCACTTGCTGGGGAGGCCGCTGAATCACAGGAGCTATGGCGAGATCCCGATTTCACCTCAGGAGTGGGCCGGTTGCATCGCAAACTGTTTGGCACCTGGCGCAGTTCTAGATTTCTGCCTCTCCCGCTATTCACCGGTCTCGTTTCGCTTGGGAGAGAGCAGAATGAGGCCGGAGAATCGTGCCCTAAATCAGTTAGGACTATATTCATTGGCGTTTAGAAGAGTGAGAGAAGATCTCATAGAAACTTACAAAATTCTAACAGGATTAGACAGGGTAGATTCATAAAGAATGTTCCTGATGGTGGGGGAGTCCAGAATGAGGGGGTCATAGTTTGAGGATAAGGGGGTGAATCTTTCAGGACCGAGTGAGGAGAAATTTCTTTGCCCAGGGAGTAGTGAATCTGTGGAATTCGCTACCACAGAAAGTAGTTGAGGCCAAAACATTGGGTAATTTCAAGAAGGAATTAGATATAACTCTCGGGGCTAAAGGGATCAAAGGATATGGGGGGGGGAAGGTAGGATCAGGGTTTTGAACTTGATGATCAGCCATGATCATAATGAATGGCGGAGCAGGCCTGAAGGGCAACTGGCCTCCTCCTGCTTCTATATTTTAGGTTTCTATGTTTCGTGAATCTTCACACAAGGAAAGAAAAGGCCATGAAAAATATTTTCTATGTAAAGTACTTCCCCATCTGTCAAAGAATGTTGATATTTCCAGCCTTTTATGAAATATATTCATTTTTGCAAAGTTTTTTTAGCTTCACAAAGATGTTATTTGGTGACTTGTGTGGCCTGGGTTGGCTCCATTGGTTTCACTAGAGCTTGTGTTTTGAAGAGGCCTAGATGTTGGTATGCAACCACAAGACCTAAGAGAGAAATTACTGAGGTATCCTGAATTTGTCACTGTGCAATTGAGGGAAGTAAGAGGTAGCCTGTTAGTTTGTGCATTGATTTGCCACTGATTCCAGAGTGGGGCTAGGGGAGGGGGGGGGGGGGGGGGGACCTACACAGGACCTTGTTGGACAGCACGGTAGCCCAGTGGTTAGCACAATTGCTTCACAGCTCCAGGGTCCCAGGTTCAATTCCCGGCTTGGGTCACTGTCTTTGCGGAGTCTGCATATTCTCCCCGTGTCTATGTGGGTTTCCTCTGGATGCTCCGGTTTCCTCCCACAGTCCAAAGATGTGCAGGTTGGGTGGATTGGCCATGATAAATTGCCCTTAGTGTCCAAAAAAGGTTAGCTGGGTTATGGGGATAGGGTGGAGGTGAAGGGATAGAGTGGAGGTGTGGGCTTAGGTAGGGTGCTCTTTCCAAGGGCCGCTGCAGACTCGATGGGCTGAATGGCCTCCTTCTCCACCTTAAATTTTATGATTCTATGAGGACCTCAGTGTTTCATTCTTTATGGAAAGGCTGAACTATTGTTTCTTGTTCAGTATGTCTGCCGGAAAGTGTTGATGTTGGAAAAGCTCAGGATTGAGATAGCTGGGCTTCTAAAGTCAAATCCATTATCAACATTCACTGTTTAAGCAACAAATGCAAAGAGGCCTTGTGAGGAAGGTGTTAGGAGGATGTGATTACCTGGGGAACACTATCCAGCAGGGGTCAGTGCCATGAAAAGAAGTGATTAAAAGGGTAGGGAGGGAGTGGAATCCGCACAATATTCACGTCCTTGGTCTTTCACTATTGGTATTATCACTTTGCCTATTTATGTGAGAAAATTCAAAAGAAGAGCCATCGGAAAAATCATACAAAGGTAACAACTGTAATTTGAAGTTGAAGTTGTTGCTACGGATTCTGAACAAGCTGTGATAGCCAGTCACAGAATTGTTATTCTTTCATTTTTGTTTCAGCCATAATGTTGCTACAGCTGATGAAATTTCAAGATGAGAAATGAAAATGTCATGAGTCCATCAAAAATATCTCCAGTTAATTGTTCCAGTAAGATCAACAGGTCTTGTTTGGTTAATTTAACACACACATACCCAGGTTCAAATAATTCCCAAGGGGCTGTGAGGTAGATTATTTCTGGTTAGCTGAGGGGCAGCACGGTGGCACAGCGGTTAGCACTGCTGCCTCACGGCACCGAGGTCTCAGGTTCGATCCCAGCCCTGGGTCACTGTCCGTGTGGAGTTTGCACATTCTCCCCGTGTTTGTGTGGGTTTCACCCCCGCATGCCAAAGATGTGCTTGGTAGGTGGATTGGCAACACTAAATTGCCCAGTAATTGGAAAAAATGAATTGGGTACTCCAAATTAATCTTTTAAAAAAAATTGGGGTGTTAGCTGGAGTGGATTATATTTGCTATGTAATATAACAGATATGACATTCTTACCTCACCGCCAACTCTTTTGGCTCCGTCGTGAAATTATCAGACTGTGTGTGCAACACCCACTTTTAGATGAACAGAAATTTCCCCCAATAAAATATTCGGAAGATTGAAACTATTGTTTTCAGGCCCCACTCCAAACTCTGTTCCCCTAGCTACCAGCTCCATCCCTCTCCCTGGTAACAGTCTGAGATTAAACCAAAGAGAAAATGCTGGAAAATCTCAGCAGTTCTGGCAGCATCTGTAAAGAGAGAAAAGAGCTAACGTTTCGAGTCCAGATGAGCCGAGATTAAGCCAGTCAGTTCACAACCTTGGTGTCAAGATGAGCTTCCAACCTCATATTCATGCCATCCCTAAGGCCACCTATTTCCACCTCCAAAACAAATCAGCTGGCTTCGCCCTTTTGCAGTTCATTTGCTGCTGAAACCCTCATTTATGCCTCAATTATTTCTAATTTAACTTTCCAATACACACCTGGCTGGTCTCCAACATTCTACCCTCCATGAACTTGAGGTCATCGTGACTTAACTCACAGCAATTCCTGTTCCCCTATCATCTCTGTGTTTGCAATGTCCAGAATTTTTAAATTCTCTTTCCTGTTTTCAAATCCATCCATGACCTTGTCCCCCTCTATGTCAGTAACCTCCTCTGTCCCCTTAACCCTCTGAAATATCTGTGCTTCTCTAATTCTGGCCTCTTATGCATTTCCAATTATAATTGCTCCACCTTTGGTGGCCGTGTCTTCGGTTACCTAGGCCCTAGGCTCTAGAATTTCCTCTCTATACCTTTTCACCTATTTACCTCACTTTCCTGATTTTAGACACCATTTATAACCTAGCTCTTCGACCAAGCTTTAGGCCATGGATCTAATACCACCTAATGTGGCTCAGAGGCATACTTTGTTTTATAATGCTCCTGTGAAGTGTCTTGGATGATTCACTAAGTTAAAGACACTGAATAAATCTAAGTTATTGTTGTTGTTGCTTAAGGAAGCGATATAACAGCAATCGTATAAATATTAGTGTCGCATTCTAAATGCATAAAAAATATATCCGCTTGTTAGCAAATAATTCAGATTGGGGTTTTTAAGGCATGCTTGCAGTAGGATTATTGAATATAATACATCATCCGCATCATATACATTATAAACTCCATCCTTCATTGAATAAAAAGTCCTCTTTATTTGGCATATTTAAGCTGTGCTGATATTAAGGCCAAACATTAGTCAGACGAGTGATCATTCTGCATGCGAGCCTCAGGATTTCACTGAACTGCTTACCACAGAACTTGTGCTGTATTTTCGCCTATTTTAATGTCATCTTCATGTTAACATCTGCAACCTTTTGAAAACATTGACATCCAGAGTTTAATTATTACGGCAGGTTTGAATTGATCAGTTACGGTACAGCGGATGTATTGCCTCCAGAGCTTAGCAACCATTCACCATGCATTTTCTCTTCACACGGATGTTTGAGATTTATCAGAGCCATTCACATGGGTCAGTATGAATAGGTGCTCCATTTGATTGTTTCCCAAAATAATGGATGACTATGAGTTTTTTTGAAGATAAAAACAGTTAAACTGCAGTGGACCATAAGTCATTAGGATGTCACTTTCTCATTATGGTTTACGTTAAGTGGTGCACCTTAAGCACTTACAGGTGACAATAACGTGGTCGTTCAGAGTCTAGGGAACAATAGAGGTTGTTCCACACTACCAGGTGTTATGACCAAAGCTGACTGCATGGGAAGCTCTGCCAGTTTGACTAAGGTCATAAAATGTGGTTCAATAAACTGGCACACCCTTAAAGTGGTGCCTTTTCATGATTTTTACGAAAAGGGTTCACTTTTCACATAGTGGTGCAGGCACACAGCTGTGTTCTGGAGTGACTGCAGTCACCAACATCAGAGCCAGCACTGGGAGCCGAAACAGGTCATCCTGCCAATTTATACGCCAATACCTGACACCCCATACTTTTCAATGATGCCGTTCTTGCCTTTTAAAGTATTCACGTCTTTTTGTACACATTGGTCAATTCCTTTTAATGCGAGACTAGGATGGAGATAATTGTGCTTCTCACACCCCATCTTTCAAAAAGATTGAACCTCTGATAACTGATGATAAGGCTCACGTTAAATGATGAGTCCAGAGCATAACATCTGGATTCTGGCCGCAGTGTGCCAGTTGCTGATAGGCAAGCCTGGAGCAGTCTCCTGGACAAACTTAAATACAAGTATCTCAGTTGGGAAAAAGATTTCAACTTGGATTTCCAAATGGAGGCATGTTCGATCCATAATCTCTTGCTAAATCTGCCACGTAATCTTTTTTTAAAAAATGTATTTTATTACATACATGTATCAAAACAGGTTACAGCAAACAAACACTCCGGGAAACATGCTTCCCTACAATCAACTATACAGTCTGTACAGATTTTTCCTCCTTTTCACCCCCCTCTCCCCCGTGACAATCAGCCCCTCAAACATGATCACAAATATTTCCCACCTTTCCTCAAATCCCCCTGAAGTGCCCCTTAACTCATACTTCATCTTCGCTAATCGCAGGAAATCGTACAAGTCACCCAACCAAGCCGCTACCCCCGGTGGCGAAGCCAACCGTCACTCTAGCAAAATTCGCCACCTTGCAATCAGAGAGGCGAAGGCCAAGACATCGGCCTTCCTCCTCGCCATGAGCTCCGGCTTCTCTGAGACCCCAAATATCGCCACCAAAGGGTCCGGGTCCACCTCCTCCTCCACTGTCCTGGCTAAGACTGTGAACACTCCCACCCAGAATCTTCCCAATTTTTTGCAACCCCAAAACATGTGCACGTGATTCTCTGGCCCCCGCCCACACGTCTCATACTAACTGTCTGCTAACTGCCATGTAAATTACATGGGATGTGAAAAAAATAATCTGATGGGAGATTGGAATTTGAATCGTTTGCCTGGTTGGAAATTGAGACTTGAATAGATTTCCTGGTTGAGAAACTGGACAATCCTAGTCATTTGATTCATACTGAGACCATACCTTCAATACAAAGCATGTCACATTATTTGTGGTGTTGAACTTAATGGGTTCCCCTTTAGTCAGTAGGGAGAGGATTAATAGATCAAAATGTCCAACATCTAAATGCCACAATGTCACTTGTGATTGCTTAATTATTCTTGTAAGGATATGTTGGCAATATGCACAGGCGCCTTTAAGAGCTTAGATTACAGTCCAAGATTGGACGGAGCTTGGTCAAAACAGGTTCCAACGAGAACTTCATCTTCAATCCTTTTTTGTTTGAATTTGACTCAAAATGAAGTAATTTGACAGCCTGAGTTACAGTACCTAAACAATCAGCTGTGTCATAAATTATAGGGCCATGGTAATAAAATCTGATGTGTATACTACCAAGAGTGTCAAATGTGCTTGGCTTGTAAATATAATTAAACAGCAGGTGCATAATCAGGTTATATGGCTTTGATGTGTCCCGTGTGAACATGATGATTTGATTGGTTCATATATACCATGTTCAGAAGCATATAGTGATATTTTAGCACCACACTGTGTGTGCACAACCATACCCTTCAATTCCACTTCAGAATGAGCGGGTGTGATACCTGGAGCAAAAGCACAGTTTAATGTCACTGTTACCCTTGGCGCTAAAATGATTCAGCAGAGTTATATGGGCTAGACAGAGATGATTCTGAGAGTTGGGCAATTTGTTGCTGTAAGCTATCATGGAAATTCAGTAAGGAATAATTTATTCTGTGATAGAAGAGAGTAATCCATCCCTAGTATTTCTTCTTGACATGTTATTATTTCTGTGATAAATGATACCACTTTCTTAATTATCATTTCGAAATGAGGAAATTAAACTTGCACTTTTTTGCAGATGTGCATTAATAATACTTTCTGCACAACTTGATCATTATACTGTATGTGAGTCACGTGGCTGAGACACGATGTGACTTTTGTAAAAATCAGTCATGGACTACAAAGGACCTTTGCAATCCACTTTAGTGTTTGTAGAGCATTTCTGTGCTGAGGATAGATACTTGTCTTCCAACTTGCTTTTTACATTTTACTTCCAATGTCTTTGTCAATCTCAGCATAAGAATAAACTTGGTCCAAACATGATGTGCAGATATTAAATTAGTAATCCGCTTAAAATGTAACTTACCAATAACCTTGACTTCACTGTGCTTCAAAAACACAGCTTTAGTCTCGACATTGAAATACACCATCTGCTGTAGCACGAATTTAGCACAGGGTGCAGACCTAAGGCCAAGCCTAATCTTTAATGCAATGAATGCCGAGTTGAAAGGGCACAACAGCAACCTACAAAGCTTTGACTATATGTACGTTGTCTAGAGATTGCACAAATCACACATAATTTCAAAGAATCCCTACAGTGCAGAAGGAGGCCATTCGGCCCATCGACTCTGCACCGACCCTTCGAAAGAGCACTCTATCCATGTCGACACCCCCATCTACCCACCCTATCCCTGTAACCCCATAACATAAACTGCACATCCCTGGACATTAAAGGACAATTGATTAAGGCCAATCCACCTAACCTGCACAACTTTGGACTGTGGAGGAAACCGGAGCACCCGGTGGAAACCCATGCAGACGTAGAACATAGAACATATCGTGCAGAAGGAGGCCATTCAGCCCATCGAGTCTGCACCGACCCACCTAAGCCCGCACTTCCACCCCATCCCCATAACCCAACAACCCCTCCTAATCTTTTTGGACACAAAGGGCAATTTAGCATGGCCAATCCACCTAACCTGCACACCCTTGGACTGTGGGAGGAAACCGTAGCACCCGGAGGAAACCCCGCAGACACAGGGAGGACGTGCAGACTCCGCACAGACAGTGACTTAGCGGGGAATCGAACCTAGGACCTTGGCGCTGTGAAGCCACAGTGCTAACCACTTGTGCTACCGTCCTGCCCTTGGCATGGACAAAATGTAAAAACTCCACATAGACAGTGACCCAAGGCCAGAATTGAACCCAGGTCTCTGGTGCTGTGAGGCAGCAGTGCTAACCACTGGGCCACCGTGCCACCCTGTTAATTTTTATGTAATCTTTTCCCCTATTTTCTTTCTTTCCCCAAAGTCAGCTTGTCATTTTTCTTTCTTGTGCGCTGAGACTGTCCCAAGTTAAAGTCACAAGCAACATTGACTGTTCCTTTGATCATGAGGCATTATTCCCCATTATTCACCTGGACCTCCCTGCTGCCTTCAACCCAGTCAGCCTATGACAACAAGACATGATCCACTGCTTTTTACCATTGTGCAGTTTGTTGGTACAACTTTCATTTGGTTCCACTCTTACCTTCTAGTTGTAACTAGAAATCTCTAGCAATGTCTTCTTTTCCCTCTCCCCACTGTTACCTCTGAAGTCTTTGATCCGCTTCCCCATAAACATGCTGCCTACTTGGTGACATATCCACAAATATGTGGTCAGCTTCCACATGTACGCCAACTATATCCAGCTGTAATTTTCCAGTAGCTTTATTGATTCCTTCATCGACTTTCTGGTGTCAGTCAATTTCTTTCACATCCAGTCTTCAATGAACCCCAGCTTAACTTTGGGAAGAGTGAAGTTGATGGGCGTAACCTTATTTGAGTATTGTGGATGCCATTTGGGACCAGAATTACACCCAAAGTGCCACACACTTTTGTCATGAATCACACCATACCCCATCTTGATGAGTGTGTTAGCCACACAACTAAAGTCCAGACATATGCAGGGAAGTGGGTCATGATGTCAGTCAGCATACAATGCTGGTCTGTAATTCCCTTGTGATGAATGGTATCAGTAACTGCTGTAACTGTACTTTGCCTTTAATACAGTGGCCCTTTAAGACTGGGCTTGGAAACCTGGGGGGACTCAGCCTCTGGCTCCGCCCCCAGGAAACGGTATATAAGGTGATGCTCACTGGGCAGCATGCTGTGACCACACTTCTCGGCAGCTGTCGGTTCTCTGGTAATTAAAGCCTCTGAATTACCAATCTTCTCTCCTGTGTCGTAATTGAGGGTATCTCAATTTAATTACCAGACACATCAAGATGGACAGCGCTCTAAAGCCGGAGAAACTCAACCCAGACGCTCGGTCGCCGGAGGCACCAGAAATTTTTTAATATTGGCTCCGGTGTTTTGAGGCCTATCTAAACTCCTCAGAGACTGAAGTCGACGGCGCTCGCACGCTGAGCTTACTACATGCCTGGGTGGGCCACCGACTCTCCTCCGTGATCGAGAACGCTACGACATACGAAACTGCGGTCAATATACTAAAGAAACGCTTCATAAAGCCGATTAACGAGGAACACGCCAGACATTTGCTCTCGACCTGCAGCCAACGCTTCGGGGAATCTCTAGACGAATATGTGGAGAGCCTCACTGCGCTCTCGAGGAACTGCAATCATAAAGAAGTGACGGCAGAAGTCCACATGAACTTACATATTCGTGATGCCCTCGTGTCCGGTATTAGGTCCTCGTACATCCGGCAGTGGCTCCTAGAAGACGGGGCGAAAGATCTCCAAGGCACGATAACACTCGCCTCTTCTCTAGAAACGGCCCACCAGAACCTCCGTACATACTCCGCGGACCTTGCGAACCCCTCTCGATCCCCTCCAGACTCGGCCACGCTACAGGCCTGCGCCACGCGGCGATCCGCTCACTCCGGGGGTTCCCCATGCTATTTCTGTGGGCAAGGCCAGCACCCACATCAGTGTTTCCCGGCCCGTTCAGCGATCTGCAACGACTGCGGGAAGAAGGGGCACTTCGCAAAAGTCTGTCTGGCTGGGCCCAAAGGCCGCAAACAAAAGCCTCACCAGGCCCAGAAATCAAGCTCCTGGCCTCACAGGCCCCACAATGCGGTTGCGCGGCAGCCGGACACGCCTACTTCCGACGCGTCATTGACCTCGTGCGAGTCATGGGGCGGCCATCTTGGCGGCGGCCATCTTCGAATACTGACACTTGCGACCGATGGCGGCAGCCATTTTGTGACTCCAGGCGGCCATTTTGTGAGTCCGACTTAACCGAGGACTCTGACTACCCGCAAATAGGAGCGATCACGCTCGATCACTCGCGGCCAAAGCATCTGCAGAACTCAATGATGCGGGTACAAATCAACGGCCATGACACTCCCTGCCTATTCGACTCTGGGAGCACGGAGAGCTTTGTTCATCCAGACACGGTAAGGCGCTGCTCCCTGCGCACTCACCCCGCCTCCCAAACTATCGCCCTCGCTTCAGGGTCCCATTCAGTACAAATCACGGGGTATTGTGTCGTGGACCTCGTGATTCAAGGCGCTGAATACACCCGTTTTAAACTTTCCATCCTCCCTCACCTCTGCGCCCCCCTGCTGCTCGGTCTGGACTTTCAGTGCAGCCACCGGAGCCTGACACTGAAGTTCGGCGGACCCCTGCCCCCACTCACGGTATGCAGCCTGGCGACACTCAAAGTTGCGCCACCCCCCCTCTTCGCGAACCTCACTCCCGACTGTAAGCCCGTTGCCACCAGGAGTCGGCGGTACAGTACCCAAGACATGACTTTTATCAAGTCAGAGGTTCAGCTGCTACTAAAAGAGGGGGTCACAGAGGCCAGCAACAGCCCTTGGAGGGCTCAAGTCTTGGTAGTCCGCTCCGGGGAAAAACAACGAATGGTAGTGGATTATAGCCAGACTATAAACCGCTTTACGCAACTCGATGCGTACCCACTTCCCCGCATAGCGGAAATGGTGACTCAAATCGCCCAGTATAGGGTATTCTCCACGGTCGACCTAAAATCGGACTATCATCAACTCCCTATCCGCCCAGAGGACCGCCCCTACACGGCGTTTGAAGCAGCCGGTCAGCTGTTTCACTTCCTCAGGGTCCCTTTTGGTGTCACAAACGGAGTCTCTGTTATCCAGAGGGCGATGGATCAAATGGTGGACCAGTACGGCTTACGGGCTACCTTCCCGTACTTGGATAACGTCACCATCTGCGGCCATGACCAGCAGGACCACGACGCAAACCTGAGGAAGTTCCTCCAGACTGCCCGGGCCCTCAACCTCATATATAACAAAGAGAAATGCATGTTCCACACAACCTGGCTAGCCATCCTCGGCTACCTCGTGGAAAACGGGGTCTTAGGCCCAGACCCCGACCGCATGCATCCCCTTAAGGAACTCCCCCATCCCCCATAGTCTCAAGGCACTCAAACGGTGCTTGGGGCTCTTCTCCTATTACGCCCAGTGGGTCCCCAGATATGCGGACAAAGCCCGACCACTCATTAAGACCATGGTTTTTCCCCTGATGGCTGAGGCCCAGTCGGCTTTCAGCCGTATCAAGGCCGACATCATCAAGGCCGCCATGCACGCGGTGGACCAAGCCATTCCCTTCCAGGTAGAAAGCGACGCATCAGACGTCGCCCTGGCTGCTACCCTCAACCAGGCGGGCAGACCAGTAGCGTTCTTCTCCCGAACCATCACCGCCTCGGAAATTCGGCACTCTGCAGTCGAGAAGGAGGCACAAGCCATAGTGGAGGCCGTGCGGCACTGGAGGCACTACCTAGCTGGTAGGAGGTTCACCCTTGTCACTGACCAATGGTCGGTTGCCTTTATGTTCGATAATGCACAACGGGGCAAAATAAAGAACGACAAAATTCTGAGGTGGAGGATAGAGCTCTCCACCTATACGTACGATATTAAATATCGCCCGGGGAAGCTCAACGAGCCCCCGGATGCCCTGTCCTGCGGCACGTGCGCCAACGCGCAAAACGACCACCTGAGATCCATCCACGATGACCTCTGCCACCCGGGGGTCACCCGGCTTGCCCATTTCATCAAGTCCCTGCAACCTACCTTACTCCACAGAGGAGGTCAAGGCCATGACTAAGGCATGCCAGATCTGTGCGGAGTGCAAACCGCACTTCTATCGACCAGACAGGGCTCGCCTGATAAAGGCCTCTGGGTCCTTTGAGCGACTAAGTGTGGACTTCAAAGGGCCCCTCCCGTCCACCAAACGCAACATCTATTTCCTCACCGTTATCGATGTGTTCTCCCGCTTCCCTTTTGCGGTCCCCTGACCCGATATGACCTCGGCCTCCATGATCAAGGCACTGCACAGCATCTTCACACTGTTTGGTTTCCCCGCTTATATCCACAGTGACCGGGGTACATCGTTCATGAGCGATGAGCTGCGTCGAAATCTGCTCAGCAAGGGCATCGCCTCGAGCAGAACGATGAGCTATAACCCGCGGAGAAACGGGCAGGTGGAGAGGGAGAACGCAACAGTTTGGAAGGCTGTCCTTCTAGTCCTACGGTCAAGGATTCTCCCAATCGTCCGTTGGCAGGAGGTCCTACCCAATGCCCTACATTCCATTAGGTCGCTCCTCTGTATGGCCACGAACGAGACCCCTCACAATCATTTGAGTAGGTTGATCATTGCTCGGCACAACATCGAGGGCCGAAGGGCCTGTTCTGTGCTGTACTGTTCTAAATCTAAATCTAAATCTAAATTTGTTTGTCTTCCCCAGGAAGTCCACCTCTGTGGTCTTGCTTCCACGTTGGCTGACGACTCCGGGACCAGTCCTACTCTGGAGACACGTGAAGAGCCATAAAACAGATCCGATAGTCGAGAGGGTCCAATTGCAACACGCAAACCCTCAATATGCCTACGTCAAGCACTCCGACGGCAGGCAGGACACCTGCCTGCTTCCCCACCGACCCCCCCCCCTCCTACCGACGCTCCCCTCCCCGCACCAACTGCCGACCCCGACAGCGCCCCCCCCATAGCGCCCCCTGCCCCCCAGCCGGCGCCAGCACCAATCACCCATGTCACCCGGATACCCCCCCCCTCCCCCGCTCCAAAGCAGGCAAAGGCTCAGTTAACCGTGCTACCGGATATACCATCACCGAAACTGACCGTATCCACGGCACCACCACCAGAGCGGAGAAGGTCAGCACGGACGGTCAGACCACCCAAAAGACTGAACTTATAACTCCACTTTCACCCCTGACGGACTATGTGTTTTTTTTAAACAGGGGGTGAATGTGATGAATGGTATCGGTAACTGCTGTAACTGTACCTTTCCTTTAATACATTGGCCCTTTATGACCGGGCTTGGAACCCTGGGGGACTCCGCCTCTAGCTCCGCCCCCAGGAAATGGTATATAAGGTGATGCTTACTGGGCAGCATGCTGTGACCACACTTCTCGGCAGCTGTCCGGTTCACTGGTAATTAAAGCCTTTGAATTACCAATCTTCTCTCCTGTGTCGTAATTGAGGGTATCTCATCCCTGTTTTCTCTCCACCTCCATTTTGAATTAGTGGAGTTACATTAGCGACCTCCCAATCTGTGGGGACTATGCCAGAGTCTATAGAATCTTGGAGGATGACCACCAATGCACCATTATTTCTAGCCCAGTTCCTTAAGTACACTGAGATGTAGATTATCATTTTTTACAACACTGGCAAAATACCAAGATTTAATCAGTGTAATTTCTGAGTATTTAGAGTACACTTTGTTAAAATTACACAATCATAACATAACAACAGTAATGCTGCTGAACCACTTATTCAATTGTGCACTTAGTGAACCCAAACTTACAAAATGTCACCATTTCTCCGTAGTGCCTTTCATGCCTCTAGTTGTCTAGTAGGTTTTGTTATAAATGCTACATGTCGAAGTGTGAAAAGTCTAATGCAACCAGAAAGGTCATATCCAGAATGGCAAATGTGATGTTTTTATGTCATTTAAAAACATAGTAACCTAAAGATAAATCAGAAGTGCTCTTTATCCTTCTTTGCATTAGGCATATCAATAATACAAATAACATTTTCAACTCATGGGGCAGAGTTATAATTATTCAAACTTGTATTTACACCATTTTAACATGTCTCAACTGGAGTCACATATTGAAATGTTTTCACATTCACAGAAAAAAGCAATTAAATAATACTTGACATTTTATAAATTCAGGTACATAATGATAATATTTGTGAATTTTCACTGAGGCAATTTAGTATCATTTGGATTTCTTGCCAGATTTTCTCCACCAATTTCTCCCCATCCTCCCCTTTCCTGTCTACGAGGTCTTGATTCTTGTTGGGGCACAGCCTCATAGACATCTGCTGTCTTCCCTCACTCCCCGGCCATAACTTTTTGATTCACGTGTGAGCCTTCACATTGAAGGTTTGAGTTTTTACCCACAAAGTATGTTACTCAGCAACCCACCTACCTTTGCAACTGCCCAATGTCCAACCATTGTTCCCATCTGTTGACAAAAGTGGCTGGGCACTTTCAGAAAGTGCCCTTTCTGGGCAGGGGAATGTAGCAATATTACTCATGGATGAAAAATATGAGCAGGAATAAACCATACAACTTCACGGATCTGCTCCGACATTCAATAAGATCATAGTTGGTCTTTTCCTCACCTTTCCTGTCATATCCTGATGTTTCCTAGTGTTCAAATAACTATCGATTTCACCCTCGAATATACTGACCAGATACTGAAGTTCCACAACTCTCTGAGTAGAGAATTCAGAGGATTTTTCTTGACCTCAGTTCTGAAATGCTGGCCCCTTCTTGAGTCTTTGGCTTCCTAGTTCTGGACTCCCCAGCCAGAAAAATAGCCTTTCAGCATTTAATCTATCAACCCCACTAATATTGTTTCAATGAGAACACCTCTTATTCTTCCCAACTCCACAAAACATAGACCCATTCTACTTAACGTCATGCACTTCATTTTCCACCATTTATTCTCATTAATCCCATTACTGGTATCAATAGTGACACCAGAACTTCCAGCACGGGGAGCTCTCACTTCTTCTTCCTTCAACTCAATTGTGTTTGCTTTTCAAGGGGCAAACAATCCACCTCCTATGAGGCAAATCAGGAATGCCAAGGCTGAGTCTCTGCAGTTTTACACATGAATCTTTCTTAATCTCCCATTATAGTTACTGGAGAAGACTAATGGAAATTTGCCCCAAAGAATTCCAGCTTAGTAAAGAATTAGTAATTTCACAAATGTTTTGGCATTCGGATCTCACATATTAAGCTTACCCAGGGAGGTCCTTGTTTTGCTTTCATACTTTCTGGTGCTCTCCCATTGGTAAATTCTTCCACAGGCTCACTTTGCTGTGGAACATTTGTTTAAAGTCAGTTGCTAGATGTGCGAACCCAACTAAAATTGATTCCCATTCCGCTCCCTTGTCCAGACATAATCGGCCAAGTGCAGCACCACAATTTCTGCTTAGCTTAGAAAAGCTAACAATGAACAGGCCAAGGATCAAACCTGGAATTAGCTGCTTCTGCATGACTCAGTAAAATGCCAAGCAATGCACTGAGGTGTAAGCCATCCTTGCTTACTGAAAACATTAATTTGTTTCTTTTTCTTCAGCCAATCATTCCCCTGAACTACATTTGAGCTTTTGATTTTTCCCCTGTTCTGCTCTTTCGAGTTTGAGCTTAAACATTTATATTCAGCAACCTGAATAAATTGGAATAATTCCAAAGAAAATATGATTAAAAACAAATATCAGCTTTAACCTCAGGCGTTGCAGCAATTGAACGCAGGTGAAAATGTTGTGTGAGGGAAAAGGAAAAAAAAACACCTCACAAACTGCAGGTGAACAGCTTTTGGGCGTTGGGAACACCTCGGGACAAATTGAGAAATTACACATTAGGTAATTGCCAGTCAGCACTGACCAATGGAGTGTATGAGTGATCTACAGAAACTTGCAAAGTGCAGCTGCAAGAATTAGGCAGCTGCGAGGATGTTTGAACAAAAAACAAATTATGGCGCAACAACTAGAAACCAACTCTTAGAAACCTGACAGGTTTTTTTTTACCGTCAGATTCACCTTCCATTTCTGGCTGAAATTGGCTTTCTACTGGTGGATAGTGAGGTTTTCAATTACCTTAGCATTTCACTTTGGCAGTCAAATGGGTTGAATTGGAAAAGTTTCATAGTTTCAGGGGAGGCTGTGGCATAGTGGCCAGAAATCCAGTAGACCCAGGGCAATGGTGGACCCGGGTTCAAATCCCACCACAGCAGGCGGTGAAATCTGAATGAAAAGTCCAATGACCATGAAACCTTCACCATAAAATCTCCTCTGGTTCGCAATCGTCCTTACCTGGTCTGGCCTACAGGCGACTCCAGATTTACACAGCAATGTGGTTGACTGTTAAATGCCTTCAGGGATGGTCCAGCCAGCGATACCCCCATCCATGAATGAATAAAGATAAAGGTGAATGCATCTTCAGTCACTAACTCCAGCATGTCAAAAGAAAATTTAGTTTCAGGAATTGATAGAAATCCTGTGCACAATGCCCATTTCAATTGTCCAAATAAATTGAATTTGAAGATATTGAGGATAAATTGTCCCTGAACTGTTCTTCCACATCTCAGTCTTATCATAAATAGCGAGGTTTTTAAAAATTCTTCTTTTGCATGTGTATTTGTGAGTCGAATGGAATGACGTGTGTGCTGTGAAACAAAAAGAGCCAGATCAGCACCCAGTTATTTTGCATGAGATCTGGGACGAGCAGGGGGAATGCTATATTATGGTGCTTATGAAGGACACATGCACTGACCCAATGCAAATATCCACAGTAAAAGTTGGATTACTAAAGAAAATCTTGAAAAAGGGTATTTCAAATTGTCTAAAGCCTCTCAAAATGTTATAGAAATCTAGGATCTTTGTAAATGTGTACTGGATTACCTCTGTAATGAAAAAGGTTAATAAAGTGTCATGAAATGCAGTGATGTGCTATATATCTGCAATGAACCTTATTGGAATATCTATAGTCGAAGGCTATTAACTCTGTGCACTCTTAATCAGGAAATCGCTGTCTGCAGCAAATTGCTTCCCATGGTTAAACAGGGGGAGCTTGTTTGAATTTGTATGTACAAGCTGAAGCTCCTATTAATAAAATGAGAGAGAATGTTACTCGATAAAAAATTGAACTTACTTGTCAAGATGAATAACAATTTGGATCTTTGAATAGCATAGAATTTCCAATTCTCACAATAAATCAGGGAAGCATATTGCAGTAAAGGTGTTTGGACATAAACCACATAATAAGCAATGGGTAAGGAGGCAGTGGTGATGCGTTAGTGAGTTATGCCGAGTGGACAAGCAGCAATCATCTGTGATGGGATGAAATTCATTGTTGCATTTACATTATTTGAAGCATTTTCTTGTCCTCAGAAAACCATTATTGTGCCCAGTCTGGAATTATGGCAAATTATACAACATTTGAATCCTCAACTTAAGTGTTCATAAATCAACAGTTATGTGCTGGAGGGAGAGACGCCACAGTACAACCATTTATATTTTACCATTGCCATTGATCCTTAAATCAAATGCAACAAAGCAATAAGAGAACTGAAGAACAAACGATTACTTTTTTTTATATACCAGAGGCCCATGCTATGGCTTCTTCCTTGGGAGAAGATACTGAGTCAGATAAGTTACAGGCAGTATTTTGATAGAGTGTACTGTATACTAATGTTGAATACAGGTAATATTCTTTACTTGTGTGCATGGATGCCTGGTCTAGAATGTGAATATTATGCAAATGGTTAGACAAAATATTTCAGTTCAAAGCAAAATACAACCAAAGAGCCTTGTAAAATGTCAATGGCAGTGTCACTTTTATCTCCAGTAGACAATGAGGTATTTGATAGTGCAAAGTTTATAAATGCCTGCGATGTACATATTGGTTATTTATAATAAGGGCCCACTCTTGGTAAAAGGAGAGACCCCACAAAATCTGGTTTGTTGATGAGCTAAGAGGAGGACTTGTAGCACAATGGTAGCATCCCTACTTCTGGGCCAGAAACTTTGGGTACAAGTCCCATTTCAGGCTAATTGTAAATCCTACCGATATGCTGTTATGCAGCCACTCAGAGTAGGAGAGTTT
The DNA here is from genome assembly GCF_902713615.1 of Scyliorhinus canicula. NCBI lineage: Eukaryota > Metazoa > Chordata > Chondrichthyes > Carcharhiniformes > Scyliorhinidae > Scyliorhinus > Scyliorhinus canicula. Next base: position 154,116,147 of record NC_052151.1, read on the forward strand.
CTTTCTCAGCCATCCGAGCAGAAGGCAATAGTGAACCACTGCAGAACCTTGCCAAGCATAATCATGGACCAATCCATGGTTGTCAGTGGCCTTTCAGGGCATAGAACCTGAAGAGAGAGACTGGTTAAGGGCTTTTTATAAGCCCGGAATTTTGTAATCTTTTGGTTTTTGATATTTGGCTTCAGTTTCTTCAGAATCCTCTCAGTTGCAGCAATGCTGTAATTCCCGTAAGCGACCTGGGCATTTTATATTTAGGGGCACATCGGCAATGCACAACACCAAACTGTGTATTAGTGCATATTGGGGCGCAGGTTTAGCACTCCCTTGAAATCGGAATTAAATTTTCCATGCCTTTTGCACAGATCCTCAAATGGCCCATCCCAATCTCTTCAAGGCTGAGAAAACATTTAGTAAGACAAGTGCAGATATGAATCAATGAGTTGTTTCATTTCACAACAAGTTCGCATACAGAACAATAGGTATATTTTGACATTTAGCTAAAATGTCACAACTTGTCTTTGCTGAAACAGAACAAAATAATGAACATATACTACACTTCCCCACATCAGTGAAACATCTTGATTGGCTTAAAGAAACTAACCTTTGACTATCCTCTTGCATTCTAACCTTCTAAGTCGAGCAAAAACTTGCCTTTGTCGTTTTCTGTTTAAAAACCTGATTTGTCAGTGAATCATTCTGGCTCTACCTGTATCTCTTTCTCTTCATAACCAGAGGGCAAGAACCCATGCCAGACAACCCTTGGCAAGCACTTGGGACCAGGACCCCAGTATGTGTGAGGGGCAGGATTCTCCGCCGGCTCTGTTTTCCCGGATGCCTGGGGGTTTCCTGACGATGTGGAGCTGCCCTCAAATGGGAAACCCCAGTCACCGGCAGGCGTAACGGAGAATCCCGCCAGCGGGGTGAGGCAGAAATGTAGCGTGGCAGGGCGGAACATCCCGTTTATTGATTACTGAGACAGACTAATGAATTGCTTATTATTTAACCACTTTGGGGGAAAGAACAACTACTTAACTGCCCAGATTCTCAGCATTTAGTAACATTTCAACTCAATCCTTCACTCAGTGCTTGTGAACACAATTGTTCTGGAGCCATCATTTAAATGTAACCCCTGTTCACAAGATTTCTGTTGAAAAAATGGGCAAACTTGAAACATTGGGCGGGATTCTCTAATCCCGCGGCAGAGTGTTCACACTGTCGTAAACGTGTCGCGTTTTACGACGGCGTAAACGGGCCACTCCGAGGATGGATTCTGGCCCTCAAATGGGGCCAGCACGGGCGGCGCGAGGAGCGCGGGGGGCACAGCGCCAGATCAGTATTGGAAACGCGCGATGCCTCGATGATGCGGTGCCGCGTCGCTTGCGATGCGTGAGTGGCGCACAATCCCGAGACCCGCGAGGTGGCCGCCGTCCGCTGAGCCGCTCTGAGATTCAGGGACCACGACCTAGATACGCTGCTGGACGCAGTCGAGGAGAGGAGGGCAATCCTGTGTCCCAGACGGGGCTACAGTCCGGCGAACATGGAGGGAGGTGGGCAATGCCGTCATTGCAATGGGGCACACCCCACAGCGAGATGTGCCCCTGGTACCACCCAACCCCTACCACCCACACATGTGAAAGCAATCCACCCCCCCCCACCCCCCCCCCCCCACCCCCCCCCCCCCCCCCACCCTCAGGAGGAGGGCAAAACCCCGCACCTGACCCACATGGGCTGCACACACCAATGAGATCCGCTTTGGCCGGGTGCCCAGTGCTCCCGTGCCATCATTGAGCCAACATCTGCGCGGCATGCGGCGGACCACCTAACTCTGATTCTTCCCCACCCCAGGATAAGACCACCCACAACCACAGGGAGCGGGAGAGAACCATACCACACCCCCTCACAGTCCACAAGCAGTGGGCACTGGACCTTGTTGGTGGAGCTGAGGACCGTGAGGTTGCCCCTTGCCATATCGGAGGCGCACCAGCAAGTGAGACTCCCCTGCCTGGCTCCACCTCCTCACCCCATCCCCCCCCCCCACACCCCCTCACCCCAACCCCTCTCACTCCACCCGAACCCCCTCCCCCCACTCCACCTCATCACCCCCCCCACTCCACCCCATCAAACCCCCCCCCCCCCCTTCTCCCTCACCCCAGTCTGCGTGTCTAACGAAACATGCTGCCTTGTGTCTTCCAGGACCTGCCGCTGGTCGTCCCGGCCCATCTGGCGTACCTCGCCCACTATAGTGACAGGTCCAGATGCCCCCAGTGACGCGCGCCATGGCGGGGAGGGCAGACGGCAAGGAAACTCTTCCACCGGCACTGAGACCCAAGACACTGATGCACAGAGGATGGATACCCAGGACACCGACAGGCAGGACTCGGAGATGCTGGACACAGATGCACATGACAGCCAGGACAGTGACACACAGAGGATGGGGACACAGTTGACGGACAGACCGGACAGTGATCCTCAGACAGGAGAACTTCTGGGACACTCACTGGTGGGCAGAACACAGCCATACCAGTACAACAGATGGAGGTAGGAGCAGCCGAGGGGCCGGACGGTCGGAGGCAGCCTAGCCCCAGCAACCAGCTCCCACCCAGACGGTTCCCGCTTCCTGGACTTTCCAGACCCACCCAAAGACCCGATGCATTTGGACACCCAGGGACCGGACTAGGGGGGTGACGGCCGGCTTTCAGCAGCTGCAGGCGCAGGTGGAGGAGTCCATCCGCGTCCAGGAGCAGGTGGTGGTGCCGGTCATGTCTGCCACCCAGGCCGACACCGCACGGGTGGCGTCCGCGGTGGAGGCAATGGGGGCAATGGTTTCGGCCATGGTCAGGTTATGCAAGGTGTGGGGCTTCATGTGTATGCATCATCCGTGGCCCAGGACAGGGCTGCCCTCTCACAGGCAGCCATGTGCCAGAGCCGGCTGGACATTGCCGCCGCGCTCCGAGGTCTGGCCGAGTCTCAGCAGGCCATGGCCTAGTCTCAGCAGGCCATGGCCTAGTCTCAGCAGGCCATGGCCTAGTCTCACCAGGCCGTGGCCCAGTCTCAGTAGGCCATGGCCTAGTCTCAGCAGGCCATGGCCCAGTCTCAGCAGGCCATGGCCCAGTCTCAGCAGGCCATGGCCCAGTATCAGCAGGCCATCGTTGAGAGCATCGGCGGCATTGCCCAGATGCTGGGTGGCGTCGCACAAGCCCAGAGGGAGGTTGCGCAGCCCCAGGCAGGGATGGGAATCTTTGCTAATGTTCAGATCCTGCTCAATACGGTAGTGGGCCTCCAGGACTAGCAGCACCAGGTGTCCGTGGTGCCTCGGGGCTTGTCTCCGCTCGCACCCCCATCCCATTGAGAGGCCCGGGGGCCACCCCAAGGGAGGAGGAGGTCCTGGGGTCCGCTCCGGTGACTCCCCCGTTCCGTCCTTGGTGCATCTGGTGGACAGCGGGCAGAACAGGGTTGCACCACACAATCCAGCACGCTCGCGGAGCAGCCTGGCCCATCCAAGCTGGGCCACCCCAGGAAACGTTCTCCAACGGGGAGCCAGATCGCAGGGCAGGAGTCTCAGCATTCCGCCTCCACTCCTGCTGTATCGTCTGGAGAAAGACCGAGACGTAGTGGTTGGGCCCGTAAGGTCAGGAAGTTTGACACCTAGTAAATTGGCACGGGTGCAGGGCACAGTTTAGTTATAGGGGCTAGGGCACATGTATGTTACCGATCTAATGTGTCTTTCAAACTTATTTGCCTGGGACCCATTTTTACCAACCGACCATCCTTTGTACCCACACCAGTCGACTCTCGCGACTCACGCCGGCTGTCCTTTGTGACCCACCATTTTCTCTTACCTTTAATATGAGAGGTGAGCATGCTTGGTCCTCACGATCTGATTCCAATCAGGTTCACAGGAGGCGAGGGCCAGGCACATATCTGTTGCTTATGCTTATTATGCTCATTATGCTTAGTTGGGACATGATAAGGCCACCAAATCTCACAAAAGGTCGCTCGGAAGATTTACCAGCCTTGTCACATCTCGCGAGATCTAACAAAAACTCTCGAGGATCCCCCTCATTGAGGTTGGGATCCAGATTTGCATATTAAAATGAGTAGTTAATCTCACTTGAATATGTCTGTGCCGGATCTACCAGCACCTGGGATCGAAAGGCCTCACCTCGGAGACCTTGAGCGGGCACCATTTAACACTGGTTTCCACAAAGCTAAACCAGGCGTTCCGGCACTTAGGTAGGGTCATCCAGGCGATCGAGTGCTCCTGGGTGGTACGGTTCTTAGCAGGCTTGTACCCTGGCACCCCAATGCCACCTGTGCGCTGTGGCACTACCAGCCTGGTACCACCCTGTCAATGCCTTGCTGGCAATGCCAAGGTGCCCAGGTAGAATCTTGCCCATGCCGGGGGTTAGGCCCGGGGCTGCCCTGCCTTATGAGGTGGTCTGCAGATGACTTGATGACCCCCTAATCGTTGAGTTGGGGCAATAGTGGGTCTGGAGGCCATGGTGGTAGGTCTAGAGATCAGGGCGCCATTCTACACTAGTGAGCTGAGTTCGTTATTCGGGAAGTGAGCCTAAGTGCATCCTTGGCGGGGCGCATCTCGCTGAGGCCCAGAAATTAAGCAGAGTCCCATTTAATAAACTCACACGACACAGTACTCTTTCATTTCTGTTAAGTTGCACCCCAAGAGCTTGACGCGAATCCTGGATGGGATTCTCCGTTTGCCGATGCTGAAATCTCGAAAAACGATTGGGCGAAGAATAGGTTCCAATGCCAAAATCGCGACGTGCGCCAATTTGATGCCAAATCGCAATCTCCGTCACCTCAACAGCAGCGTCAATGAGTAACGGAACGCACGCACAGTAAACACCTCAGCGATTCTCCTCCTTCAATGGGCCGAGTTCCTGACGGTTCACTTGTGCTTTTTAAAATCGTGAAACCAGCATGGTGGTTTATGAGGGAGAGAGAGGGGGTATGAAAAGTATCCAACATCATCATAGTTTGCTGACAGTTGTGCCACTGGCCGGAGGGCTTCTGCCAGGGCTGGCGGGAGTAGTGGGGATGTAGCCAGGAGGTGGGCTGTGGGGTCGGGGTGGACGGGCACGGAACACCATTGCCACAGTCAGCAAGGTGGCCATGCAGCTGCGCACGCCGCTGATTGCCCGCTGTGAACTTTGTGCCATGGGTCATATAGGTGTCCCCCCCAGCCACCCCCCTGGGTGCCCTCGGGCCCCAGCTGACCCATCAGCTGTATGGACGAGCTCCAGTACAACCAGTGTCATCTTGTTGGCTGGGATGAGTGTGTGGGTGGATTGTAATGTGTATATGCGGCTGCAGCTGTCAGACTTCCCTAGTGTCAATCACGGACATAGCGAATTCCGCACTGCTTTCCATTGGAATCGATTGTGTTCCACTTGGTGCTGGTGCTACCCCCTCCACAGTAGTGGAATATGTCCAGGTGTGGCACCAGTTTTGCTGTTGTGAAAGTCCACGAATTCTGCTTAGGCATCAACACTTATTGCTGGATTCTCCGATTCTGCGGCTACGTCCGTGGATCCATCTGGTCTTATGACCAAAAAGTTGCCGCCGCCCCCGCACAGGTGCTCCGCCCGGGGGGGATAGCAGCCGTGTCACGTAAAGCCCCGGCTTTGCCTACCGATACGGGCGCAGAATTGCCGGGTCCGTGGCTGTGCCTGAGCACGGCGGCAATCTGCAGCAGCCTGCGGCGGTCACACCATACAACATGGCTCCGGCCGCGTGTGGACCCGGCCTGCCAAAAACTGCCCCCCTGTAGCCCCCATTGCCACCCCCCCACCAATCCCCCGCCCCCCCCCCCCGTCAAATACCCCCTGCCAGCGGAACCGCTCCCCCCGCTCCCCCCCCCCCCCCCCCCCCGACTGTGGCAGCGCTGGACACAGTCCGCAGCCGCCACACAAGGTCACCGAAAAGTGAGAGGGCACGCCGTCAGGGACTCGGCCCATCGAGGGTGGTGCATCGGGGGAGGGACTTAGGTGACGTCCTGAGGCCGTCCCGACGGCATGCGGCGTACTCCTCAAGTACGCTGTTTTGAGGGGGCGGAGCATTGGAAAACCAGCGCCGACCCCGATTCCCACATAAAAATGGATTCTCCGGCCGATTGACAAATGCAATTTCAGCGTCAGCGATCGGAGAATCCAGCCCTAAGTGTCAGAAACGGAGAATCCCGCCACCTATGTCCATTACTTTTCCTTTGCCTCTGTTATTTCTTCAAAGGATTTCATGAGATTTGTCAAGAGTGTTCCACCCTTCAGGAATTCGTGCTGAATACCTGACACCACAGTCTCACTTTCTGCACTAGAAATACCTTTCAGACTCAGTCAGAGAAACTGCACTGATCAGACATTTAATTATGTACAAAGTCATATCTCAGGTCACTGCTGCATTGCTCAGCGGGATATATCACATTACATCACCCTTTCACTAACATTGAAAGAATACCCTGCTATGTAAGTAGTGAACATACTAGTAAGGAATTCTTTCATCTGCTGGTTCAACAAAATCATTAGCCTGTTTATTTTAAATTGCGAACATCCTCGTTATCATGACGGACAGACTAATCTCAGATCAAAGTATAATACAATTTCAAATTTCTCAGACAGTTGAGTATCACTTGAAACCAGAATTTGATGTACATCTGCAGCCCAGAAACAGGTCATTCAGCCCAACTGGTTCATGTTGATGTTTACGCTCTATCACCCTTGCTTCATCTAAATTCATCAGCATATCCTTTGTTGCTGAATATTTCCAGCATTTTCTTTTTCTTTATTATAACATATACTTCTATTCCTTCCCCTTCCATGGACTTACCTGGCTTCCCCTTATAAACAGCTCTGCTGATGACCTCAACTACCCCATCTGGTAGCAAAACCCATTCTCACTGCCCTCTAGGCAAAGTATTTCTCCTGAATTCCTTCGTTGGAGTTAGGAGTGACTATCTTATCTGTGACCCCTAGTTTTGGACTCTCAGTTGGAATAAATTCTGCATAACATGACAAAATGACATAATTATTGCTGCCAGTTTGTCAAAGAGGAACAATGATAGAAACCCGAGCTACTGGGCTGCTGGCATCCAAAATTCCAGGCCTGGCACTCATGGTACATAACTAGTGATGTAGTGCCCAAAGTGCCAGGAAATAATCAAAATGAGGAGAATAAGGGGCGGATTGTTGGCCCCACAAAGTATCTTGTGATTGAACACAAGACCCGATCCCAATCTGTCATTTTACTGGTGCCAATGTGACGTTGCTAAATTGTCCGCAAATTTAGATAGATTCTTTTGTGCTCAGGCTCATAATCCAATGGACTTATACTTCACCCAGATGTGGCTCTGCACACTGACTCCACAGCAAGACGTCATCGATTCAAAGGTTGGGACTTTCCAATGAATGACCAACTTTAACGGGTCCTTTATTTCAGTGAGCCTGCAGTATGCAGTAACTCGCAGAACTGGGTCGTTTTAACACATGGAGATGCAAGTCAAAGTGCATCTGTCTACATCTAAAAAGAAAATTTGATGTTGGCAAATTTGTGTCTGAGTACCTAAAGCTTCTTAAATTGGTTTATGTTGAGTCTTTCTGAAAATTGCAGATTTGAACCACTGAATCTTGTCACCTACCTTCTGGTATTGAAAAGTTCAACATTTCTGCAGAAATACTTATTGGCCTGAATTTTGTACTCCCCCACCAGTGGGTTCTGAGATGGGAGGGGGCTGGCGGGAGCATGAAACAGCATGGCTATGAACCGCACCCCCTCCCTCCATGGGTTCCTGCCTGCTCAACCTGGTTACGATTTAATGGTGGGGGGGGGAAGGGCCTCACACAGGAAGCCCACCCTTGCCCCAGTTAAGGCCCTTAAGTAGCCACTTAATGGTACTAAAAGAGATGGCACGGGAAATAGCAAATGCGCTCTTGGTAATTTACCTAAATTCGCTGGACTCTGGGGTAGTTCTGGCAGATTGGAAAACAACAAATGTGATGCCTGTTTAAAAAAGGAGGGAGACAAAAGGTGGGTTACTGTAGGCTGGTTAGCTTAATTTCTGTAGTGGGGAAAATGCTTGAATCTATCATTATGGAAGAAATAGCGAGACATCGGGATAGAAATCATTGGGCAGATGCAGCATGGGTTCATGAAAGGCAGGTCATGCTTGACTAAATTAGTGGAATTCTTTGAGGACATTACGAGCACGGTGGACAACGGGGGAACCGGTGGATGTGGTGTACCTGGATTTCCAGAAGGCATTCTACAAGCTTCCGCACAAAAGGTTGCTGCATAAGATAAAGGCGCATGGTGTTACGGGTAATGTATTAGCATGGATAGAGGATTGGTTAACTAACAAAAAGTAAAGAGTGAGGATAAATGGGTGTTTTTCTGGTTGGCGATCAGTGGCTAGTGGTGTGCCTCAGGGATCACTGTTGGGTCCGCAATTGTTTATAATTTACATAGATGGCCGGGAGTTGGGAACCAAGTGTAATGTGTCAAAGTCCGCAGATGGCACTAAGGCGAGTGGCAGAGCAAAGCATGCAAAGGTCACTGAAAGTCTGCAGAGGGATTTAGATAGTTTAAGTGAGTGGGAAAGGGTCTGGCAGATGGAGTTCAATGTTGACAAATGTGAGGTCATCCATTTTGGTAGGAATAACAGCAAAATAGGCTATTATTTAAATGGTAAAGAAATTGCAGCATGCTGCAGTGCAGTGGGCCTTGGGTGTCCTTGTGCATGAATCGCAAAAAGTTCAAGTAGCACGGTGGCGCAGTGGGTTAGCCCAGCTGCCTCACGACGTCGAGATCCCAGGTTTGATCCCGGCCCTGGGTCACTGTCCGTGTGGAGTTTGCAAATTCTCCCCATGTTTGCGTGGGTTTCACCCCCACAACCCAAAGATGTGCAGGTAGATGGATTGGCCACACTAAATTGTCCCTTAATTGGAAAAATGAATTGGGTACTCTAAATTTTTTTTTTAAATGAATCGCAAAAAGTTGGTTTGCAGGTGCAGCAAGTAATTAAGAAGGCAAATGGAATTTTGTCCTTCATTGCTAGAGGGAAGGAGTTTCAAAGCAGTGAAGTTATGTTGCAGCTGTATAAGATGCTGGTGAGGCCACACCTGGAGTACTGTGTGCAATTTTGGTCTCCTTACTTAAGAAAGGATGTACTGGAACTGGAGGGAGTGCAGAGGAGATTCACTAAATTGATTCCGGAGTTGAAGGATTAGTTTATGAGGAGAGACTAAGTAGACTGAGATTATAAGTCTCAGCAATTTAGGAGAATGAGGGGGGATCCTATAGAAATATGTACAATTATGAAGAGAATAGATAGGATAGAAGCAGGGAAGTTGTTTCCACTGGCGGGTGAAACTAGACTAGACTGAGTTGAGGAGGGACACTTTCACCCAAAGGGTTGTGAATCTGTGGAATTCCCTGCCCAGTGAAGCAGTTGAAGCGACCTCGTTGAATGTTTTTAACGCAAAGGTTTTGAACAGTAAAGGAAGAAAAGGTTACGGTGAGTGGACAGGTAAGTGGAGCTGAGTCCACAAAATGATCAGCCATGATCTTATTAAATGGCGGAGCAGGCTTGATGGGCCAGATGGCCTACTCCTGCCCCTAGTTTTTATGTTCTTGTGTTATCCCAAACAGCTTCAGTTTTTAGATTGGCAGGCGCCAGATATACCACGATGGGATGTAAAAATAATTAAAATCCTGTATCTTAGGCAGGAATGTACGGTTGGGAGAGCAGGGGTATGGGTGCCTCCATCAGAAGCCTCAACCAGACTGGGAGCACCCTCCTCTCAAGGACCAGACATCTCCAGACTTCCCTCTCAACCCCATCCCCCCGTACTCCCGCCACACCTATCCAATGATACCCCAATCGTCCCCGCAGCTGACACCCCCAGGAGGCCCCTACCCTGCCCGGGGCCCCTGCCACTTGCCTGGCCTCCAAGCCCCAACACTTAGCCTCAGGTACATCACTGCAGTGCCTCTTCCAGCCACTGGAGCGCTGTGCCTGGATGGGCTGGTGAGCTGTCGGTCAATCTGATTGGCTGGAAGCTCTCAAAGGCAGGACTTTGACCAAGTGAGGCCATTAAGAGTAAAATGGCAATGGGCTTGTCAGACATGATAAAGCTATGTTGGTTGAGCACTTGCCGTCCTAAACGTTCAGGACATTGATAGCGGGGTACCGATCCCCCCGACACAGTAAGGGAAAAGCCCCATAACCTAATAGACCAAATTGGGACCTGAAACAGTATGCTGGCCACCCAGATAAAGAGAATAAACCCCCATAAGGGATAAATGCCCGAATTAACCAAGGAACACTATATGTTATTGCAAGGAAGATCCTGGAGGATGGAGCAATGCTGCCTCAACAGTCAAAAACGCTGCCTCCCCATGAAAGACCCGACTACAACAAGGAGGGTACTCAGGAAACCACTATATAAGACCACGTCATGGAGGACACCTATCTCCCCCATCCAGTCTACCCTCAAACCAAACAAGCGCTCCAACAACGCAGATCCACAGCATACAGACTCTCACTCCAACAAACCGAGCAAGAATTAACCATCCATACCTAGGCGCTGCCACCACAGAAGTCCCCATACTCCAAAAACACTAGAGACGCCAACCACAAAGAAAAATCACAAAGAGTCCAGTCCTCTCAAGTATATATGACCTGTCTGGGCTTTCGTAGGAGATAAGCATAGATTCTTAAGGCTCAAGTGACAAAAGTGCAAAATAAACACCCGATACAGGTAGCTCTAACTGGGGGCTTTTCTTAATCCAATTGAAGACTTATCTAACCCCATCATCCACCACCACACCACTGTAGCTCTACTCACCTTCTCTATCAATGAGGTAAGGAGTGTCTAAAATGCATTCCCTCCTCATAAATGCAAGGATTACAGCGTATAAAACAATGACCAACTCTATGTTTTTTGCCAGAACACCATAACAGGCAACCCTTGCTCTCGTACATACTCATAATCACATACCCTTGTCAGGAGAAAAGACAGTAACATGAAATCAACAGCTTAATCACTAGGGAATAAAGTTCAGGATAGGGTGGAAGTGAGGGCAGTGCAGACTCGATGGACCGAATGGCCTCCTTCTGCACTGTATGTTCTATTACTGATGATAATAACACCATCCATGTCATTTGGACAGGCCAAAGCCATGGCAGGATTGTAAAGCAACCCTCAGGATGCCTTCAAAGTTCCATCGAACAAAGCACCTTCACCTCCGCCATGTCGTTGCCTGACGGCCAGGCAGCCAGGAACCTATGCCCGTGCCTGTGGGGAGGTGCGGGAGAAAAGGATTATTCGAGATGCCCAGCCATCTCCAGCCCCTCACGATGAGCATCGCGGACAAAACATCATAAGAGCGACCGCCCCAGGCCTCGAAGACCGTGTACAATGTGCTCCGTCGAACTTGAAACACCCAGCCATCAAAGCAAGCTTGCCAAAACATGGCAGTCTACTCCCAAAATCAGTCACAAACTCACCCCCTACTCCTTACAAGAGAGCAAGCGCAGGAACACTCCTTGTCCAGCCTCTACTCCCTGAGTCAGTCAGGATAGACGACATACCATGTAGCAAGATTTGCAAAGGCCGAAATCAAGCCCTCACCAGGGAAATTTCTCTCTCAAATAACAGGATTCACTTCCCTGCTTCCACTATTTTCTCAAGAATATGTCACAGTTCATCAAAGCACCAGAAAGTTGGACCACGGAGTCAAGATCATCGGCCAGAACATCATTCATATTGGCAGCCATCATCTTGATGTTGCAGCATTGCCAAGGAGTAGGGTTAGGCTTGTTCACCAGAAAGACTACCACCGCAAGCTGGGCCCCACTCCAGCCCCCTCCGACCGCCTCACTTAAGCGAGGATGTTCTGATTTAACTCGGCTCCTCATCGCTAATATCTAGCCAGGATCATCCAGGGACATTGTGTCTCAAAATAAGTAATTATGGGATGATCATTAGGATAAAAATGAAGAATTAAAAGAAAAATAGAGCCAGAGCTCTCCAAAACCCAGCTGCTCCCGTGCTCGCATCATGTGACCCCAGCCCACCGACTTTAACTTTCAAATGCATCTGCGGTAGAGTTCTGGATTGGGATTCACGATTCCAAGGCAGGTTGGAACACTGAGAAGTAGAAGCAACGTGATGAAACTCAGCAGTCCCAAGGTGACAGCCATCAATTACAAGGGGAGCAGTGACTGCCGAATGCAAGGCTGCCAATGAGGGATTGCTGCATTGTTAGAGGCACCTGATGGGATTCTCCGTTAGCCGGCTCCAAAATCGGGGCATGCGATCTAGCGGCAGGCGCCGGTTTGATGCCAAATCGCAATGCTCCGTCACATCGAAAACAGCGACGCGCACTACGCATACTTTAAACACAGTTTGCATATAATTAGTGAGCCCACCCGCGATTCTCTGCCTCCTATGGGCTGAGTAGCCAATGGCACGGGCCACGTGTGCTCTCAGAAATCGTGAACCTGGCGTGGTGGCTGCTGAGAGAGAGTGGGCATATGGACAGTGTCCCACACTGCCATACTTTGCCGATAGTCGTGCTGCTGGTCGGGGGTCTTCTGCCAGGGCCACGGGGAGTAGTGGGGTGTGGCCAGGAGGTGGGCTGTGGGGCCGTGGTGGACGGATACACAACACCATTACCAGAGCCGGCAAGGCCGCCATACGGCTGCGCTCGCCGCTGGCAGCCCACTTTAAACCTGATGTTCTGGTGACCCCCCCCCCCAGGGGGCACTTGCCTGGGTGCCCTCTGGCCCCAGCTGACCCATCAGTTGTATGGACGCTCCAGCACAACCTGTCCCATCTTTTTGGCTTTGATAAGTGTGTGTGTGGGAAGTGTATGTTTATGCACGGCTGCAGCTTGTCAGCCCGGCAGGTGTTGATCATGGACCCGGCGAATCCCACAACATTTTTCATGGGAATCAATGGTGTTCAATGCAGCATCGATGCTAGCCCCTGTAGTGGAATCGGTGCAGTTGCGGCACCGATTTTCCTGCTGTAACAGTCCACGGATTCTCCATTGGCATGAACACCTGGTCGCAAAAACGGAGAATGCAGCCCACCATCTTTCAGCTGAGATATTAAAACCGAGGCCCCATTTCCTCTCTTCGGTGGCATCGTTTCAAAGAAGAACAAGGAGTGCTCCCTGGTGTTCTGCCAGATATTTATCCCTCAATCAACATCATTACAGCAGATTATATGCTCATGATCACATTGCAGTTTGTGGGAACTTGCAAATTGGCTACTGTGCTTCCCACATTGTAACAGCTCACTTCAAGAAGTACTTCATAGGCTGTAAAATGATGTGGGATGCCCTGAGGTTTTGAAAGGTGCCAACCTGGACATGATGGGCCTCTTCCCGTGTTGTAAAAACTGTGACTCTATAAATGAATTATGTTGTATCTTATTGCAGAACGGTTTAAAGTTTCTCCAGCAGCCCAAGCAAAATGTTCTCTGAGCAAGATATTTGGTGCACCAAGTATACACACAGAATTGCATGAAAGTTGCAGTTGCAAATGTAATTTAGATGGAAAACACTTAATAGGTCTGAGTCTGCACTGTAAGGGTGGCATAGTAGCACGGTGGTTAGCACTGTTGCTTCACAGCGCCAGGGATGCGGGTTCAATTCCTGGCTTGGGTCACTGTCTGTGCGGAATCTGCACGTCCTCCCCGTGGCTGCATCACGGGTGCTCCGGTTTCCTCCCACAAGTCCTGAAAGACGTGCTGTTAGGTGAATTCGACATTCTGAATTCTCCCTCTGTGTACCGAACAGGTGCCGGAATGTGGCGACTCGGGGATTTTCATAGTAACTTCATTGCGATGTTAATATAAGCCTACTTTTGACAACCACCACACCGCAGCAGAACTGGGATGTGACACGCCGGTAACCCCAGCTCGTCACGCCTCGCGAGCTCTAAGGGATCCTGCGAGACGTCTCAATCTGGATCCTGCCCACAAAGGATGGGGTCATGATCTAGTTAATCTGCATATACTGCAGCACTTTGATATGCACTCACTGGAGTTACCCATGGCGCAGGATCAAACCCCAACACCTCGTTAAGCCCGAGCGAACAGCAGTTAGTGCTGGTGTCCACAAACAGGGACCAGGCGCACTGGCAATTGGGGTTGTCCCCAAGGGGATCGGAAGCCCTTGGGTGGCTGGGCTCTGGGCAGGGTGATATCCTGATTGTGTACCTTTGCTGAACCAAATCCCGTCACCTAGACACCCTGGCAGTGCCACCTGGGCACCCTGGACATACCAAGAATTAGGTCCGGGGGTGCTCTGCCCTCAATAGGAGGGGTTTTGGGGGACTTTGTGACTCCCTTATGGATGAATTGGGGGCTCTGGGAGTCGGGTTGGGAGAGTCTCAAGGTCGGGGCACCATTTCTTCCTGAAAATGGAACTAAGTGCAGCCTCAGTAGGGTGTTCCCTGCTGAGGCCCCGAAATGAAACAGAGCCTTGTTAGATATCAGGGTCTTTCTCGGTGCTGATAACCTTGGGAAACACTCGCCTAAATGCACTCAATGTGGTCTCTGTTTCATTTCTGTTAAATCAAGCCCGATATTAGTAATTCATGAATTTGTATGAAGTATTTCTCTCTAGTATTTACGGCAGGGAAGGGAAGAATTTTATACAACACTCATATTTTTGTTTCTAAAATCACGTTCTTCACTTTCAATCCAAAAAACATGATTGTGTACCTTTGCTGAACCAAATCCCGTGATTTTTATCAGGAGCTTGTAATTTTTAATGATGTGTCTCTGATTTTAATGTGGGGAAGTAGGCTGAATGAATTCAATGACGAACAATACAGCATATTCTCTATTATTTGAGTTTGTTAGTTATGTGGTGTTCTAATATATAAGCTAGAATTCTCTGGTCCCTCCAGCAGCACATTCCCACCCACGGTTTCCCGAAGGTGTGAGGTATGGGAATTCCTATTGACAATGATGGGCAAGAGAATCCCGCCACCAGTGAACGGCGATCCGCCTCGCGCTGCTGAGAACCAAGCAGCTGGGAGGGCTGGAGAATCCTGCCCATAATATTTTAAGGTGGTTAACAAATACCTAACTTAAGCAAAGTATTGCTTTTCTACTTGTTCGTTGTTTTCAGCGAAAACAAGTTCTGATTATTTGGAATTCCAGGCTTACATTGGCAAATGCCCTGTTCCATTCAGCTCTTTCAGGCCTGTTCCACCATTTAATAAGAGGCTCCATCTTAACTCCACCTAACTACGTTAGCTCCATTAGAACATAAGAACTAGGAACAGGAGTAGGCCATCTGGTCCTTCAAGCCTGTTCCGCCATTCAATGAGATCATGGCTGATCTTTTGTGGACTCAGCTCCACTTTCCCGCCCTAACACCATAATCCTTTATTCCTTTACTTTTCCATAAACTATCTATCTTTATCTTGAAAACATTTCATCAACTGCTACACTGGGCAGGGAATTCCATAGGTTCACAACCCTTTGGGTGAAGAAATTCCTCCTAGACTCAGTCCTAAATCTACTTCCCCTTATTGTGAAGCTATGCCCCCTAGTTCTGCTTTCACCCACATCTATCCTATCTAGTCCCCTCATAATTTTATATGTTTCTATAAGATCCCCCCGCATTCTTCTAAATTCCAATGAGTACAGTCCCAACCTACTCAACCTCTCCTTGTAAACCAACCCCTTCAGCTCTGGGATTAACCTAGTGAATCTCCTCTGCACACCCTCCAGTGCCAGTATGTCCTTTCTCAAGTAAGGAGACCAAAACTGAACACAATACTCCAGGTGTGGCCTCACTAACACCTTATACAGTTTCAGCAAAACCTCCCTAGTCTTAAACTCCATCCCTTTAGCAATGAAGGACAAAACTCCATTTGCCTTTTTAATCACCTGTTGTACCTGTGAACCAACGTTTTGCGACTCATGTACTAGGACACCCAAATCCCTCTGTACAGCAGCATGCTTTAATATTTTGTCATTTAAATAATAATATATTTTGCTGTTATTCCTACCAAAATGGATAACTTCACATTTATCAACATGGTATTCCATCTGCCAGACCCTAGCCCATTCACTTAAACTATCCAAATCCCTCTGCAAACTTCAAGTATCCTCTTCACTTTTTGCTTTACCACTCATCTTAGTGTCATCTGCAAATTTGGATACATTGCCCTTGGTCCCCAACTCCAAATCATCAATGTGAATTGTGAACAATTGTGGGTCCAACACTGATCCCAGAGGGACACCGCTAGCTACTGATCGCCAACCAGAGAAGCACCCATTAATCCCCACTGTTTGCTTTCTATTAATTAACCAATCCTCTATCCATGCTACTACTTTACCCTTAACACCATGCATCATTATCTTATGCAGCAACTTTTTGTTTGGCCCTTGTCAAAAGCTTTCTGGAAATCCAGATATATACCACAGCCATTGTATATTCCCGTTGTCTACCACACTGGTAATGTCCTCAAAAAATTCCACTAAATTAGTTAAGCATGACCTGCCCTTTATGAACCCATGCTGCGTCTGTCCAATGGGACAATATCCATCCAGATGCCTCGCTATTTCTTCCTTGATGATAGATTCCAGCATCTTCCCTCCTACCAAAGTTAAGCTAACTGGCCTATAATTGCCCATTTTCTACCTATCTCCTTTTTTAAACAATAGTGTCATGTTTTCTCATTTCCAATCTGACCACCCCAGAGTCGAGTGAATTTTGGTAAATTGTCACGAGTGCATTTACAATTTCCCTAGCCATCTCTTTTAGTACCCTACTATGCATTCCATCAGGGCCAGGAGACTTGTCTACCTTTAGCCCCATTAGCTTGTCCATCACTACCTCCTTAGTGATAACAATCATCTCAAGGCTCACCTGTCATAGCCTAATTTCCGTCAGTCACTGACATGTTATTTGTGTTTTCCGTTGTGAAGACCGACCCAAAAAACCTGTTCAGTTCCTTAGCCATCTCCTCATCTCCCATTATTAAATCTCCCTTCTTATCCTCTAAAGGACCAATATGTACCTTAGCCACTCTTTTTTGTTTTATACATTTGTAGAAACTTTTATATCTGTTTTTATGTTCTGAGCAAGTTTACTCTCATAATCTATCTTCCTCTTCTTTATAGCTCTTTTAGTAGCTTTCTGTTGCCCCCCTAAAGATTTCCAAATCCTCTAGTCTCCCACTAATCTTTGCCACTTTGTATGCTTTCTCCTTTAATTTGATACTCTCCCTTATTTCCTTAGATATCCATGATCCACTTTTCCTCTTTCTACCGTCCTTCCTTTTTGTTGGTATAAACTTTTGCTGGGCACTGTGAAAAATCGCTTGGAAGGTTCTCCACTGTCCCTCAACTGTTTCACCATAAAATCTTTTCTCCCAGTCTACCTTAGCCAGCTCTTCTCTCATCCCATTGTAATCTCCTTTGTTGAAGCACAAAACACTTGTGTTTGATTTTACCTTCTCACCCTCCATCTGTATTTTAAATTCCACCATGCTGTGATCACTCCTTCCGAGAGGAACCCTAACTGTGAGATCATTAATCAATCCTGCCTCATTACAGAGGACCAGATCTCGGATCGCTTGTTCCCTCGTAGGTTCCATTACATACTGTTCTAGGAAACTATCGCGGATACATTCTATAAACTCCTCCTCAAGGCTGCCTTGACCGACCTGGTTAAACCAATCGACATGTAGATTAAAATCCCCCATGATAACTGCTGTACCATATCCCACAATTCCCTTAAATAACATATTTTTTTTGGTTATGTCGATGTCTTTTTTTTTAACATAAAAGTTGTGTGTCGAGTGTAATAATTACTATTCATTTCTCACATCCATGCTCTCTCTCAACAGAAAGCTTTTGTTCTTACTTTTTGGCAAAATACCCTTTAATGCATTTGAATCCTCAAATACAGAGACTTGGCACTTGTCCTTGGTTTCATTTGCTAGCCCACATGCTTCCAGTAATAACGTGAAAGTGATTTTAACTGTTGTGTTACATGGGCTGAATCCAGCCAAAACAAAAAAGCTTGCATGAAATGATCGCCGAGGACGACCACTAATTTATTTATGGCCAAATTTTCAATCATGGGCTTTGATTGACACATAAAAGAGCATTACTAATGGAGCACAGCTGTATTAAGTTGGCAACGTGTTTGTGTGTAATTTGCTAAAGGTGGTACTAGAATGGGATGTCAGCAGAAGGTCCTTGGCCCACCTCGTTTCCAGATGTATACCATTATATGCTTATGCAGATGAGAAGTGAAGAACTCCTTTTACTGGTTAATTGGTTGCATGTGGGGGCACACCTCAGCCGAATGTGACTTGATTTGCATTTGTTCAGGTAATACCCATAGGAAATTGCACATAAATAATAATGTTAATTATGGAAAAGCTGGGTTTAACAAAAGAAAGCATTGTCCAAGCGGCTTGCCACCATCAAGAACAGTTGCATTCTGCAAAGCCTTTCTCCATTGATATTGTCGGGTAGTCTTGCTTGGCAGGCTCCCGAGAAAATGCTCCGAGATTCAGTACAGTCCAAATCCAGAGAGATCAGTGCACGAGAGGAGGCTGCTCCACTTTGTGCCAGTTCATTGAGGCCAAGATCAGAGACATGTGGCCAGGCTGCCAGTCCTTTACAGGATTACAACTGCAGCAGCACCACAGAAGTGATTTCTTCTTAAAGAATATGTCCGGAGTACAAGGTCCACTTCTTTTTAATCAGTTCAAAAGATTTGCCAATACCAACTGTAGAGTTTTACAGCTACTCCCTTGCCTTTACTTTTTCTCTAGTAATCATGGGCGAAATTCTCCGACCCCACGCAGGGTCGGAGAATTGGCGGGAAGCGGCGTTATTTCCGCTCCCGCAGGTTTTCGAATTCTCCCGCCGGTCATAAACCGGCGTTGTGCAAATCCCGCCGTCAGCCTGTGAAAACAGCTGGCGCCGGCGGGATTTCATTTTTTTTAAACTTACCTCAAATCTCCGGCCCGGATGGGCCGAAGTCCCGCCACTGGGAGGCCTTCTCCCGCCGCCGAGGTTTAAACCACCTCTGGAATGGCGGGCAGCAGGCCCCCGGGGTCCTGGGGGGGCGGGGGGCGATCGGACCCGGGGGGGTGCCCCCACGGAGGCCAGGCCCGTGATCGGGGCCCCCCGCTCACTCCGCGGGGCAGTGCCGTGGGGGCACTCTTTCTCCTTCCGCGCCGCCACGGCCTCCGCCATGGCGGACGCGGAGGAGAACCCCGCATCGCGCATGCGCCGGCAGTGACGTCAGCGGCCAGCTGCCGCTGACGTCACTGCCGGCGCATGCGCCGACCGCCGAAAGCCTTTCGGCCAGCCCCGCTTCCGACTGCGCCGGGTGTTTGCGCCAGTCTTCTGGTGCAAACTGCTCCGGCGCGGGGCTGGCCCCCAAAGGTGGGGAGAATTCCCCACCTTTGGGGAGGCACGACCCCTGAGTGGTTGGCGCCACTCCCCTACGCCGGCACCCTCCGTCACGCCGGGTAGGGGAGAATCCAGCCCCATGTCTCCCATTGAACCCTGTTAATATGCCATATATTTAAACATGTGTCTGGTCCCAATTCATTCTCAAGGATGGGAGTGCTCCTGACATTTATTTTTGCTTTCTAGTTGTCCTAAAGAGGTGATATTGGGTCACGTTCCTGAATGGCTGGTTGTGTTTTGATATGGTTAATCTGCTTGTTCAACCATTTCAGAGGGCAAATAAGAGTCAATCACATTAGTGTAGGATTGGAGTCACAGGAGTCAAACCAGGTAAAGGACACTTAGCGAAGCGGTTAGGTTTTACAACAATCCACGGCCATCTGCAAGAACTCGGAAAAGCCAAAAAACATATGGTTATACCACACTGTGTGGCTGCTTCTTTTATATCAGATGCTTGAACAAAGATTCATCAGTGAAGGCAAGCTTATTGGGGCAAAAAGCATGGCCGGGATTCTCCCGCAACCGGCGTCAAAGAGTGGCGTGAACCACTGTGGCGTTGGGCCGCCCAGAAGGTGCGGAATCCTCCACACTTCCGGGGGCTAGGCCGGCGCTGGAGTGGTTCGCTCCGCGGCAACCCGAGCCGAAGGGCCTCCGCTGGCCGGCGTGAGTTGGCGTATGTGCAGGAGAGCCAACGTGTTCTGGCGCATGCGCAGAACTGCTGGCGTCTTTCCTGCGCATGGGCAGGGGGGTTTTTATCTGCGCCTGCAATCGCGTAGAGTTACACAGGCCGGCACGGAGGGAAAGAGTGCCCCCACGGCACAGGCCCGCCTCTGCAGATCAATGGATTCCAATCGCAGGACAGGCCACTGTGTCGGCACCCTCTGGGGCCGGATCCCCCCGCCCCCCCCCCCCCAAAGGACCCAGCAGGCCGCCACCCCCCCCCCCCCCCCCCCCAAGCCAGGTCCCGCCGGCATTTCACGCAGGCGGGACTGGCTGAAAACGGGTGGCCGCTCGGCCCACAGGGGCCTGGAGAATCACCAGGGGGCCACTGCCAATGGCCCCCGACCGGCGTGGCACAATCCCCGCCCCCGCCCAAAAACCAGCGCCGGAGAATTCGGCAGCCGGTGTCAGAGCGGCGGGGCGGGATTCAAGCCCCCCCCTGTGATTCCCCAACCCGGCGGGGGAGGGGGTGGGTCGGAAAATCCCGCCCCATATCTCTCATGTTTGAGCAGCTTCATACCCTCTGCTCAGAAGAAACGCGACAGGAATTTGCATTGTAAGAATGTTAGCAGCATTACATCATTTTGCAGCAATGAAACAACCCAATAGGTCCATGTTAGTGTTTAGGTTCCATGTTAGCCTCCACCCACTCTTCCTCGTATAGTCTCTTCTTCACTGTATCCTTCTTTCTTCTTCATATATTTACATAGCTTCCCCTGGGATTAGTAAACACTGCAATTAAATTACAGCAGTCGACTTAGCAGTGCTACACACAAAGAATGTAAGGCTGTACCGCTAATAATTTGGGTGACCCAGTGGCACAGTGGTTAGCACTGTTGCCTCACAGTGCCAGGGATCCAGGTTCAATTCCAGCCACTGCTATCTGTGTGGCGCTTGAACATTATCTGTGAGGGTATCCTCCAGGTGCTCCAGTTTCCTCCCACTGTCCAAAGATGTGCAGGTTAGGTGGATTGGCCATGCTAAATTGCCCACTGGTGTCAAATGATGTGCAGGTTAGGTGGGGTCACGGAGATAGTGCGGGGGGGGTAGGCCTACGGTACTCTTTCAGAGGGTGAGTGCAGACCCGATGGGCTGAATGGCCTCCTTCTGAACTGCAGGGAGTCTATGGGCACCTACCTCAAGAGATTATTTCTTCTGCTGTTATCTAACATAGCTGGCATGTGCCAGTGACCATGGACCAACATTCTATCTGAGGTTTAATTAAAATAATAAAATATTTCTTGCTCCCTCTATTGTCTATAAATAAGAAAGAAGGGAAGACTTTGCATCTATATAACACCTTTCATAGGTTCAGAAGTGTTTTACAGACAATTAAAAATGTTTGAAATGCAGTCATCGTGGTCGTGCACCAGCCAATTTTCCCACAGTAAGCTTCCAGAGACAGCACCGTGATAATGACTAGATAATCTTTAATTAGTGGTGTTGATTCAGGGATAATTATTGGAAAACTCTTCTCGCTCTTCTTCAGCTAGTGCCAAAAGCTCTTTGCAGCCACCTCAGAGGGCATTCAAGACCTTGGTTTATCATTCACCTCAAAGATAGCACCTGTCAACGAGAGCTTTAGCTTAGATTTTGTGCTGAGGTCACTGGGGTGACACTTCAACTTTTTCGATCCAGAGGCAGGAGTTCTATCAATGATTCTATTACTGACCAATAAGAACCTTCACCCAACCACATGGGAGTCCCACAACCAGAAACCTACAGGCAGAACTGTGATTTTTAAGCAATGGCCCATGCACAAAAGCATCCATATCCAGATGTGCAAATGTTGTTGCTACTGTTGTGACTTCAATTCTACAACGTAAATGGGGATGAATTCATCCGGAGCTGCACTGCAAATGTAAAGCACGAACACAGACATGTCTCAGCCACTGGGTAGCATGATATATCACCTCTTATTAATTAGTCCACCAAGATGAAAGAAAATAGAAAACATGCATCAATATAATATCGTAGAAACAGTGCTAAGCATTTCACATATGCAATTACTTTTTAAAAATTCATACATGGGATATGGGTGTGACTAGCTAGGCCATCATTTGTTGCCCTTTAGAAGGTTGTGGTGAGCTGCCTTCTTCAACCGCTGCAGTCCATGTACTCTAGGTACACCCATGGTGCTGTTAGGGAGGGTATTTAGGATCTTGACCCGCAACAGTGAAGGAACAACGATATATTTCCAAGTGGTGTGTGGCTTGGAGGGGAACTTCTAGGTGATGGTGTTCCCATGTATCTGCTGCTTTTATCCTATTAGATGGTAGCAATAGTGGGTTTGAAAGATGTTGGGCGTGATTCTCTGAAAATGGGGCCATGTCCCCACGCCAGCGGGAAAACCGGCGCCAATGACTCCGGCATCAACGGCCCCCCAAGGTGAGGAATTCTCACCTTTCTAGGGGGCTAGGTTGCTGCTGGAACTGTCCCCGCTGCTCTAGCCGGCGCCAAAGGGCCGGCGCAAGTTCGCACATGCGCGGAACGGCCGGCGTATTTCCGCGCACGCGCATGCGCAGACCGGCCGGCCCCCGGGCATTATGGCGGAGCCCTGCAGGGGCCCGGCGCAGAGGAAAAAAGGCCCCCACGGAAACAGCACATCCGCAGGATTGGTCGGCCCCGATTGCGGGCCAGGCCCCCCCCCCCCCCCCGGGGTCAGATTCCCCTGCAAACCCCCCAGAACTGCCCCCGCATACTCACCTGCCAGGTCCCACCGTGCGTGAGATGAGCAATTCACGCCGGAGGGACTGGGCAAAACTGGACGACCACTCGGCTCATCGGGCCTCAGAGAATCGCTGTGGGGGGGCGCTGTCAACGGCCCCCGACCGGCGTGGCGGGACACCACCGCCACCCGTAAAACGGCGCCAGCGAATAGGGCAGCAGGTGTCTGGGCGGCGGGGCGGGATTCGTGCCTCCCAATGGGGATTCTCCGACCCGGCGGGGGGGTGGGAGAATCCCAGCCGTTAACTGGGGAGTCTTGCTAAGTTCCTGCAGTGCATCTTGTATGTGACGCACATTGCTGCCACTGTGCGCAGTGGTGGAGGGAGTGAGTCTCTGTGGATGGGGTGCCAATTAAGCGGGGTACTTTATCCTGGATGGTGTCAAGTTTATTGAGTGATGCTGGAGCTGCACTAATACAGGCAAGTGGAGAGTATTTCATCCTGACTTGTGCTTTGTAGATGATAGACAGACTTTGGGTTTGGGGGGTGGGGGGAGGGGGGTGGGTGGCTGCTATCAGGAGGTGAGTTACTCACCATAGATTTCCTAGCTTCTGACCTGCTCAGAATTTATATGGCTTGTCCAGTTCAGTTTCTGGTCAATGGTAGCCACAGTATGATGGGGGGGGGGGGGGGGGGGGGGGGATTCAACAATTGCAATGTCAAGGGGAGGTGTTCATTGCCTGGCAATTGTGTGGTTTGAATGTTACTTACCATGTGTCAGCCGAAGCCTGGATATTGTCTATGACTTGCTGCATTTGGACATGAACTGCTTCAGTGACAGTTGCATAAATGCAGTAGCAAACAGGAATAAGATGAATACCAACTTGGCTTATGTTGCCTCCTTTTGCCTCCCAATTAATCTCTTCACGGTCGGAAATTGTGTTTTTCGAATGAAACATGAAACTCTGTTCATAAGAACATAAGAACATAAGAAATAGGAGCAGGAGTAGGCCATCTGGCCCCTCGAGCCTGCTCCGCCATTCAATGAGATCATGGCTGATCTTTTGTGGACTCAGCTCCACTTTCCGGCCCGAACACCATAACCCTTAATCCCTTTATTCTTCAAAAAACTATCTATCTTTACCTTAAAAACATGTAATGAAGGAGCCTCAACTGCTTCACTGGGCAAGGAATTCCATAGATTCACAACCCTTTGGGTGAA
The DNA here is from genome assembly GCF_902713615.1 of Scyliorhinus canicula. Lineage (NCBI taxonomy): Eukaryota > Metazoa > Chordata > Chondrichthyes > Carcharhiniformes > Scyliorhinidae > Scyliorhinus > Scyliorhinus canicula. Next base: position 154,140,236 of record NC_052151.1, read on the forward strand.
GAAGTTCCTCCTAAACTCAGTTCTAAATCTACTTCCCCTTATTTTGAGGCTATGCCCCCTAGTTCTGCTGTCACCCGCCAGTGGAAACAACCTGCCCGCATCTATCCTATCTATTCCCTTCATAATTTTAAATGTTTCTATAAGATCCCCCCTCATCCTTCTAAATTCCAACGAGTACAGTCCCAGTCTACTCAACCTCTCCTCATAATCCAACCCCTTCAGCTCTGGGATTAACCTAGTGAATCTCCTCTGCACACCCTCCAGCGCCAGTACGTCCTTTCTCAAGTAAGGAGACCAAACCTGAACACAATACTCCAGGTGTGGCCGCACTAACACCTTATACAATTGCAACATAACCTCCCTAGTCTTAAACTCCATCCCTCTAGAAATGAAGGACAAAATTCCATTTGCCTTCTTAATCACCTGTTGCACTTGTAAACCAACCTTCTGTGACTCATGCACTAGCACACCCAAGTCTCTCTGCACAGCGGCATGCTTTAATATTTTATCGTTTAAATAATAATCCCGTTTGCTGTTATTCCTACCAAAATGGATAACCTCACATTTGTCAACATTGTATTCCATCTGCCAGACCCGAGCCCATTCACTTAACCTATCCAAATCCCTCTGCAGACTTCCAGTATCCTCTGCACTTTTCGCTTTACCACTCATCTTAGTGTCATCTGCAAACTTGGACACATTGCCCTTGGTCCCCAACTCCAAATCATCAATGTAAATTGTGAACAATTGTGGGCCCAACACGGATCCCTGAGGGACACCACTAGCTACTGATTGCCAACCAGAGAAACACCCATTTATCCCAACTCTTTGCTTTCTATTAATTAACCAATCCTCTATCCATGCTACTACTTTACCCTTAATGCCATGCATCTTTATCTTATGCAGCAACCTTTTGTGTGGCACCTTGTCAAAGGCTTTCTGGAAATCCAGATATACCACATCCATCGGCTCCCCGTTATCTACTGCACTGGTAATGTCCTCAAAAAATTCCACTAAATTAGTTAGGCACGACCTGCCTTTTACGAACCCATGCTGCGTCGTCCCAATGGGACAATTTCTATCCAGATGCCTCACAATTTCTTCCTTGATGATAGATTCCAGCATCTTCCCTATTACCGAAGTTAAACTCACTGGCCTATAATTTCCTGCTTTCTGCCTACCTCCTTTTTTAAACAGTGGCGTCACGTTTGCTAATTTCCAATCCACCGGGACCACCCCAGAGTCTAGTGAATTTCGGTAAATTATCACTAGTGCCTCTGCAATTTCCCTAGCCATCTCTTTTAGCACTCTGGGATGCATTCCATCAGGGCCAGGAGACTTGTCTACCTTTAGCCCCATTAGCTTGCCCATCACTCCCTCCTTAGTGATAACAATCGTCTCAAGGTCCTCACCTGTCATAGCCTCATTTCTATCAGTCACTGGCATGTTATTTGTGTCTTCCACTGTGAAGACCGACCCAAAAAACCTGTTCAGTTCCTCAGCCATTTCCTCATTTCCCATTATTAAAACTCCCTTCTCATCCTCTAAAGGACCAATATTTACCTTAGCCACTCTTTTTTGTCTTATATATTTGTAAAACCTTTTACTGTCTGTTTTTATATTCTGAGCAAGTTTACTCTCATACTCTATCTTACTCTTCTTTATAGCTTTTTTAGTAGCTTTCTGTTGCCCCCTAAAGATTTCCCAGTCCTCTAATCTCCCAGCAATCTTTGCCACTTTATATGCTTTTTCCTTCAATTTGATACTCTCCCTTATTTCCTTAGATATCCACGGTCGATTTTCCCTCTTTCTTCCGTCCTTCCTTTTTGTTGGTATAAACCTTTGCTGAGCACTGTGAAAAATCGCTTGGAAGGTTCTCCACTGTTCCTCAACTGTTCCACCATAAAGTCTTAGCTCCCAGTCTACCTTAGCTAGTTCTTCTCTCATCCCCTTGTAATCTCCCTTGTTTAAACACAAAACACTAGTATTTGATTTTACTTTCTCACCCTCCATCTGTATTTTAAATTCCACCATATTGTGATCGCTCCTTCCGAGAGGATCCCTAACTATGAGATCATGAATCAATCCTGTCTCATTACACAGGACAAGATCCAGGACCGCTTGTTCCCTCGTAGGTTCCATCACATACTGTTCTAGGAAACTATCGCGGATACATTCTATAAACTCCTCCTCACGGTTGCCCTGACCGACCTGGTTAAACCAATCGACATGTAGATTAAAATCCCCCATGATAACTGCTGTACCATTTCTACATGCATCAGTTATTTCTTTGTTTATTGCCTGCCCCACCATCTCGTTACTATTTGGTGGCCGATAGACTACTCCTATCAGTGACTTTTGCGCCTTACTATTCCTGATTTCCACCCAAATGGATTCAACCTTATCCTCCATAGCACCGATGTCATCCCTTACTATTGCCCGGATGTCATCCTTAAATAACAGAGCAACACCACCTCCCTTACCATCCACTCTGTCCTTCCGAATAGTTTGATACCCTCGGATATTTAACTCCCAGTCGTGACCATCCTTTAACCATGTTTCAGTAATGGCCACTAAATCATAGTCCTTCACGATGATTTGTGCCACCAACTCATTTACTTTATTCCGAATACTACGAGCATTCAGGTAAAGTACACTTATGTTGGTTTTTTTACCTCTGTTTTGAATCTTAATTTCCTTTTATATCCAGGTGAATGTAAAAGATCCCATGGCACTATTTGAAGATGAACAGGCAGTTCTCCCAGAGTGCTGGCCAGCATTGCACCCTCAAAACCGGCATCACCATAAACAGATTGGTTGGTCGATTGCTGTTGGAGTCTTGCCAAGTTCATATGGCCAGCTGTGTTTATGTTTACTTCCATAACAATGATGAGTTGTTCATGACTTGCTCAGTATATTGGGATGTCCTGTGCATGTGATAAGCTATGTGATAAATGCTAATTTTTTTCTTCCATATTTTTCTGCTCGTGCTGGTTGAGGGGGGACTTGTGATTGGGTAACCTTCGACCTAAAAGAAATTCAGCTCTCAGAGCACTGCCATCGGTCTTCTTTTTTTATACATTCCTGCTGGGTGCTTGACTTTGCCCTTCGACAGATGTTTAGAGGATAATACAGGTTCGACAACCTCAGATCACCTTATAATTACTGCTGCCAAATACTCAAGTATTACTTTGGACAAATACATGACACATACCGAATTTTAGATTTTGGGCGAAATTCTCTATTGGGGAGACTATGCTTTCCCACCAGAGTTGAATTGCTATGGGAGCACAAATCAGAAAGAGATTGCCAGTCCTCAGCCATGCAAATTCATGCGTGACGAGGATTGCGAGCAAATAACAAGGGAATCCCGGGATCAGGCCGCCATTTTGAGCGAGTAGCCCGATAACAAGGTCCCGCGGCTGGCCAACCAACCCCTCGTATCGCATATCAGCCCCCAACACCTTCCCGCATCGCCAATCAGCCCCCCAACCCTGGATGTTTTGGGACCGCCCCCAAGTACGGGGGGTGACCCAATTCGCCCCCCACACCCCACACAGACCTTCTAGATAGGGGAACCCCCCCAGAGACCCCCAAGATAGCGGGATTCCCACAGAGACCTATATAGGGAGACCCACCACAGAGACCTCCTAAATAGGGAGACCCTCTACTGAGTTCCACTCGATAGGGAGACCCCCACAGAGGCTCACAGAAAAGAGACCCTGCCAGGACACCCCTCCAGAAAAGAGTCCCTGTCAGGAAACCCCAGAGAAAAGAGACGCCTGTCAGGAAACCCCAGAGAAAAGAGAGACCCATTCAGAAAGTCCCCCATAAAAGAGAAACCTGTCAGAAAGCCCCACCAGTGGTGTATTGCCCAGGTGAGTGGTACAACAGTATTTTTTCACTGCCTGGACTGCTCTCAAGCTTCCTGACAGGTTTCTCTTTTCTTGGGGACTTCCTGACAGGGGCCTCGTTTCTGGTCTGTGGGGGTTCCGCCTATTTAAGGGATCTTTTTGGGGCCCACCTATCAAGGGATCACAGTGGAAATCCACTTCTTTAGCGAGTCCCTGTGGGGGTCTCCCTATGTAGGGGGTCTCTGTGGGGGGTTCCCCTTATTTCGGCGATCTCTGGGGCTTTCTTTACTGAGGGGTTCTCAGAGGGGTCTCTTTATTGAGGAGATCTCTGGGCTGGGCTGTGGGTGGTGTGTGGGTCTGGCAGGTGAAGGGTGGGCAGATCTTGCATTGTGGGGGGGGTAGGGTGGCCCTCAGATGGACTTTAGGTGCAACTCTCTTAAGGAGTTACCCCATTGGCCCACTGCAAGGTCCACCACGTCACGGCCACACTGGGAATTACCAGTAATGATCCACGACCATGTGATTCACGGCTCAGAGGAGTGGAGAATCAGGTGGGCCCGGAGAATATGGTTCCCAGCTCGCTCAGCGGATGTAAATGGGTCATCAGGACCCGATTGCATCCATTTGCATCCTCCTGCTGGCACACAGGGGAGAACCCCAATTCCACTGTCAATGGGGGCCGGAGCATCAATTTTGTGGAGTCTGCACGTTCTCCCCGTGTCTGCATGGGTTTCCTCCAGGTGCTCCAGTTTCCTCCCACTGTCCAAAGATTTGCTGGTTAGGTAGATTGGTTATGCTAAATTGCCCATCTTGTCCAAAAACGGTTAGGTAGGATTAAGGGGATATGGTGGAGGTGTGGGGATAGGTAGGTTGCTCTTTCCAAGGGTCGATGCAGACTTGATGGGCCAAATGGCCTCCTTCTGCATTGTAAATTCTATGATTTTTACAGCAGGCGGCAATTTCTGCGCCACATCAGGAACCCCGCCACGGGCGGCAGGCGGTAGAGAATTTCGCCTTTTATCTAGTTCTAGGAATTTGATGCCATTGATTTCGACAGTTGGATTAACAGAATACAAAAACATGAGGCATTCTCACTGAATCACAGAATGGTTACAGCACAGAAGGAGGCCATTCAGCCCATCTTGTCCCTGCAAGGGAAACTTACCTAGTCCCACTCACCTCCCCCCCCCCCCCCCCCCCCCCCCCCCCCCTGCCCCTCTCCCCTTCACCCCTGCGTTGTCCAGAAAATCTTTTCTTGCCAGGTAATCATCCAATTCACTTTTAAGCCCTCGAATGAATCTTCCACCACCACACTCTCAGGGAACGTAGTTCCAATCCTAACATGAAAAAGGGTTTTCTCATGTCCCAGTGCTTCTTTTGCGAATCGCCTTAAATGTGTGCCTTCTGATCTGTTCCTGCTGCCAGTGGGTACAGTTTCGCCCCATATTCTCTGTCTGGTCTCCTCATTATTTTGAACACCGCTACCAAATATCCTCATAATCTTCTCCTCTCTAAAGAGAACAGTCCCAGCTGCTCAAATCCATCTACATAACTAAAGTTCCTCATCCCTGGAACCATTCTTGTGAATCTTTTCTGCACCCTCTCTAATACCTTCACATACTTCCTGAAGTGCAGCACCCAGAACTGGGCACAGTGCTCCAGTTGAGGCTGGATCAGTGTTATGCACAGATTTATTATAACATTCTTGATTTCTTAATCTTCTACACCCCTATTTATCAAGCCAGGATACCATATGCTTTTGTAACTGCTTCTTCAACCGTACCAGCCACATTAATTGATGTGTTCACATGTACATATAACATAGAACATACAGTGCAGAAGGAGGCCATTCGGCCCATCGGGTCTGCACTTGACCACTTAAATCCTCACTTCCACCCTATCCCTGTAACCCAACAACCTCTCCTAATCTTTTTGGACACTAAGGGGCAATTTATCATGGACAATCCACTTAACCTGCACATCTTTGGACTTTGGGAGGAAACCAGAGCACCCGGAGGAAACCCACGCAGACACGGGGAGGATGGGCAGACTCCGCACAGACAATGACCAAGTGGGGAATCGAACCTGGGACCCTGACACTGTGAAGCCACAGTGCTAGCCACTTGTGCTACAGTGCTGCCCACTATCCCGCATTGAGGGCCCCCATGGATGGTCTCCCATTTCCCTCTGCTCCTGCACCCAATTTGGAATTGTGTTCTTTATTTTAAAATTATCAAACACTTCACACTTAAATGTTAAATGCTATTAAATGTTATTTCTCTCCACCAGCTGTTTATATCCTCTTGATGTCTATCACCATCCTCCTCACAGTTCATAATATTTTCAAGCATTGTGTCATGAGCAAATTTTGAAATCGTGCCGTGTGGACCCAAGTCTGGATCATTAATAAATATCAAGAAAAGCAAGGACACTAATTCTGATTCATGAGGAACCCCATTATATAACTTATTACCCTGGGCTCTAACTTTGCTGGCAAAACTGTTAAATGGGACTTTATCAATGTCTTTTGAAAATCTATGTATGCTACATCAACCTCATTGCCCTCATGAACTCTCTGTTAACTCATGAAAGCTCACTTAAACCCTATTTGCCCTTAACTAATCCATTGTGGCTTTCCTTAATTAATCCACATTTGTCTAAGTGACTGTTAATTTTGTCCCATTTCTAAGGTTTTCCCAAGACTGAGCTTAAATTGATTGGGCTTCAGTTGTGGCGTTTATCCTCACAAGCCTTTTTGAACAAGTGGGTATCATCTTCAGTTCTCCAGCCCTCATGCACCATCTGTATCAAAGAAGGATTGGAAGACTATGGTTAGTGCCTCCATAATTTCCAACATTGCTTCTGTATCCTTGGATGAATCTCATCCGGTTCTCGTGACTTACCAATTTTAAGTAAAAGCAAGTAAAGTTGCCATAGTCCCAGATGACCATAGGCAGCTTACCCCTCTCTCGCCAACACTGTAATGTTCTCCATAATCACAAATACTACCCCACCTCCTTCCCACTATCTTCTGAACACCTTGGAGGGGAATTTTATGGAAGTCAGGATCTTGGCCACCAGCTGGAGGTCAAAATCTTTGCTGCCTCCTCCGGGGAGGCCCATTGGCATTATGTGCTAATCGGGATTGAGAGGCTACCGGTGGTCCTTCCATGGGATCAGGTCCCTGGGTGAGAAGTCCACCCACCTAAAGCTGCCAACAAATCAACCAGCAGATCTTTGGCTCAGCCATGCCACTGGGGGGGCAGAGGTTACTGCGGGTACTAAACGTACCCAAGGCCCAGGATCGTAGAGTGACCCAGGCCCAAGTGATGGCAGGTAGCATTTCGCAGGGTAGGAATTGTGTGGGAGGTTGGTCAGCAACAAGGGCAGGGATTGTGGCTCTCAGGGCCCCCGTCTCTTCCGATACTGGGTCCCTCAGTCAGTCATGGAATACTTTTGAATGAGGAACCATGTCCCCCACCAAACCCTTGACAAAAAGCAGCCCACACAAGTTTGTATGTCCTCCCTGCGAGGCCCACCTGCTTCCAGGTTAACACCAGTGACTGGGGGAAAAGAATTAATTATGCATTACTTGCCCACAAGGGCCTCGATCTACTGGCCTTCACACCACGTACTGAATCAGGATTGAGACAGGAAGGCAGCGAAGTTCCCACTCACTACCATTCTATTCAATTAAAAGCCCTTCCCACCACCAAACCAGCCACAGCAGTCAGCATAAAAAACACCCCTTGAATCGAGAAATATCCAGTACCCAGTCTCGCCCTTTTTTTAGCCAGTTATTGTCACAACATTGGCCAGGAATTTCAAGCCCCAGCTTGGCAGGTTCTCCCTCAACGGATGCAGCAAGCTATTGAAATGTCCGTGGACTTCGGCAAGAGCTAGGGGTGGCACGGTGGCGCAGTGGTTAGCACTGCTGCCTCACGGTGCTGAGGACCCGGGTGCGATCCCGGCCACTGTCCGTGTGGTGTTTGCTTGTGTCTGCGTGGGTCTCATCCCCACAAACCAAAAAAGACGTGCAAGATAGGTGGATTGGACATGCTAAATTGGCCCTTAAAGAAAAGTATTTTGGCATGAATGAAAAATCCCACCAACAGGAGGGTGCTGGAAAATTCTGGCCATTTTCTTCCCTCTTGGCTATCTGCAGTTACAGCACACTGAGCTTATTGACCACCCTTCCCGCTTTCACACAATTGAACAGTAAACCTAATTTAGGCCTTCCTTGTTACTCTGATCCTACCTAATACCATATCATTTCCTACTCTAGTACTAGCTGTCTCTCCCAATTCTCCACGAACCTTGTCCTGCCTTGCTGACATTATGTGCTGGTTGCCACACTCCTGCCAAGTTAGTTTAACCCTCCACAACAGCACAAGCATATTTCCCCAGAAGGATATTGGTGGTGGCTCTGTTCAGTTGCAACACACCTATACAGGTGCCAACTCCCCCAGAACCAGTCTCAAAGTCCAAGCGGCATATTGTGCTAATTTTGGCCAATCAGCTGAAACTTCATTTAGCAGCAGATATGCATAATGTATGTATAGACAACACACATTTGTTAACACACAAAATATACATCAGACTCATGTCAACAGAGACCCAGTGGGAAAACAAAGCAAGACCCAACTATGACAATCCGGATGATCGTTATTTCAGGAGTTAGTATTGCAAGCGTACACATTACACATTAGCTTTACTGCAGCAGGTGGCTTTCACTGGCAGCAAATCCCAAATCCATATTAGTGTTGGAGGACACTGCTTGCACTTTCCCTGGAAGTTTGGCTGTTTGTAACAGGACTAAGGTCAGGACTACAAGCCTGGTACCTGCTTTGCTCTAATGTTGAAGTTGTATCTCTCCACAAACAGGGTAGAAATGAGATCACACAGGAAACGCAAAACGTGCCAACATTTCCAATCCTTGATGAAACTGAAACCACGACTGATCATATTTGCATAACAGATTATTCTAACATTGTTAGATGTTTCATTATGTGTGTAATGGGCTGCTGAAAATCTTTGAATGAATAACTATTTGATGTAACAGCGCAAGGGTGTTTTTATTTGGAGAAAATTTCTCTTCACTCCTACCTAATTTATGTTATGAAGCCACTATCTCCTAATCACTGTTTTAAAACCTTGAACTAAGAATTGTAATTGCCTCTAACCTGAGCCTCCAAGGTCGTGTCATGGGAATAACCAATTTCTTTCATCAATACTACTATTGTACAGCACACCAGCTGCAGATATACCATCCCACACATTCCTTCATCCCAAATCATCACTGTAGTGAATCAAGGCAAAGAGAAATGATTCTTTCTCAATTTCATTTCCCCAGTCAATGTCTCACTGTGACATTACCTGTGGAATAAATGTAGCACATATGGAGACATTCCCTCACAAAACTCACTGACTAATCTGCTACTCTAAGGTAACCACTTTGGCTTGGTTGGTAACATTCTTACTGCTGAATCAGAAGATTGTGGCTCTTTCTGCCTCTCCACAGGGGCTTATGCACAAAATCGACACTTCAGTGCCTGTTGGAGGTGCTGTCTTTAAAATGAGATGTTAAACAAAAGCCCTGTCTGCCCTCAGGTGGATACAATTGATCCTACAGGCCCTCTTTGAAGAACAGCAATTTATCTCTCAACCAACATCTAAAAAAGCAAATGATCTAACCTTTTATTTCATTGCTGTTAATGGGATATTGCTACATATAAAATTGGCTACATTATAAATTGAGACAACACTTACTTCTTTGGCTGTAAAGCATTTTAACATATCCTGAGGTAATGAAAAGCATCATATAAATGCAAGTACTTTCCTTATTTTCTGTCATAATGGGAGTTGTTGCCCTTCCCTCCTGCCAATCAACCAGCGGGCGGCGCCAGTGCTCTGCTTTGGGCAGTAAGATGGCAATGAGCCTGTAAACATCTCACTGTCTGCTCCCAATAAAGTTTCCGTTTGTTTGCAACGAACCAACTCCTGTCGCAAGTTATCACATTTTCAATCTAATCCAACCCACTTGGAAATGGTGTGAGCATGAGGTTAAAATGGAGGCTCCACCATTATAACTCTCGGGTTTTCAGGCCACATTGCAGATAGAGGACTTTGTTGATAAAGGAATGCCACGGCCTGATGACGAGACCCCAGCGTAATTTTAACTCAGCAATGTGTAAATAGTGGACAGCCTTCAAGACAGCAGCATGAGCTTCTGGCAAGCAGCACCTGGCCAGAAATGGCACGAGTAAATATATGTTATTTTAATTTTGGCACAAATCTTTGTTGTCCAGGAGGATCATGAGGCAATTATAAAAAGTTCCATTACAGAACATGTTGTTAAGGTTGGAGTATTCTTGATGAGAATCAGGATTTTTTTTCTTAGAACATAGAACATAGAACATAGAACACTACAGCGCAGTACGGGCCCTTCGGCCCTCGATGTTGCGCCGACCTGTGAAACCATCTGAAGCCTATCTGACCTACACTATTCCATTTTCATCCATATGTCTATCCAGTGAGCACTTAAATGCCCTTAAATTTGGCGAGTCTACTACTGTTGCAGGCAGGGCGTTCCACACCCCTACTACTCTCTGAGTAAAGAAACTGCCTCTGACATCTGTCCTATATCTATCACCCCTCAATTTAAAGCTATGTCCCCTCGTGTTGGTCATCACCATCCGAGGAAAAAGATTCTCACTGTCCACCCTATCTAACCCTCTGACTATCTTATATGTCTCTATTAAGTCACCTCTCAGCCTTCTCCTCTCTAACGAAAACAACCTCAATTCCCTGAGCCTTTCCTCGTAAGACCTTCCCTCCATACCAGGCAACATCCTAGTAAATCTCCTCTGAACCCTTTCCAAAGCTTCCACATCCTTCCTATAATGTGGTGACCAGAACTGCACGCAGTACTCCAGGTGCGGCCGCACCAGAGTTATGTACAGCTGCAGCATGACCTTGTGGTTCCGAAACTCAATCCCCCTGCTTATAAAGGCTAGCACACCATATGCCTTCTTAACAGCCCTATTAACCTGGGTGGCAACTTTCAGGGATTTATGTACCTGGATGCCGAGATCTCTCTGTTCATCTACACTACCAAGAATCTTGCCATTAGCCCAGTACTCTGCATTCCTGTTATTCCTTCCAAAGTGAACCACCTCACACTTTTCCGCATTAAACTCCATCTGCCACCTCTCAGCCCAGCTCTGCAGCTTATCTATGTCCCTCTGTATCCTATAACATCCTTCAGCACTATCCACAACTCCACCGACCTTCGTGTTATCTGCAAATTTACTAACCCATCCTTCTACACCCTCTTCCAGGTCATTTATAAAAATGACAAACAGCAGTGGCCCCAAAACAGATCCTTGCGGTACACCACTAGTAACTGAACTCCAGGATGAACATTTGCCATCAACCACCACCCTCTGTCACCCTCTTCTTTCATGAGATATACGTATCACTGACTCAGGCCAGCAATTTGTTGCCCATCCCTAATTGCCCTTGAACTGAGTGGTTTGACCCACCATTTCAGATGGCAGTTAAAAGTCAACCACATTGCTGCGGGCGTGGAATCACATGTCGACTGGGTAAGGACGGCAAATTTCCTTCCCTAAAGGACATTAATGAACCAGATGGATTTTGACAACAATCAATGACAGTGTCATATTCACCATTACTGCCACTAGCTTTAAGATTCCAGATTTAATCACTGAATTCAAATTCAATCAGCTGCCGTGGGATTTGAAACCAGAGTTTTAGCCTGGGCCTCTGGGTTACTTGTACAGTGAAATTACCACAACACCAATGTACCTGTGGCAAGTTGCAAGAATAAGTTCAGGAAATATAGTGGGGCATAAATTCATCAGCATCAGCTATGCAATGGGTAGAATGTATAATGGATCCCAACCCTTGCCCAAAATATGTAATGAAATATGATCTCAAACGTTGAATCATAAAACATACCATTCCATATGACCAGTTCAAATTATGTGACTAAATCCCAGTAAATTGGCAATTGTCATTAACCACTATCATATCTGACAGAAGAAAGAAAAGATCAATGAAACTAGTTCAAAAGGCACCTCAGTCATCTAATCTGTACTTGTTGAATGAGACAGGCTGGAGTGTTTGTCCAGGATGAGGCACGCCACCATATTCAGATGCTGCCAAAATCTACTCAAGCTTTGCTGAAACTTTAGGCAGCACAGTGGCACAGTGGTTAGCACTGCTGCATCACAGCACCAGGGACCTAAGTTTGATTCCGACCTCGGGTGACTGTGGAGTTTATACATTCTACCCATGTCTGCTTGGATTTCCTCTGGGTGCTCCAGTTTCCTCCCACAGTCCAAAAATGTGCAGGTTAGGTGGATTGGGCATGCTAAATTTCCCCCAGGTGGGGTTACGGGGATAAGGTGTGGGATTGGACGTAGATGGGGTGCTCTTTCAGAGAGTCGGTGCAGACTCGATGGGCTGAATGGTCTCCTTCTGCACTATAGGGAATCCATGAATCAGAGGAAAATATACAGAAAAGATTGACAAGGATGTTCTTAGAATAGAGATGGAGCAACACTCAGGCTGAGAATCTTTTCTCCTGAAGAGAGAAGACAAAGAGGAGATTTGTCTGTGGTTTTTCAAATTAGGTCGGTGTTTGGTAGGGTAAATGTGGAGACATTGTTCTCATTTGTGGATAAGTCCAGAACAAGGACTTAAGATGAATATAAGATAGCCCGCTAACAGTTCAAGGAAAGAATTTAAGAGTGTTTTTAAACACATAGAATGGTGCGATTATAAAACTTGTTATCACAGAGGTGGCTGCAGCATCTAGCTCAGATATGATTCAGCGGAAGCTCGATGCAGGCAAGAAAACGGAAATAAAGGAATATGGGGGGTGGGGGAGAGCTGAAGGATGGTGAGAGGTCATTAGATTGGCAGGAGGTTCCTGGGGAATATAGCTACCAATATAGGCCAGTCAGGTTCAATGGTTTCTTTCTATGTTGTATATTCTATGTAATGTTCTATTATTTCTGACTTGTGGCATTCCTGGAATCACATGTGTTCCAGCTTTGTGATGTACTACAGCCTATTTACTGTAACTTCCATCGGCTGGGATGTAACACAATCAGCTGTGTATGCTACAATATAACCAACAGCAGATTTACTGGCACATTTCAGAACATATTGACACTGGACGGGGAACATCTTTTTAGTTTTGTGTTAGAACAGCTCCATCTTCTGGATGTGTTGGATATTGACCGACAATCTTACCACCAACTCTGAATAGTCCCATGAAGAAATGGGGGTCCGGGCAACAAGTGGCACATTACACAAATACACGTATTGCATCAGAAAAGAAGGAAAACTAAATGAGCCCAAGACATGAAGTAAATATTTTGTACATGTCTCTGTTAATGGTTTCAAAACAAAGGAAAAGTATTCAATACTTTGGATGAGTGGAGATGCCAGCATTTTGTTTCAAAGGCAGTGGAGGTAATTGGCAGCATCACATAATCACAGTAATTATACTGGGCCTGATTTTCTTTTCCACGCAAAATCAGCCTGTCAATTCATTGCGCATCCATTGCACACTGCTGGAAGAGGCCCATTCCACCAAAGACTTTGCAAGTTTAACTCTGTTCCTCTAGTTTTACCACATTCTGTTAACCAACAGGAACAGACCAAAATATGAATACACTCTGTATATTTTTCATGTACTTAGAATGTGGGAATAAGTTACTGCCCTGAAAGCTCAGGAAGCTTGTTTACTGTCTATTAACCCATTGCGTCTGGTGGCAGTTCTTGGACACCTAAAAGCTGGAACTCAGAAGGGGAAGATCAGGGTAAGGGAGGGGGTTGAGGTGGGGAAAAAAAGGTCCACACTCAGACCATCAGCACCCTGCTCATCGTCTCATTGTGCTCCGTGGCAGAATAAGAGTGTGCTGGGAATTGAGAAGCAACACAAGAGAGGACACTGCCAACATCCTCAACGTTCTCTGTAACACCAGATGACAAGGGCCCTGACACAGCCAGTCCCTTAATCTGCAGAGCCATCTCCTCTTTAGGGCTCAGGAGATGCAGGCATCCTTGTTCCCCCCCACCCATTCCATATGTTCCCTTCTATTGTCTGACACTTTGTCCTAAAAGAGAGAGGAAAGAGTGTCAATGATCGTGTTGCACTGTGATTGGATGATGTGCCTATCCTAGATGAAGGTATATGGCGTTAGTGAGAGGTGGGTGTGAGGCTGGCAACATTGATAGGTGTTTTGAGGGTAAGATGAGATATCTGGCTATTAGATATGAGCCCTGAGTGCTGTTGGGTGAGTGATGGGGGTTTGTATATTGAGTAGAGTGAGAGGCTGGTGCTGTGATAGGTAGGAGAGGTCACGTGAAAATTCATTCATTGACCTTGACCATCTGCATGAAGTCATCAGACCGTTTGAGTCACTGTTAACAGATCCTTATGTCCAGATTGCAGGACTTGACCTCCGGAGATACCTCCCACCTCTGGAGCCACCAAAAACTGAGATGAGGAGGATTTATTTCAGCCAGAATGTGGTGAATCTGTGGAACTCTTTGCCGCAGAAGGCTGTGGAGGCCAAATCATTGAGTGCCTTTAAAACAGAGATAGATAGGTTCTTCATTAATAAGGGGTCAGGAGCTATGGGGAGAAGGCAGGAGAATGGGGATGAGAAACATATCCGCCATGATTGAATGGTGGAGCAGACTTGATGGGCCGAATGGCTTAATTCTGCTCCAACGCCTTATGGTCTAATGGTCTAAAGCTTTCACTCCTGCTGAGTGCTTGAGTCCTACCCTCCAAGCCCCCAACAGAATCATGGCACCCCTCCGCTTACCCACCTCCACCACTAATTCTGCCAACATCCTGGTGTTCACTTCTTCATCATCTAAATTGCAGTAATATTATACTGTACAGCTTCCCCTTCAGAGGGATTACCTGTCGTAAGAGTTATAGGGCTGGATTCTCTGATTTTGCTAAGTGCTGACACCGGCATGGGAACAGTAGCGTTTTACAACGCCAAAATGGGCTCTCTGAATGAATAAATCATGTTGGGGCCATTCCCCTTGCCTTCTCCACCTAATCCTGAAATCTTTACTATTAAGGTACCAGTTTAATTCCTTTTAGAATACCTCGATTGAACCTACATCCTCTCTGGTTGCACATCTTTGCCACTCGCTGTGCCACCATTGCTTCTTTTGGCAATAACCTGGAATCAGTGCCTTCTCATTCTCAATCATTTCACAGTTTCTTCCTGTTTACCCTATCCAAAGTTTTAATGATTTTGAATATCTTCTCTCGGCCTTCTATTCCCCAGAGAAAACAGCCTGTACTTCTCTACTTCTGCATAGCTGAGTTCCTCATCCTTGGAACCATTCTTGCAAATCTTTTCTGCAGCCTCTCTTTTGGAAGAGCAGGCTGTCTGCACCAAAGTGGTTTTTGCACCATGCTGATCAGCCCGCACCAAGCGCCGAGGTAGAATGAGGGCCACTCAGCCATGAGCTACAATCATGCGAATGGCATGGCTGTACCAAATTTCTGCGCTATCCACCACACTCAGACCCGGCATGAGCAGGCTGGGTGGGGATCGCCATTCCTGTGCCAAGAAACCAGGGCACAAAACTCTCGAGTCCACCATCCCTTTCAGCAGTAGAGCATGAGCCTTATTTCCGGGCCTATTCTCCGTGTAAACTTGCTGCTGCTCACTGTGACTCATTGGACCATCCAGTGGAGACCAGTTCCATCTCCCTGTGGCTAGCATGAGACATGCTGATTGCTGATACATTGAAGGACAAGAGCTTGTGAGGGTGAGTCTTCAGGACAGTTCAGCATCTCAGCGTGTGGTGCACAAGATATCAAACAGATGAACTGAAGGAGAATAGTTGGCATTTGTGGCAGGGATAAGCAAAACCAGATGTGTGGCAACACAATGCACCACCAGTTTGCCTCATTGCGTGAGCGAATGAGAAAGTTTTAAGTAAAGAGAGAGGAAAGATGGGAGTATAGGGCACAGTTTCAAAATTTGCAGATTATGCAACATGTGGAATTGTAAACAGTGAAAATGATAGCAATAGACTTCAGGAAGACATGGACAGACCATGGAAAAAGCAGACACATGCCAGATTAAATTGAAAGCAGAGAAGTGAGAAAGAATGAGGGAGAGATCATGAGCAGAATGAGAAGGGACAGATGATACAATTTTAATGTAGGTGCATCTGAGGGGGCTTGTGAATAAATCTTTGAAGGCGACAGGCCAGTTGAGCAATGCAGTTGATAAAGTAAATTGAATCTTGGACTTTATAAATAGAGGATATAGTACAAAGGCCAGGAAAATGTGAAACCTATATGAAACCAGTTAGGCCACAATTAGAGTATTGTTTCTAATTCTGGGCACCAGACTTCAGGAAGGATGGGAGGGTTTGGAAGTGAGTACAAAAGAGAATGGTTCCTGGAATGAGGGATTAGTCATATGGAAATACTGAAGAACCTAAGTTTATTCTCATGAGAGCAGAGAACACTAAGAGGAGGTTTGTTAGAGGTGTTTAAAATCAAGTGCTTAGATGGAGAATCATACTCATAGTGAGTGATCGCCGAAGAATTCTATGGCCGGAACTTTATGGCCTGTACTGGGGGCAGAATGGCAAGCGAGGAGAGGGTTGTAAAACTGAGTACCTTGGCAGTGCCATAGTGCCTGCCAATCTACCCAACCCCCAACATTATTTTACCAGAGGTAGGGGAGATGTCAGGCAGCCTACTCTCCCAAGGGGCCTATTGGCTAATCAATGGCCACTTAATACCTGTAGCCACCTCAGAGATTTTACCAACAGCAGGGGAGGTTGGTGCCAAGTGCTCAATTGCCAGGTGAAACAATGGTCTCATAACCAGGAAAGTATGGTGCCTCCTTTCAGGCCCCATGTCACAATCAGAGGTCCCCCCACCACCCCTATCCTTTCCACTCTTTTCATTGCCCTGGCCACTCTGTCACCCTACCCCCCTCACCATAGTCTGCCGTCCTGGCCCTGGTGAGACTCTGGATTCACAATTCAACCCAACTCCATTGCAGCTCACCTTCCTCAAGGACTGTTGCAGACTCAGAGGAAATTCCCCAACAGACTCAAAGGAAATTCCAGGCTCTTGCCAGGCTGGCAGGCCCCGGTGAGGAGGGTAGGGGGGACCCGGTTTCAGAGACCGGTTGAGGGAGGGGAAAGTGGTCCTTCCCCTCTTAGCTGACACTAGCCCACACAGCTAAAGCTGCTAAGCTTGTCACATGATACCTGCCGTGGGCAAAATGCCAGTGGCAACAGGATTAAGCCTTAAGTGTCACTAATTGGCCATTTACGGTCATTAAGTGGCCCAATAGTAGACATGCCGTCCAATGGCTCCCCACCCCATATGCAAGTCGGGCAGGTGGGCAACAAGCAGGCTGACCACTGGATATTTTATATACCACCCACTTTAAAACCCATTGGTGGGGGAGCATTAAATTCAGCCCAGCCTATTTATACTCACTTCTTAAAACACAGAACTTTCTGAAAAAACTATAAAAATTACCAGCAGTAAAATTTAAAAAAGCCAACAAACTCTGTGACACCAATGACATCCCTATGCCCCATGAGGACACAAGGAAGTAAGTTGAGAATTATGCACCAATCATTCGGCAATATCTCAAACAGCCGCAATTCCCCAGCCATTGATTGGCAGTGGGATTCTCTGGGCCCAGCAGCCGCGCACCCCCGCCCGCCGGTTCCCCTTCTCGGTGATGGGAGGCAGTGCTCCGTTCGCTTGCGGCAGGATTCTCTGTGCAGCTGCTGTCAATGGAATTTTCAATCGAAGCCACCCCACGCCGCTGGGAAACCAGCGGGCAAGGATGCTCTGCCGGTGGGACCAGAGAATCCAGCCACCAGCGAAGGGCCAGAGAATTCCAGTCATGGGGCTGGATTCTTTGTTCTGGAGTCTATGTGCTCCGTCGGCTAAGTCTCGCTCCTGGACCCTGCGGCACCTAAGTGCGATTCCATCACCTTTTCCTTCCAAATGCATGCATGGTGACGAACTCATGGGATTCTGTTGGAATACCGGTATTGGGCCGCCATTTTGAATGGGCGGTCTGATACCGAGGTCCTGTCCCCGCCCCACACACTTCACTGACAAGTCAGGGCCTCCACCCCCCATCCCCCCCCCCCCCACCACCACCACCACCATGGAGAAATGGGTCACTCCGCCCCCACGGGTCCCCCATGAGCACCCTCATCAGACCCCTCTATCAAATCCCCCATCAGAGACCCCTGAACAGAGATCCCCATCAAATCCCCCAACAGAGACCCCCTTCTGACCCCCCATCAGACTCCTAACAGAGGCCCTTCCCCATCAGACCCCAACAGAGACCCCCATCAGAGACCCTGGCCTGAAAGCTGGAGCACTCCAGGCAGCAGGATGAAAAATCACTGCATTTTCAGTTACCCTTTCCTAACATGTGCTGCCTCAGCCAAAAGTGTTTAAAGCAGCAGCTGTTCCAAGTGTCTTGGGCTTCCTCTAAAGCCCAATACACTTCATAGGACTTAAAATCCCTTGAAGCCTTTGAAATGCAAATCTTCCATTCACTTTCACACATCAATACATTGCATTAGCCAATGATTGACAGTTTTATTACTCCGGAGACAGCTGCTTGGTGGATTGTTGATCGAGCTTTCCCTTCATACTTGAATGCATTTTCATTACCCTGCTTTGATGCTGACCACAATGTTTATAAACACTCCTGCTATGATTGACAGCCCCTCGCCACATCAAAAGCTTTGACATCCTCTTTTTCACAGCAAAATGCTTTCAGGATTTTCATTGTGAGAGGGGAGGGGGCCTTCTGGTGTACTTTAGGCGGAGGGGGGGGGGGGGCACCTCTGTTATGCGCTGACTCCCTTGACCCACTGCGGGATTCACCATGCCAGGGTCACGCTTGAAATCTCTGCACCAACTCACACCCGTGTGAATCCTGGCAGAGAGGCCAGAAGCATCCTGCAGCCCGTTAATCGGGTGCAAATGACCCATGTACATCTTATCGCTGGTGCTGGGCATGTAGGTTGCTGCCGCCGCTGTTACGGCACCGGAGCATCGGAATGAGATTGGTGGCCTCGCCTATCCTGTTTTTAGGCTGACGCTTGATTTTCAACCAGATCTGGAAGCCCACTACCAGTGGTGAACAGCGGAGAATCCACCCCATGGTGTCCATCAGTGTCTTGAAGAAAACAAAGCTTATAACTGAAACTTCAAATTGTTTCCAAAGGAAGGGTAGCACCCTTGAATATTTTAGAAGAAGTATTACATCTACACCACCCACTTGCTTTTTCACTTTACAAGCCCTTGAATGCCCTGCTGAATCCACTATCATTCTGTCCCCATTTCAAATTTTGTGCAATTGTACTGATTTTCTTGATATCTTTGTTTTTCAGTATCAGGAGCTTTGGGGACTCACATTGTTCAATGAACTGGCAAATATATTTGAAGAGCAGCTCTCAATGGAGCTGGGTTTGGGGTTTGTAACATCTAATCTGCAAGATTTCATTTTCTTACATGGGATTCGGCAGTGAATTTACATGAAAAGGCACCACTGGATTCAGATTCAATATCAGCTTTATAGAAAATAGGCACAAAGGATTTATGGTGCATCGTAACATGAAATAGATCATCATGCCACTCTATCATAAGATTATGCACTCCATGCCAATCATGCAATTCATTGTTGTGCAAGAGGTGAACAATGGTTGACATACATGGCAGTTCCTCAATCGCTGGCTTTACTAATTTACCTTTGCTGCAGCACCACAACAGAAGTCAATTATTTTTCTCTATTGAAGTGTGATACATGAGAATTTTAACTCAACAAGGCACAGAGGTGACCGGAAGCCCAGGAAAGCACCATAAAAGAGCTGTAGAAAACTAGAAAGCTGCAACAGATGAGAGTGACTGAATCTTCGCCCTGGAAAAAGAGGTAGCAAGGTCGGTCGTGACACAGGGGATTCTGACGGGAAAAACTTGAAGGGAAAGACCAGGAAAACCTATCGAGGTGCCAAGACCTGCGGATAGAGGTGCCAAGACCTGGGCCTGCTGGAGCGGATCGAAGGTAGGAACACCACAGACTATCTGGCCCAAATGCTGGGCAATCTGGTGGGAAGGGATAGCTTCCCCAACCCATCAGAAATAGTAAGAAGTCAGTTATTTATGTCAACACCAGATTAAAGACCAACAGGTTTGTTTCGAGTCACTAGCTTTCGGATCACAGCTCCCTCCTCAGGTGAATGAAGAGGTGGGTTCCAGAAACATATATAGACAAAGTCAAAGATGCAAATCTTTGCATGTAATTAAGTCTTTACAGGTCCAGACGGAGCAACTGGAGAGAGGGAGAATCACAGGTTAAAGAGGTGTGAATTGTCTCAAGCCAGGACAGTAAGAATAATAATAATCGCTTATTGTCACAAGTAGACTTCAATGAAGTTACTGTGAAAAGCCCCTAGTCACCATATTCTGGCGCCTCTTCAGGGAGGCCGGTATGGGAATTGAACCCGCGCTGCTGCCTTGTTCTGCATTACAAGCCAGCTATTTAGCCCAGTGTGTTAAACCAGCCCCTAGTTGGTAGGATTTCGCAAGCCCAGGCCAGATGGTTGGGGGTGAATGTAATGCGACATGAATCCAAGGTCCCTGTTGAGCCCGTACTCATTTGTGCGGAACTTGGCTATAAGTTTCTGCCCGGCAACAACACACCAGGCCGTCCTATCGTATCAGGCAATTGGGCCCTGTGTGAGAACCTCTCTGGCTACATCGAGGGCATCTAGAAACCCATCGTACAAGGAACGCCCAGCTTCTGTCGCGATGACGGACTTCTTACAGAAACGCAGCTCCCATGGACCAGTTGAACCAGGATCAGTCCTCGTCAAAATGGACATCTCGGCACTCTACACCAGCATCCCCCATGACGACGGCATTGCTGCAACAGCCTCAGTACTCAACAGCGACAACTGCCAATCTCCAGCCGCAATTCTGCAACTCATCCGCTTCATTCTGGATCACAACGTCTTCACCTTCGGCAACAGGTTCTTCATCCAGACACATGGAACAGCCATGGGGACCAAATTCGCACCTCAATACGCCAACATCTTCATGCACAAGTTTGAATGAGACCTCCTCACCGCACAGGACCTTCAACCAACGTTATTCACCAGATATATCTATGACATTTTCTTCCTTTGGACCCACGGCGAAGAATCAGTGAAATGACTACATGATGACATCAATAAGTTCCATCCCACCATTAGACTCACCATGGACTACTCTCCAGAATCAGTTGCATTCTTGGACACACTCATCTTCACCAAGGATGGTCACCTCAGCACTTTGTTTTACCGCAAGCCCACGGATAACCTCACGATGCTCCACTTCTCCAGCTTCCACCCTAAACACATTAAAGAAGCCATACCCTATGGACAAGCTCTCCGTATACACAGGATCTGCTCAGACGAGGAGAAGTGTAACAGATATCATTTCATTTCATTTTCATTTTCATATCTGCAGACGCTGAAAGATGCCCTGGTATGAACGGGATATGGCGCTCAACTCATCGATCGACAGTTCCAAAGCGCCACAACAAAAAACCGCACCGACCTCCTCAGAAGGCAAACACGGGACACAACCGACAGAGTACCCTTCGTCGTCCAGTACTTCCCCGGAGTGGAGAAACTACGACATCTTCTTCGCAGCCTTCAACACGTCATTGATGAAGACGAACATCTTGCCAAAGTCATTCCCACACCCCCACTACTTGCCTTCAACAACCTCAAACAGACCATTGTTTGCAGCAAACTACCCAGCCTTCAGAACAGCGACCATGACACCACACAACCTTGCCATGGCAATCTCTGCAAGACGTGCCAGGTCATCGACATGGGTACCACCATTACACGTGAGAACACCACCCACCAGCTACGTGGTACGTACTTGTGCTGCTCGGCCAATGTTGTCTACCTCATACGCTGCAGGAAAGAATGTCCTGAAGCGTGGTACATTGGCGAGACCATACAGACGCTGCGACAATGGATGAATGGACATCGTGCAACAATTGCCAGGAATGTTCCCTTCCAGTCGGGGAAGACTTCAGCAGTCAAGGGCATTCAGCCTCTGATCTTCGGGTAAGCGTTCTCCAAGGCAGCCTTCAGGACGAGCGACAGCGTAGAATCGCCAAGCAGAAATGTATAGCCAAGTTCCGCACACATGAGTGGGGCCTCAACCAGGACCTTGGATTCATGATTCACCACATTTAATAACCCCTCCCACCATCTTGCCTTGGCTTGCAAAACCCTACCAACTGTCCTGGCTTGAGACAATTCACACCTCTTTAACCTGTGATTATCCCTCTCACCAGTTGCTCCGTCTGGATCTGTAAAGACTTAATTACCTGCAAAGACTCACATTCAAAGTATTGTCATGCATCTTTGACTTTGTCTATATATATGTTTCTGGAACCCACCTCTTCATTCACCTGAGGAAGGAGCAGTGCTCCGAAAGCTAGTGATTCGAAACAAAACTGTTGGACTTTCACCTGGTTTTGTAAGACTTCTTACTGTGCTCACTCCAGTCCAATGGCGGCATCTCCACATCATGGCTACCAGAAATAGAGCCCATCGGTCGCTTTGCCCAAAACCCAGATCCGGGGAACAGCCGAGGGCGATAATCATTAAAATGCACCTGTACCAAGACCGGGAACGCGTCCTGCGCTGGGCAAGGCAGACAAAGAACTGTAGCTGGGATGGTTACCGGATCAGGATCTACCAGGACATTGGGGCTGACTTGGCCAAGCATCGGGCAGAGTTCAACAAAGTAAAGGCTGCCCTGTACAAGAGTGGTGTAAAAGTTGGGATGCTGTACCCAGCCAAACTCTGGTTCACATTCCAGAAATCACTTTTTCACGGCCCCTACGGACATGGACAAGTTGGTCCTCGAAAACGGGCAGCAGGGACACTTGCTGAAGAGACCACCTGGAGATACTTTATTTGTTTATTTACTAACTGTTAAGCAACTTGATGAACACTTTGCGTGGGGCTGCACTGCCTCATTCTGGGGACGGGAAATTAAATAGAAGAAGGAAAAAGCAACGGCAGCAGACCACAGGAAAGGATGAGGGGAACGGCAGGTAGGGAACTCAGAGAACGGGCGATAAGAAGACACATAATCAACCCCGGGAGCGGGCCCACCACACTAGCAGGGAAACTAGCACTGGAAAGCATGTCCGGGGGGGGGGGGGGGGGGGGGGGGTGCAGACATCAGCAAAAGGGGGGTGACATGGGGAATGATATGCCATCAATTAACACAAGGTGAGTAGTGAACAAAACTGTGGCTTTAATCAGCTAAACAGAAAGCCTTCTGGCCACTGATCCCGAATTGGGGCAGGGTCGGAGGTCAGCCACTTTTATAGCGAGCCCGAGTGGAGGTGGAGCCATCAGGCAGTGGTTTACCACAATACATGTAGTACAGTAACAGTTTACCACAATACATATAATACATTAACAGTGGTTTACCACAGGGAAGTAACAAGGGAAGGGAGTGGGGGAAGCTTCAGGGAGGGGGGGAAGACAGGGGAGGGGGAGAAAACACCATAAGGGGAACATAGGAACAAAGAGAGCAAGTGCACTCGACTGGCTGTAACAGGCCACATGTGGTGATGTGGAACACAAAGACACTGCAAGCAAGCACTTTGGAGGGTCCCGGAGGGCAGGCGCTCACCCACATGGTGTAAACATATTTGGCGGCTAGGTCGGGTGGCCCATGGAGAAAGGGAAACCCTGGAAAGCAGGGGCCCGACAACCTGGGGAGATTGGGGACCGTGGCCATTTTGGATGGCCCCCTAACAAAGGGAAACCCTTGTGTGCAGGGGCGTGTCCACCAGGTAAGTATGGGAGATCCTACAGGAGCAGGGAGACAAAAAAAAAACCCATCAGGACAGTCACCGGAATGTTTGGGGACTTAACGGCCCAGTGAAAAGATCCAGAGTTATCACCCAAGTGAAGTTTGAAAGCCGACATAGTCTTCCTCCAAGAGATGCACCTGAGGGAGAAGGACAGACTGTGGGTAAGAAAGGGCTGGGTGGGACAAACCTATCATTCCTGCTGCGGGACGAGAGTCGGAGGCGGGGGCTGGGGAGGAAGGGGAGGCAGCCATACTGTTCAATAAGAGGACGGTGTTTACGGCAACAAGGACGGTTACAGACCCAGGGGACTGTACATCATGGCCAGCGGTTCCTTAGACAGGGCACCCGGTAGCCCTGGTCAACGTGTACACACCCAACTGTGATGGCACGGAGTTTATAAAAAAAACCATGGCAGAAACCCCCGACATAGACACGCATCGACTAATCATGGCGGGGGGACTTCAACTGTGTGCAGGACCCATGGACAAACTGGTTGAATCCCAAGACAGAGAAGACCTTCAACATAGCAAAAGAACGCGGCATATTCATGGAGCAAATGGGGCAGTGGACCCATGGCAGTTCACCCACCCAGGGGAGAAGGGGTTCTCCTTCTTCTCCAAGGCACACAATGTATATTCATGGATCGACTTATTTGTAGTGGAGAAATCGGTGCTCCCAGGGATAATAAGAGCGGAATATTCCCCGATCAAGGTACCTCATGATAGAAAAAAGGTGAAGTAACATGGGATCAGAGGAGAGGTGGCAAGTTGGATACAGAACTGACTTGGGCACAGAGGGTAGCAGCAGAAGACTGGAATGGAATAGAAGACTGAATGGAAGACTGTGACTAGCGGTGTTCCACAGGGAACAGTCCTGGGATCTTTGTTGTTCGTAGTGTATATAAATGATTTGGAAGAAAATGTAGCTGGTCTGATTGGTAAGTTTGCAGATGACACAAAATTGGTGGAGTTGCGGATAGTGAAGAGGGTTGTGAGAGGATACAGCAGGATATAAACGGGATGGAGTTTTGGGTGGAGAAATGGCAGATGGAGTTTAATCCAGACAAGTGTGAGATAATGTACTTTGGAAGGTCCATTGCACGTAGGAATTACACAATAAATGGCAGAACTCCTGCGACGGTAGCACAGTGGTTAGCACTGCCGCTTCACAGAGCCAGGGTCCCAGGATCAATTCCCGGCTGGGCCACTGTCTGTGTGGAGTCTGCAAGATCTTCCTGTGTCTGCGTGGGTTCCTCCGGGTGCTCCGGTTTCCTCCCACAAGTCCCAAAAGACGTGCTGTTAGGTAATTTGGACATTCTGAATTCTCCTTTTGTGTACCCAAACAGGCTCCGGAATGTGGCGACTAGGGGGCTTTTCATGGTAACTTCATTGCAGTGTTAATGTAAGCCTACTTGTGACAATAAAGATTATTATTATTATTATTATTATTAAGTATTGACAGGCAGAGAGATCTGGGCGTACATGTCCACCGATCACTGAAAGTGGCAGCGCATGTGGATAAGGTGATCAAGAAGGCATACGGCATGCTGGCCTTCATCGCTCGGGGCACTGAATATAAAAGTTGGCAAGTCATGCTGCAGCTGTGATGCACTATCAATTACGACGAGACGAGATAAGAATGTAATCGAGGCTTTATTACACAGAGATGTGAGGCCTCCTACAGCAGCTGACGAAATGGCTGCTGTTCGGAGAGCGCACACATTTATACTCCGCCTACTGGGCAGAGCCAGCAGGCAGGGATATACCCTCGTACCTGTAGTACAGGGGCCTTACAATAAAACCCATATATACAATATAATACAACAGTGGTGACTACCACATTCACCCCCTGTTAAAAATGAGTCCAGCGAGGGTGGTGGAAAACTATATACATACAGATTGCTTTTTAAAATTATACAGAAGGTTACAAATTTAGACGATCGGGCGCCTTGATCTGTCGTTGAAAGCGCCGCAGTGCTGGTGGCGACTCAGGCGTCGGCTTGGTCTTCGGTGACTCCGGGAGCGTGTCGAAATCCTCTTCATCCCCGGGAGGGAGCAAGGGGAGGACGATTGTCCTGGAGCGGGGCTGTGGTGGGATGCGCGGGGGAAGGAAGGGTGGTGCCGGGGCAGAGGGGGGGATGTGTGGGGACCCAGCTGTTGCCAGGTCCCTGAGGGAGACTGTGTCTTGGCAGCCGTCGGGGTACGCGACGTAGGCGTACTGCGGGTTTGCGTGGAGTAGCTGTACCCTTTCAACCAACAAGTCCACCTTGTCGAGTCGCTCGTGTTTGTGGAGGAGAACGGGTCCTGGAGCTGCCAGCCACATTGGGAACGAAACCCCGGAGGTGGACTTCCTGGGGAAGGCAAAGAGATGTTCTCCTGCCATCAGGAGGCCGGGAGATTTCTGGACCGTAGGGCCAGCTGGACGGCCCACCAGACCGTCCCATTCTCCCGCTCCACCTGCCCGTTTCCCCTGGGGTTGTGGCTGGTTGCCCTGCTCGAGGCAATGCCCCTGTTGAGCAGGTACTGGCGCAGCTCATTGCTCATAAATGAGGATCCCCGGTTGCTGTGGAGGTAGGCGGGGAACCCGAACATAGCGAAGATGGTGTTGATGAGGGTGGCAGACATCATATCAGGGCATGGGATGGCAAAGGGGAATCGGGAAGACTCGTCGAACACACTAAGAAAGTAAGTGTTGCGGTCGGTGGTGGGGAGTCGCCTTCACCAGTTGCGCACGGTCTGGCCGGTAGAAGCGCGGTTTACACTCCGCGCAGACTTGGCAGTCCCTGGTGATAGCCCTGACTTCCTCGATGGAGTAGGGCAGATTGCGGGCCTTTATGAAGTGGTAAAAACGGGTGACTCCTGGGTGACAGAGATTGTCATGCAGGGTCCGGAGTCGGTCCACTTGTGCGCTGGTACATGTACCTCGGGATAGGGCAACGGGGGGCTCGTTGAGTTTACCGGGGCGATACAAAATCTTGTAATTGTAGGTGGAGAGCTCGATCCTCCACCTCAAGATTTTATCATTTTTCATCTTACCCCGCTGTAAGTTGTTGAACATGAAGACAACCGATCGTTGGTCAGTGAGGAGAGTGAATCTCCTGCCAGCCAGGTAATGCCTCCAATGTCACACAGCTTCAACGATCGCTTGGGCCTTCTTTTCGACGGAGGAGTGCTGAATTTCGGAGGCATGAAGGGTGCGGGAAAAGAATGCCATGGGCCTGCCTGCCTGGTTGAGGGTGGCGGCCAGATCGACGTCTGATTCATCACTCTCGACTTGGAAGGGGAGCGTCTCGTCGACCGCGTGCATCACGGCCTTGGCGTTGTCGGCCTTGATACGGTTGAAGGCCTGATGCGACTCGGCCGTTAGTGGGAAAGCGGTGGATTGAATGAGTGGGCAGGCCTTGTCCGCATACTTTGGGACCCACTGGGCGTAATACGAAATGAACCCCAGGCATCGTTTGAGGGCCTTGGGGCAGTGGGGAGGGGGAGTTCCATGAGGGGGCGCATGCAATCGGAGTTGGGGTCGGGCCCTAGAACTCCGTTCTGAACCACAAAGCCGAGGATGGCTAATCGGTTCGTGCTGAACACACACTTCTCCTTGTTCTAAGTTAGGTTGAGGAGAGCGGTGGGGGGGGGGGTGTAGAAATTTGGAAAGGTTAGCATCGTGGTCCTGCTGGTCATGGCCGCAGATGGTGACATTGTCCAGCTACGCGAAAGTGGCCCGCAGTCCGTACCGGTCAACTATTCAGTCCAACACCCGTTGGAAGACCGAGACCCAGTTGGTGACGCCGAAGGGAACCCTAAGGAAAAGTTGAATTTATTTTAAACCCCCATCGTGGATATCCGCGGCTCGGATGCAACGCGGGTGGCTGTCTTGGACCCCAACACCAGCGTTATAAAGGGGGACTACTGTAATATCATGGCTGTGTTGTAATTCACCGAATGACCACTAGGAGTCTCATTAGTATATATTAGGGTCAGGTGACCTCAAGTTGACGAGAGAGCCGGGAGAGAGCTAGTGATTTGTGCATGTTCATACTATTATTTATCTGTTTTGTATATATTTGATCCACAGTTAATGTTACTAAATCATTTATAGCTCTAGCTACAAATGTTCTTGCAATATAAATCAGGCCATCCGACAAGAACATTACAGGCAACAGCTAGTTGACTCCATACTGGAAATAGATCCGAGACACTCCGAGGCCCCAAACGGAGAGCTCCTGACGGAGAGGAAGAAGCGACAAATGGACTTTGACCTGCTCTCCACGAGGAAATCAGGGCACCAACTCCGCCAGGCATGGGGGGACCCTATACAAGCACGGAGACAAAGCCAGCCACCTGCTGGCTCATCAGCTGAGAAAGCGGGCAGCCTAAAAGGAAATAGCTCTGATTAGAGACAGCAAATGCAACCTAGTAGCGGAGCCGGAAAAGGTCAATGAAGCATTCAAGACCTTCTATCAGAGGCTGTACACCTCCGAGCCCCTATCTGGGGACTTGAGGATGAAACAGTTCCTCGATGGACTGGGCATACCAGTTTTGGGAGAAGACAGGAAAGGGGGGTTGGAAGCTCCGCTAGAACTGGGAGAACTCATGGAGAGCATCAACTCCATGCAGGCGGGGAAGGCGCTGCGACCAGTCGAATTCCGAGCGGACATCTACAAAAAATTCACGACGGCACTGGCCCTGCACCTGGGGGAGATGTTCACATACTCACTGGTGAGGGGCACCCTGCCGCCTATACTAGCACAAGCCTCAATCTCGCTGATACCCAAGAAAGACAAAGACCCAACAGAATGCGAATCTTACAGACCCATTTCGCTGCTAAGCCTGGACGTGAAAATACTGGCCAATATCTTAGCCAGTAGACTGGAGTACTGCGTGCCAGAGGTGGTAGCAGAAGGCCAAACGGGCTTTGTCAAGTGTAGACAGCTAACATCGAACATCAGGTGCCTGCTGGAGGTGATCATGACCCCATCCGGGGAGAGCCCATCTGAGGTGATCATCTCCCTGGACGCAGAAAAGGCTTTTGACAGAGTTGAATGGAAGTACCTCATAGAGGTACTGAAGCGGTTCAAGCTTGGAGCAGGGTTCATTGCCTGGGTGAAACCCCTGTATAGCGTTCCCATGGCGAGCATACGGACAAATACCATAAGTTCCAAGTACTTCCAGCTGCACAGAGGTACAAGGCAGGGATGCCCTTTGTCCCCGCTGCTGTTTGCCCCAGTGATCGAACCACTGACGGGCGTGCTTATGGTGGCCAAGAACTGCAAGGGGATCCGGAGAGGAGGCAAAGAGCACAGAATCTCAATCTATACAGATGATCTGCACCTCTACTTTTCTGACCCACAAAGCAACATGGAGGGAACCATGAGAGAGTTTGAAGCCTTCTTGCTTAATAAACTCAACCTGGGCAAAAGTGAGGTCTTCCCGGTGAGCCCGCAAGGGGGAGGGGCAGAGCTGGTGGGCCTGGTGGGCTTTGACAAAGAGTCATCGGACTCGAAACGTTAGCTCTTTTCTCTCCCTACAGATGCTGCCAGACTTGCTGAGGTTTTCCAGCATTTTCCCTTTCGGGCCTGCCATTTAAACAGGCCCGACATAAATTCCACTAACTAGGGATCCAAATCGCTCATGACTGGACAGGGATCCACAAGTGAAACCTGACCAGCCTGACTTAGGAGGCTAAAGAGGACCTGCAGAGATGGAACACACTCCCACTCTCCCTGTCAGGGAGAGTGCAGACGATCAAAATGAACTTACTGCCCAAGTTCCTCTTCCTGTTCAGATCCATACCGATCTTCATCCCCAAGACCTTCTTCAACTCAATGGAAAACTGATCATGGCATTTGTGTGCGTGGGGGGGTAGGGAGGAATGGGATAATGGGAAATGCAAGGATCCCAAAAAGAATACTGCATAGAGTGAGAACCATGGGGGCATAGCCCTCCCAAACCGATATTACCACTGGGCGGCAACCACGGAGAGGGTAATGGGGTGGATAAAAGAGCCAGAAGTCTAGTGCGTGCTTATGGAGGAGGGCTCCTGCAGAGGGTCCTCCTTCCTGGCCTGAGCCATAGCAGCACTTCGATCCCCACCAAATAAATACTCAACAAGCCCAGTGGTGACAGCAATTCTCCGGTCATGGAACCAGGTGCAACAGTCTCTGTGGCGCCATTGGTTAGCTCGATCGGCTGTTAACTGAAAGATTGGTGGTTCGAGACCACCCAGGGATGGTGTTTTCTCCTACATTTCCCACATCGACACTACCACCAAGAAAGCACTAAAGCGCCTCTCCTTCCTCAGGAAAATAAGGAAATTTGGCATGTCCACATTAACTCTTACCAACTTTTACAGATGCACCATAGAAAGCATCCTAATTGGCTGCATCACAGCCTGGTATGGAAACTGCTTGGCCCAAGACCACAAGAAACTTCAGAGAGTCGTTAACACAGCCCAGTCCATCAAACAAACCTGCCTCCCATCCATTGGCTCCATCGACATCTCCAGTTGCCTGGGGAAAGCGGGCAGCATAATCAAAGATCCTTCCCACACGGCTTACTCACTCTTCCAACTTCTTCCATTGGGCAGGAGATACAAAAGTCTGAGAACACGCACGAACAGACTCAAAAACAGCTTCTTTCCCCACTGTTACCAGACTCCTAAACGACCCTCTTATGGACTTACCTCATTAACACTACACCCCTGTATGCTTCACCCGATGCCAGTGTTATATAGTTACATTGTGTACCTTGTGTTGCCCTATTATGTATTTTCTTTCCTTTTCTTTATTTTCATGTAGTTAATGATCTGTTGAGCTGCTTGCAGTAAAATACTTTTCACTGTACCTCGGTACGCGTGACAATAAACATACAAACAAACAAACACAGCACTTCGGGCTAGTCAACATACCCGTTAAGGTCCCCATCTGCAACAACCACACATTCATGTTCACAACACACCTTAAAAAGCTGGAGACGGAACAGGGCGGGGGGATCGCTGACAGTTAAGGACTTCTACACTGACAACAGACTGACAACACTCGAGGGACTAACAGAGAAGTTCCAGCTGATAGGGTTGAACGAACATGCAGTGTCCAAAACATTCTACGTAGGGAGACGAGGACATACCCACGACCACCCCAACAGTCATTGTTAGAAGACCTACGGGAAGCGGACATCTTAGAGAAGGGGAATTGCAGTGACCTGTATGGATAACAACTGGGGAGGGGCCTAACAAACAACTAAATGAGACAAGAAAAAAGTAGGAGGAGGACTTGGAGTTTGAAATAGGGTAGGGACTCTGGAGCAAAGCACTACACAGGGTGAACTCCACTTCCACTTGTGCAAGGTTAAGCCAAATGCAGCTAAAGGTGGTACACAGAGCTCACTTAACTAGAACCTGAATGAGCAGGTTCTTCCCGGAGGTGGAGGACAAATGCGAACGGTGCCAAGGAGGCCTGGCCAACCACACCTGCATGATCAGGTCCTCCCCCAGACTTGCTGGGTTTTGGACAGCCTTCTTTGAGGCAATGTGCAAGGTTGTGGGGATGAAGGTCGAGCCTTGCTCAATAGTGTCAGTGCTCGGGGTATCAGAACAGCCAGATCTCTTCATGCGGAGGAGGGCCAACGCCCTTGCCTTTGCCTCCCTAATCGCCCGCTGGAGAATCCTGCTCAGCTGGCGATCAGCAGCACCACCCAAAGCTGCAGACTGGCTGTCCGACCTATTGGAAATTCTGCAGATGCCGAACGTCAAAATCGCTATCCCAGTATCGGAAGTAGGCTTCCACAAAATGTGGGAGCCATTCATTCAGTTGTTCCAATACCTCTTTACAGCTAACAGCAAGTAAATCGGAGGGAATTGAAAGCCACAACATAATAATGTATGCCAATGAAAGGGGTAGGAGGAGGGTGGAGAGGGTACAATGAAACAGAACCCACCAAGATCAACAAGCAAACAAAATACACGGTGTCACGCCAAACACCCAAGAAGAGAAAACAGAAACTGATGAGGAAAACAGATGATCAGAAAGGGAAGAGGGATCGAGAAGGAAGGGGGCAGGGAGAAGAGTGGGAGATCCGACTGGGAATCGACACCTGCTGTAGAGCACAAAGCAAGAAGCCACAACCGATCTAAATAGCAAAACACAAAGGATGTGCAAACAATTCTTCCTTTTTTTTTGTTCTTTACTGTTTTATTATTTTACTTTGTAGTCTATTATTTCATTCCTATTAAATTTCAATGTGTGTTCACGATTGCCTTTGTCTTGTAAAGCTTAAAATCCTCAATAAAAACACTTTATAAAATGTTTATCTTCTTACTAGAATTTACTGGGGCTGCGAAGAGAACAAGGTTGGTGCGGAGATCATAGAATCCCTACTGTGCAGAAGGAGGCCAATTGGCCCAAGCCTCCAAAAGAGGACCCTAATTAGGCCCAATCCCCTGGCCTATCCCCGTAACCCAACATCCCACCTAACCTTTGGACCCTAAAGGACAATTTAGCGTGGTCAATCCATCTAACCTGCATATCTTTGGACTGTGGGAGGAAGCCGGAGGAAACCCACACAGACACGGGGAGAACATGCAAACTCCACACAGACAGTCGCTCGAGGTTGGAATCAAAATGCATTACAGTATCGACCCAGATATTCCCTCCTTCTTTTACTTCCAGGTTTTCCTGAGCCCAGGGGAATTCTGGCTTCTGTGGATTAAAAATAAATATCTCATTAAAATGGAGGGACTTAGCCTCATTTTAAGGTTTTTACTGACCCACCTACCTGAATTGGTTACCCAATCTGCCATCATTAAAACAATTGAAGAGGTAGATTTGAGATTTGAAAAAAAAAAACTGCCCATCCAATCAAAGTTGGATTTGGCAATCGGTGGCATGGTTGTGCAGAACGGCACTTTGCGCCCGTTTTCACGAACTGGTATAGCAGGTGTATTAACAATCGTGAAAACGGCCGTAAAGGCCTTGGAAATCGGCCATCGGCCAGGGGAGAATCGCTGCTCGCCGTAAAAAAACGGCGCGCATGCGCGGTCCGTAATGCCCCTCAGCGGGGCGGCTGAGAGGCATTACGGACTGCGTATGCGCGGGTCTGACGCATATGCGCGGATGACATCATCCACGCATGCACGGGTTGGATACGTCCAATCCGCGCATGCGCGGCTGACGCCATCATATGCGTTAGCCGTCGCTAACTTTGGCGCGCGGTCTTAGCGAAATTCGTTAAGCCCGCGATGCCAGAGTTCACGGGGCCGCGATGCTAGCCCCGACCGGGGAGCAGAATCGGGTCCTGGGAGGGGGCGCGGAGGCTGCTGTGAAACACGGCCGGTTTCGTGGCAGCCTTCACGACTCTCCGCCTTTACGGAGAATCGCGCCCAATGAATTTCAACGGCAGTGCAGACAATATAAAAATTGTACAACAAGAATGAAGAAGATGCTTAGTTGTTCTTCTGATGGTTCACTAATAATTGAATGAATGAACTTATATTTAATGTTAACATAATGATTAATCTCGTCAGGACCTGTCTGTTGAAAAGGGCAGAGAAGAACGGCCACTTTGATCATGCAGTTATAATGTTAAATCGTGAAGAGATATAGCTAATGTGATACATTGTTTCTGGTCAACATGTTCAGCTCAATAAAGGAACAAACAAGAGAAATTATTCTAATTGGTCTTGTGAGTCAGCAACATTGAATCTTATTTAGATACAAATGCATGTGATAGATAGAATTTCTGGTATATTTTTTCAGTTCAAAGAAATATGAACAAGTGACTTATTCTCCTTGCACTTCTAACTGATAATATGGTGAAGCAAAATCCTTGAAACAAAACAAATCCATTGTTAAAATGATGTCATATTCACTTTCAAAACCATGCACACATTTCTTTTTGAGCTGAACCGTCTTTTAAACCGATTGGCAACAATGGATTTACTCACTATGATTGTTCAATTGTCTGATGTCATGTTAAAAACGGAGCAACTGGAAGAACTTAAGTTTGAACATCTTGCAGAAAATATTTAGCAAAGATATATTTGGAAGTTTTTGGAGACAAATTTGATGTTGAGAAAACAAAGGTTAAGAAAATAAAGGATAATAAAGAGTGGCTTAACAAAACCTGATTCAGAATTCCCAATATTGATGATGGGCATGGGAGGGTAGAGTGGAGAAGTGGGGTGAGTGAGGTTGCATAATTTGGGATTTAAGTCCGCAGCCTGCAACTTTTTTCGCGGATGGAACCCCTGCCCAGGACTCAGCCTGATTGACTTTCACAGTTGACTGACAGGTTTGGAACAGATTGCAGCCACAGATACGGAGCCTGCAGATGCTCCTAGGATTTTGGGGGAACGGGGGTGTCTGATCTCCAAAGCCAGTTGGGAAGGGGATTGATTTCCAGGTGGGAATCTGATCCATAACCTTGGAACCTTGGGACAGTCCATTCCCAGGGTGTCTGGTCCCCAATCCTGGGTATCATAATAATAATAATAATAGCTTATTGTCACAAGTGGGCTTCAATGAAGTTACTGTGAAAAGCCCCTAGTCGCCACATTCTGGCGCCTGTTCGGGGAGGCCGGTCTGGGAATTGAACCCGCGCTGCTGGCATTGTTCTGCATTACAAGCCAGCTATTTAGCCCACTGTGTTAAACCAGCCCCTAAGGGGGGGGGGGGGGGGGAGGACTGCCAGGGAAGAGAATGGGGGGCCCAGGAAATGCACTCCCCTTCCCCCTGGCTCACAAGCGGTGGTGTAAACTTTCTTTCCTAAGCTGTTCTTACCTCCCTTCCGCTTTCAAACTTAAGCTTTCCCTGAGGTCTGACTAGCCTGTGGGACAATTCCTCCAACATGAACACAGTCCTCATGTATCAGTGAAGAGGAAAATATCTTCAGGGCTGACATTCTCTGGAGTTCCTAAATTCTCTGATGCAGTTCTGGAGTTTTGACTTCAGAGAGCTTGGGCACAGAAGGACATTCTGTACCCTTCTGTACAAAAGCTTGCACAAAGATTCCCAGGTTAACCCTGCAGCAATCATGGAAGGATATTGCAGAGCAGGTCAATGGTGTCAGCCTGACCTCCAGCACGTGGCTTAAATGTTGAACGAGATTTAATGACCAAATATGTCAGGCCAGGGTGGGAATTATATCTTGCCATGACTCCTTTCTGCATGATATCTTGCTACGCCCCATACATCTCACACCACTCCAAACTTCCCTCACCTCTATACACCTGCTTGTACTCAAATGAGCAACATGATGAAGCTTTCTCTCTTCCACTTGCCACTGAACCATCAGCAGTTATTGATGCCCTGACAACGAGCAAAAGGCACATGCAACCCATTACTGTCACATGGATGCGCTGGAAAGCTGTGCATTCTTTTTATGTCCTTGCTCCCACTTATCACCTTCTTGTTGCTTTCCTAGTCTGTAATACCTCTGCATTTTGCTTACTGTTTTATTCAATGTCACAGATCAGCATCCCAACACAAACCGTAAACCTCACATGAACTCATTAATCAATAAGCTCCCCTTCTCTCTGAAGTGCAGTTTGGCATGCAAGGCCAAGAGGTAGGCAAAAATATGTATGGGGCCTGTTCACATCCAAGTCCTGACTTTGAAGAACTAGGAAGCCCTGATGTTCAGGGCACTGAACTCTCTGAGCACTGGAGATTGAGAACTGAGAAGAACAAGTCTGCAGGATCTGTGACTGGGTTTCAGATCTCATATTCATGCCATTTCTAAGACCACCTATTTTCACCTTCATAGCATCACCCAACCTCACTCCTGCCTCATCTCATCAGCAGCTGAAATCTTTATTCAAGTCTTGGTGCCTTTAGACTTGACTACTCCAAAACATTCGTGGCTGGTCTCCCACATTCTAACCTCTGTAAACTTGAGGTTATTAAAAGCTCTGCTGCCCAGGTCTTAATTCACAGAAAGTCTTCTATCAACCCTGTACTTGCTGACATACATGGCTCCCAGTCAAGCAATATCTTGTTTTTAAAGTTCTCATCCTTATTTGCAAATGCCTCTATGTCTTTGTCCCTCTCTATGTCTGTAATCTGTAATCTCCTCCAGCCCTACAACCTCTGTGACATCTACACTTCATTAATTCTGGTCTCTTGAAGGAATGGTCAGGTAGTGGTAATATTACTGGATCAATAATGCAGAGGCCAGGATGAATGTTCTGGAGACATGAACCATCCTCTTGCTCATGTATTTGCTTTGTTTGTTTTGTTTGGCCCTTGTTCCACACTGTAACCAATCACTGTTTTGTCGATGTGCAATTTGTCAATGTTCTCTGTTGATTATTCTTGTGCCTACGTTCCTCGGCCGCAGAAAAATACTTTTCACTGTACTTCGGTACATGTGACAATAAATCAAATCAAATCATAGCAGCTGAGCCAATCTAAATTCAAGTAATAAATCGAGAATACATTGCTAGTCCCTTCAATAATTATCACAAACTATTGGATTGTCATAAGAACCCATCTGGCTCATTAATGTCCTTTAAGGAGGGAAATCTACCATCCTTATCCAGTCCGGCCAACACGTGATTGCAATGTGATTAACTCTTATGTACCCTGTGAATGGGCCTTAAAAAATGCTCATTTGTAGCTCACTACTAACTATTGAAGGGCAATAAATGTTGGATTTGACAGTAATACTTATGTCCCAATAGTGTCCAAAGAAAATTCTTGCTTTTAATAGTTCCACAATTGTTGGCTGCACCTGCAGTTGCCTGGCTTGAAAATCTCAAATATCCTCCCTCCACCTCTCTTTCTCTCTACCTTATATTCCTCCTTTAAAACATTACTTAAAACCTACCTCTTTCATTAAGCTTTTGAACACGTGGTCTAAGTGGTCCTTATGAGATTCAGTGTCATATTTCATATTGCTCCTGTGAAGTATGGAGATGGATGCTACTTGTTAAATATTTGGGGGGAATAGTGATAATAATCTTTATTATTGTCACAAGTAGGCTTACATTAACACTGCACAGGGGAAGCATGGTGGCCATGTGGATAGCACTGCTGCCTCATGGCGCCGAGGTCCCAGGTTCGATCCCGGCTCTGGGTCACTGTCCTTGAGAAGTTTTCACATTCTTCCAGTGTTTGCGTGGCTTTCACCCCCACAATCAAAAGATGTGCAGGGTAGGTGGATTGGCCATGCTAAATTGCCCCTTAATTGGAAGAAATGAATTGAGTACACTAAATTTATAAAAAAAAGAAAAAGAAAAACACTGCAATGAAGTTACTATGAAAATTCCTCAGTCACCACACTGTGGAGCCTGTTCGGGTACACTGAGGGAGAATTCAGAATGTTCAATTCACCTAACACCACGCTT
The DNA here is from genome assembly GCF_902713615.1 of Scyliorhinus canicula. NCBI lineage: Eukaryota > Metazoa > Chordata > Chondrichthyes > Carcharhiniformes > Scyliorhinidae > Scyliorhinus > Scyliorhinus canicula. The sequence goes on from NC_052151.1 coordinate 154,177,410, forward strand.
TTCAGGACTTGTGTTATTGTGGAATGCTGTGTTATTCTGTAAAGCATGTGTTTGTGTGTAAATGATTTAATTAAGCCAAGGAAAATTAATAGGGACATCTTGAATGGGAGAATTGAGACATGAAAGGGGTAAAGATGATAAATGCATACATTTGTAATAAGTGGCCACGTGAAGTGGATTTGTAAGTAAAAGGTTAGGTTTACAAATTTGCATTAGGAGATAGATTGGGACTTGATTTTTCAGCTGGTAAATTTCAAAGGGGAGTAAGGGACTTTTACAACTGGCAAAAGTTTCATAAGTAAACAAGGAAAGGTTATTACATTTTATTTGACCTGAAAGGGGAGAAAATAAGAAAACGTGAAAGATTTTTATATTTTTGGAAAATTTGCATTTGACGAGATGTCAAGGCCAATGGAATCAGAGATGAATGGGGAAAGGGATATTTAAGGAAAGATGTTGAGATGAGCTGTGTTGGCTGTGTACGTTGAGATAGCTGGGTCTTTGGCTGGGATTCTCGTCCCAGGACGCCCGAATCACATTCCCAGATGGGAGGGAGAATCGGGTGCTGGGCAAAATTGGGATCGATGCTGGGTGCCCACCCAATCGTGATGCCCGACCTCCCACGACAAAGTGGGAGAGTTTGAGAAGTCGTGTGGTATACCTTTACTAAAATGACAGCAGTTTTGTCTTGGGTAATATTACTGAAGCTTTAGCATTTAAAACCTGTACAGGAATTCTGCGAAGAAAATATTTACTTGTGAGTTCTTACTAAGTCAGGGAGGTTGTATAATGATGTAACTTTAATCTTGTGTGCTTGAATTTTCTTTTCTTCTTGTTAATAATTGTTTTAATTTTTTAATTCACAAAAGTGTTACTGAAATACTATGCTTCTGGCATTAGTAGGTTTTTCCTACTTTTCAGAATATAAAAAAAGGTTGTGATCAGTGAGACCAATCTCCCTCTTGGATTTAGCTAACTCAGCAAATAACATCTGCTGTGGTCGTAACAGAAGCAACATGGGACATTTCATTACGTTGAAGGTGCTATATAAATATAAGTTATTGCTGTTTTTGATTCCTCAGATGTACAAAAAGTTTTTCTTCTCTGGCATCTTTTTTGTGCATTGATGTCTTTTCAAAGTTGCAGCTCCAGAAAATATCAAAAATCTTCCAAAAATCAAGACCTTCTTTGTTCTGGATATAGAGGACCCGGAAATAAAGCAATTACAGCAGCATTTAGATGATAACTACATTAGATATAATTTTTTTCCATCACATCAAAAGTAGATCTAGCAATAAAATGCTATCTAATGCAAGAAATCCATTAACTATGGACATTTTTAAAGGGAGTTGCGCATCTTTGCTATTTTGGAAGCAAGGGGATTGGAGTTTGAAGGAAGTTGAAATTGAAATGGGAGTTTGAAGGAAATTTAAATTGAAATGGTTGATGTGTATCGACTGTGATTTGGAGTTAGCACTCTTCACTCTGAGTCAGGAGGTTGGGACTTCTGGAGAGACCTGAGTATACAATCTAAACTAGCACTTCACACTTTGTGTTTCAAGGATTTCATTTTAAACTGAGCCCCTGTCTACCTGCTCAATTTATTACAGAAGATCCGATGGACTGCATCAAAGAAAAGCTGGAGAGTCTGTCCAGTCCAACACACATTGCTAAAACAGATTACCCAGTCATTATCACATTGCTGTTTATTATTACATTACTGATTTCAAAATGTGTTCCTGTGTGAAAACAGTGTCAATGGTACTTGATTGGCTGTAAAATGTTTTGGGACAACCTGAGATCATAAAAGGCGATATATAAATATATATACACAAGTTATTTTCCTTCAGGGGATAGAGAGAAGGAGAAAAATGTTTTGCTGGTACAATGTTATCTTATGGTGTCAATCACAGAGTGAGGAGGTGAAGGCTTGGAGGAAACTTTTCTCTTTCTGATCAGAGAAGTGCATTTGCATAACTTCAGAGTCTGACCTACCTGGCTTCAGATTCTGAAACAACGAAACCCTCCCACTCAAGATAGTAATAAATCATCCAATCGCACTGTTGTGAATGCAGTCAGTGAAAAATAATTTCTGGAGTTCAGCAGCTACAGAGTTAACGCTGCTGAACCTTGAATGGAGAAAAGCAGCTGTGGTGCAGCTGCATATAGTGTAACTGATTACTTCTGTCCATTTAATGGTAAATTTGTCATAACCTACATTTTAAGCTGTTAAGAATTCCAAGTATGTTTTACCCACATTTAATTTTCTCTCTTGTTAACACCGTGGGGGTTCCTTTGACTGCCCTCTGTTTCTGGCAGGAAATCTCACTGTCTGATAAATTTGAGATTCGGGCATTTACTAGCCATGTCTTTCAAAACTTAAGCCCCGGGCGAGACTTCCCATCCATACTCTGGACTTGTAAAGTTATCCCTCCCCTGGAGAGCACTGTAGGAGTCTCCTTCTACACGTGCTGTTCTGAGATCAATTTATTGAAGGTGATATGGAGCAGAGACCTCAGATGTACTGCCTGACCCAGAAACTGCTCCTGCGTAAGGGGTAACGTTCCTCATATGCACACACACATGTGTGCTGAAGGCTCTCTTACCAATAACGGAATGCTGGCTGAATTTTAATATTCTCAGAGAGTTACTGATTCTCAGCTGGACAGAAAAGTAGTTTAAAATAACTTTTTTTTTAAAAATGCTGCAAAATGGTCCGCGAGGTATTTTGTAAAACGTGGTTTAGCTTCTGATATTGTGAAGCTGAAATAGTATCTCAATCTGTCTGTTTGTGCTGTGTTTATTCGGCACCTATGTGAGTTGGCTTTGGTCCCAAAAGAACAACGGGTGGGATTCTCCGGTCTCCAATGCCAAAATCGCATTCGACGATCGGCCGGAGAATCCCCGTTGGCGCCGTTATCAGGGGCAGCAGTGCTTTTGTAATGCTCCGCCCCCTCCAAAACGCTCCGCCCCCTCCGTACTCTAGGCTGCACGCCGTATGGACGGCCTCAGAACGTTACCTGAGGCCCTCCCCCCGATGCTCTGCTCCCGATGTGTCGATTTCCCGACGACACGGTCGGGTGTGGGGTTTTTTCTCGGGTACTTGGCATGGCGGCTGCGGACTAATTCCAGTGTTGCCACAGTTGGGGTGGGGGGGGGGGGGGGGGGAGCTGATCCATGGACAGCGGAGGCTTTGACAGAGGTTGGGGGCAGTGGTGGGGTGTGGTCCAGGGGTGGTGAGCCTGGCCAAAGGGGGGCACTATTTGGCAGGCCAGGTCCGGGCCCGGCCAGCGGCATGTTGCACGGCACATGCGCGGCCACGGACCCGGTAATCTCCGGCCATATCCGCAGCTAGAGCCGGGGGCTCTACACTGCGTGCCTGCTAGCCCCTCAACAGACGGAGGATCGGTGGCCGTTTTGCGCCGTTTTTTCAGTCATAAAACGCCACCTTTCCCACGCCGGTATCAGCGCTTAGTCTCAAAATCAGTGAATCCAGCCCAATGGATTAATTTGCAGGTATAGAAAGAGCAAGGGGTCTCTGCTTTGAGATCACGGGGAACCTAAAGGAACTAAATGTCATGGCAGAACCTGATTAACATTTATTGTTCTATTTTCCTGCTGCAGCCAGATTGAGACACTGACTGGCTGTTAGGCCAACAGGCCTTCAGCACCAGGCCACAATCAGGAGAGGTAAAATTATGACAAGGAATCGGGAAACTCCCATTTAATAATTCACAATCTCACAGGAGGGTTTGTCAGAAAGGTTTCTGTTGCCTTGGTTACATCTCTTGTTTTCTCCTTTCCAATGAGTTATTCTCTGCATTCGTTATTCGCCAATCACATTAGATCAGCCCCCGCACCCCCCAGATTGTCTGTCTAATTGCAAGAAACATCCTCCAAGATGCATTGTGACACTTCCACCATTATGACATCAACATCACTGAGAACAGTGAGGATGACGGCATGATCCTGCCTTATGTCCCTTCTCAACTCCCACTGCTCCCTCACCTTGCTATCTGGCACACAGATAGTGTGACTATGGACCCCTGGCTTCCATCCCGTCTACTTCCTTGAGAACAACCTTGCTCTTCCGATCTCTTGCTTTCAGACACTCAAGGACTACCACCTGCCGGGTCACAGCAACCAAAGAAAAATGTGAGAGAGCACAGCACTGATGAGGAGGCCCCAACGCTGGATCTGAGACTTGCGGTCACCAGCTCAGACAATGTGTTGTGTTCTTTGTTGTAGCCGTAAAGAAACAAAATCAGACAAATGTGAATGGTGCCAGGAAGGCCCGTCCAACCACACCCACAAGTTCTGGACTTGCCCCAGACTTGTTGGGTACTGGATGGCCTTCTTTGAGGCCAGATCTAGGGTTCTGAGAGGTAAGATGGAGCCATGCCCAAAAGTGGCAATCTTCAGGGTATCAGATTAGCTACAACTCTTCATGTGGAGGGGGGCCAATGCCCTAGCCTTTGTATCCCTGATCACCTGCTGGAAAATCCTGCTCAGCTGGCGATCAGCAACACCACCCAAGGCTGCAGACTGACTGTCTGACCTGGCAGAATTTCTCAGCCTGGAGAAAATAAAATTCACCAGAAGTCGTCCATAAGACAAGGAAGTTGTTTCAAAACATGTTCGTTATCAGCAAACAAAAGGGTAAGAGTGGGAGAAGGGGGGAAACACATGGCCAGAGAGGAATAGGAAGGGGGAAGGAAGGGGATGGGGGTAAGGGGATGGTGGGGGCAAAGGCACGTAAAAGAAACGTGAGGGACAAGCAGAAGGGACCAAACTGCAGGGGACTGGTCCACGGGCAAGCTAAGACCCAAACCCAATTGAATATAAACGCCTGGAAATACATGTTTTGGCCATATTGGGGATTTCAAAATATGTATGCTGATTAAAGGGGGTTACGGCCACAGTTGTTGTGAAGATGCCCACTTGTGAATATATGTGTTGGTTTTTGCGCGGTTTTGTAATTTAAAACTTATTGGATATAAAATATGACAACACAATAAAAACATTTTTAAAAAAGAAAAAAAATCAGCAGTGGGACACGTCAAGTTTGTATAATATAGCAAGGGGTTTATTTACAAGAAGCTGCTCAAACAGGGTACAATGGTGAACTGCACAAAAGACCGTGTCACGCTCCGATGATGTCATTGCATTACACCAGCCAATGGTGCTACTCTGATGCATAACACGCTGACACTGCACATACCTTGGAGACAAATATAGAGTTCAGACCAGCATGTGATGAACCATTCAGGCACGGCTTGAATGAAAAGAAAGGTTCATTTTACAGCTCCCCGAAAGGTAAAGTGGCAGGCAAGTTCAACTGCGGAGAACTCTGATGAAGATCTAGATGGAAGGACATACAGGACAGTGCTACTGGGCATGCACAACAAGATGGTGGGTGCATTGGCTGATGCACCAGGTAGTCTCCTGTAACTGTCAAGGAGTATGAAGGAGTTGGACTCCAACCTGGCATAGGGTATTGCACAACACTTACCCTCTCCATAGCCTCTGCTCTACTTGCTGTGCTGCCTCTTTACCTGTTTCAGACTTTGTGTGGACAGGTTACCCACTTCTCCTCCATCCCTCTGATAATGTGGCAGTATTTTCTGGCAAATCCAGGAACTCACCAGAAGACCTCCAAAAACTTTCCAGAGTACTTTGGATACTTTGCAATTGCAGAAGTTCTTAGAAATTATCTTGCTTGCAATTTGTGTGCCTGGCCCTTTACGAAATGTCAGTGTAAAGTCCTTCATGCACCTTGATGCTTATTTGCTGTGTGATTGTTGAAATCATTGTCTGTATTTATATGGTCCAGATTTGATATCCTGGCATTGCACCTGCTGGTGTGACATCAGGAAAGCTGCCATTCATAATATTCCAGCCCACCAGGAGGGAGTACTGTGGGCACTGACTCACTGTGCAGGTCAAGCCAGGTCAAGGCTGGTTGTGCAACGCACTGAAGACGGCACCATGGCGATGAATTTCTTGCCAAAAGGATTTTGTACCTATTGGCTTGGATTGAGGTATGTACACTCTGCTGAAGTTCCACATCTCCAATTGGTGAACTACGGTTCACTGGTTTTGATATGTTTTCAGAATAATGCACTCACACCTATTGTGATAAGTTATCTTCTGATATATGCTCAGTTTGCTACTCATTACCTGGTAACTATCATGCTTGGGGGAGTGGCATGGTCGCGCAGAGGTTAGCACTGCTGCCTCATGGTCCTGTGGACACGCATTTGACCCCGGCCCCGGGTCACTGTCTGTGTGGAGCTTGTACATTCTCCCCATGGGTCTCACCCCACAACCCAAAGATGGGTGGATTGGCCACGGTAAATTGTCACTTAATTGGGGAAAACAAAATTGGTACTTTAAATTTTAAAAAAATCTATCCTGCTTGGAAGGAAATTAAGTGCGGTCTCCTGGGGATTAAGCTCACTCATGGATCACACACCTAGGCCTATATATTACCTTTGAGGTGGGCCCGAAGTTGGTGTGGGAGGAAGCGAAAGTGAAACCCTTTCCCCCTTCCGAGATTAACATGATATCACAATGGGGGCGGCCAATTCGGCCATCTGTTGGTCAGACTCACACTGAAATGCATCAAGCACCAGGTCCACTGAGGACCCGACTGGGGGGTGTTATAAAACAAAAGAAGGCAGCTCCCTGAAGGCTGCCAGGAGTTGTGGGCGAGGCTGAGTTAGCTTACTTCAACAATTGCAAAGAGTCTTTTGATCAGTAATGGCATCAGCACCAGGAGATCGAGGAAGGTTGATGACCAAGTTGGGTGGGTAAGTGCCACATTTCACCAATGAGTACTTGGTATCCTAGTGCAGGAGGTCAGTGCCAAGTGGCATATTCTGATGCCCTGGGGCAGCAAGAGAAGGCCATCCTACCTGACAAAGAAGACCTGGTTGGAGGTCACCATCAAGGTTATTGGGCTTCAATGCCCTGAAAGGTTCAACTATCTTCTGCGATCGGCAAGGGTAAATGCAGAGAAGGCATGGACCTATGCAGTGAAGTGTAGTCGGGTGTGCATTCTCCTGTGCACTCGTAGTACTGAATGTAGCACTAAAGGCTGCCCTGCCAAGGCTGGAATGTCAGCACAATAGGCCTCAGCGCATTGGAGAGAGGTGTGACACAGTGAATTGTCCCGCTTAATTTCCTGGTGGGGTCAGGGGGCTTCTGGATGAATCTTAAAGAAGATGAAACACGAATGAGGCTTTCTATTTTCCTCTCTCAGGAGGATACAAGTCACAATACTGCGGAGCACCACTGAACCGGAGGGGGAATCCCAAATCAGTTAGTCTTCACAAAGAATGAAAGCAATACTCTGGAGCTGGAGTTCCACTGGCCAGCTCTCTCCTCCGGTCTGGAGAAATGGGGCTTGAGATGTAGGTAAGAGTGCAAGTCCCAGATGAGAAAGTGAGCTGTCACAGCTAGAATGCCCATTGAAGCTCCAATGCAGATTGTACTATGCCTCCATTGTCTCATCAGGTCATCTGACATGCATATTGATGATGATTGAATATCCTTCCTTCCGCAGATGCACCATCCACAGGGACTGCAGGCAACCCTGAGGAACCCCGCATTCGGCAGCCAGGAAGAGATTTCTCCTGCATCTGCATCACACTGTCTTTTGGTTGGTATTTGGTGGTCGCCACAGTGCACATTGATGAGGGCACACCACATTCGTGTGAGGAGGTGGCAGAGGCAGAGAGTCCCAGGATAGTGACAGTAGGAGCACTGCAGGAGAACAGGACCATGCTGAGTCTGAGGCAGAGGATGAGCCTCTGGAGATGTCTATGAGGCAGTCGATGCTGTATGTCCAGCGAGATGCATGACGAGATCTTGAGGAAATTCCTGAGCGTCTGTGTGCCATGATCTATGTCATTATAGAGTTTATGTGGAGCATGAGCATTGCAATGACCCTCAGCACGCCCTTCTACATTGAGGGAGTGGCGACTTCCATGGAGATGCAGCTCCAGGAGCAAGATCAGGGGCTCCAGGGGTCGCGCTCAGACCTGCAAGCCAGCACATCAGCTGTGACTTCTGGAGGTCACTGCCATTGTGAGAGGTCGATGAGGCACCGCCAATGTTATCACATCCACAAGGACATCAAAGTCAGCAGGTTGACTCTGATGCCGCTGCCAGTGAGGGGGCTGGGGGGGAGGGGCGGCGGGGGGAGCCGGGGGTTGGGGGGGGGGGGGGGGCGCGGGGGGGGGTGGGGGGGGGTGCACCCACAGGTAGAATTTTAAGGCACCTTGTGCACAACAGGGACATGTCACGGGTGACATTATTTCAGTTTATTATTTTGAAATTCCTGTTAACTGTGGAAATTTGTCTGCTCTTTTTGTGTTCGTGTGAAGTAACATAAACATTTTCCTTACCTCAGTGGGATGAGTTGGCCACATGCTTTGAATCGTAGCCAGGTGCAGCACAGCCTTTTAACTGTAGGATGGTGTGTAGTGCTGGAGTTCTGGGCTGGGCTCTCATTCAATGACTTTTAAAGGAGACAGTGCCATTGGCTCAAGTAAGCATCGATGCTTTAGATGGCTAGCTGAAGATCTGTTGGACTAATGCATCCCTGATATCCCTGCTTCTTTGAATATTCCTGTTGTTTGCCTCGATGTGCTTACCCTGTGAGTCCCCAGGCTAATCTTCTGACCCTTCACTGGAGCCATCCTCCCTGGCCTATGGAGCTTTCCTCAGGCTCCAAGTCGGGAAGCACGCCCAATGTCATTTGACAAAATGTTACGTTCGGTGGGTGAATCATAAAGTTCTGGTACTAATGATGTAAATTTGAAACCAGCTTTGCAGTATCCCAGGGCACCGTGCATCAGGCAGACTGTCTCACCAACAGAATCTGGATCAGCAGAATATGTCACTGTGGAGAATGGAAATCGGCCCACTTTGCTCCTGGTATCACTGTAAGCCCGTGAATAGGGTGCTCTTTGCTGGCCAAGCAGTCGGAAGGTTACAAGTTGTTCTGCATTGATATCATTGTTTACATAACTGGAATACGTGATCTTTTGGTCCTGTCAACAGCGCACCCGTGCTGTGGGTTTCCCAGTGGCGTGGGGTGCTTTCAGCGGGAAACCCCACTGATAACAGTGGGACCAGCAGATCCCACAGACAGCCAACGGCGGGCCGCCTCTGCGAAACACGTGGCGCATTATATGGAATCCCCCACCCCACCTTTTACATTTAAGAAAATGCCAAGGTGATTCACAAGAAGGGGAAAAAAGATATAGCTAAGTCAAGGGAAAGAGATGCTGAGCTGAAAGGAAGAGGTTGGAGGAGATGACTGTGAACAAGTGGGCAGCACTGTAGCACAGTGGTTAGCACTGTGGCTTCACAGTGCCAGGTTCGATTCCCCGCTGGGTCACTGCCCAGAGTTTGCACGTTCTCCCCGTGTCTGTGTGGGTTTCCTCCGGGTGCTCCGGTTTCTTCCCACAGTCCAAAGACGTGCATATTAGGTGGATTGGCCATGATAAATTGCCCATGAGCAAAAAGGTTAGATGGGGTTATTGGGTTACGGGGATAGGGTGGAAGTGAGGGTTTAAGTGGTTTGGTGCTGACTCGATGGGCCAAATGGCCTCCCTCTGCACTGTATGTTCTATGTCTATAGTGGGTTTTAAGGAGATCTTTAAAGAAAGAGAGCGGATTGGAGAGGTGTAAACAATTCGTGAGGGATTTTCAGAGAGTAGGATTGAAAAATCTGAAGGCTCTGCCACAAGTGATGGGACAAAAAAGAATGTAGGAAGTGCAAAAAGTCAGAGAACAAAGGCTCGGGGAGATGTTATTGGGGGATAGCAAAGTAGGACAGACTGAGGCTGCAGAGGAAATTGTGAAGAGGGCGAAGAATGTTAATATATCCAGGAACTCAGATCCATGAGATTGAAGGGAAGAATCAAGATGGATCTATTCCAGGACAAGTTACTGCTTCGCCATTCTGCGCCTTAGCACTCTGGATTTGAGTATGTAAATGTGTCCCAACAGGAGAGTGCATGCTCCATTTTGAGTGAACAGTATTTCTAAGGAATGTGGTTTGATAATGTACAGTAAACTATACAACAGTACCTCATGTTCCACTAACACATCCTTATGAGCTCTCTGAATGAAGCTGTCAATTTACATCAAGTTTAGGTTTGTGGTATTCAAACTAATTTCTCTTCATGTCTATTACACCCGGGACTAGTGTGTGGTCGATTCCAGCCCCACCTGACCCAGAGTCACAACACAGGTGAAATTAGATTTTATTTAAAATACCCAAGATACTTGGTTGAGCCCAATAACCTACAGGTTTGTAACTTTACATCACAAGTGATCTTTTAATATGTACAGTATTATAATTAAACTATCAGAAAATATAACTCACTATCTACGGCCCCTTTCCCAACCCCCCCTTACTAACATACCCCACTGAATCTACACACACACACTAACAACATAGAGGGGAAAGGGTGGTGGAAAGAAAACATTAATAAAAATAAAAGTTTAAGGATCTCTGATTCGACTTCCGGTGGCGGCGATGACGTAGGAAGCCGCACATTTGGGAGCTCCCGATTCAAACGGACTTTTCGGCTCTTTTTAGAGCCCAAAACAGAATTTTTTCGACGTCTCCCGGTGGGAGAAGGTATGCTGATCGACTTTCTCCGCATTTCATGACTCGAACTCGGAGTGGAAAGGGGGAAAAAACGGCAGCAGCTCCCCAGAAAAAACGGGGGAAGGATTCCAAGATGGCGGCCGGCGGAGCACCAGAGGAGTGGAAGCTGTGGGCCCAGGAGCAGCAAGCTGCTCTCCTGCGCTGTTTTGCAGATTTCAAGGCTGAGGTGCTGAGCTCTCTGCAGGAAACGAATAAAAAGCTCTCGGAGATTCAGACGACCCAGGGTGCTGCCATCCAGGCGTTGCAGGCGCAGGCCACTGAACGAGAGGAGGAGGCCGTGGTCCTCGTGAGTAAGGTGAAGGGGCATGAGGCATTCCACAAGAAGTGGCAAGACCGCTTCGAGGAGCTTGATCACCGCATGAGGCGGAAAAATCTGAGGATATTGGGCCTTGCGGAGGGGCTGGAGGGGTCGGACCTGACAACCTACGTGGCTACGATGTTGAACTCGCTAGTGGGGGCCGGGTCTTTCCATCTGCCCTTGGAGCTGGGGGGAGCCCACAGGAGGCCTAAGGAGAACGAACCTCCGCGTGTGGTGCTGGTGAGGTTCCACCGGTTCAGTGATCGGGAGTATGTGCTGCGCTGGGCCAAGAAGGTGAAGAGCAGCAATTGGGAGAATGGGTAGTACGGATATACCAGGATTGGAGTGCGGAGGTGGCTAAGCGGCGGTCCGGGTTTAATCGGACGAAAGAGGTGCTCTACAAGAGGAGGATAGGGTTTGGAGTGTTGCAGCCTGCGCGCCTGTGGGTAACTTATTTGGACCGGCATTATTGTTTTGGTTCCCCAGAGGAGGCGTGGGTCTTCGTGCGGACGGAGAAACTTTTTCTGTACTTTTGTAATTTTGATATGGTTATTTATTGGGGTGTTGTTCTGTTTTTTGTTGGGGGGCATTGTTTGAGTTTTGTATCTTGCGGGGAGGGTTGGGGGGGTTTGTCGTATTCTATATCGGGTTGGGGGTATGGAGTGGGGCTGGTATTTGGGAGCTGCGTCAGAAGGGTGTGGTGGGGCAGTGCAAAAGTGCGGGCTTTCCTCTGGTTTCCCGCATTGTGGGGCTGGGGGGTGGAGACGATGACGGAGGGGGGGGCCTTAACTGGTTCTTCCCCGCGCTGGAGCGGTGCCTGGAGGAGGGACGGGATGGGGGATGATCCCACTTTGGGAGGGGTCGGGTTTTTGGCGGGAGTTTCCGGGGTCAGCAGAAGTTAGCTGACCCACGGAAGTACAATGGAGGACGGTTCGCGGCTCGGAGGGTTCCTAGCCTGGGGGGGAGGGAGGGGGGGAAAGGAGAATACATCTGAGGGGGCTAATAAGGGTTTATCATGTTATGCTGAATATTGAGTCTGGAATTTGTGTCCAGCTTCTTCATCCTAGTATAGCCATGCTGGCGGTGGGGGGCAGGCCAACTGTATTATCTTGTTGAGGACTGAGGTTTTCTGGACTCCCCTTTGGGGGGTTGCTGGTCATTTCTCCAGACGTGGGTGTCCCTCTTTGACTGTTCTAACTGCTGTCAGAGCTCTTTTAAGTGAGGCCGGTATGGATGTGTCTAATGGGGGTGGACCTCCCAACAGGGGCACTTTTTTGCTCTTCTCTCCTCCTGTTGGCATGTGGGGTCTTGGGCCTGTTGCTGGTATATGTATTGGATATTTTGGGGGTGGAAAGGGGGTATTGTGTGCTGTATGGGACTGAACTGGCTTGGCTTCGAAGGGGTGTAGGAACTGGGGTGTCAAGAGAGTCCTTGCAGCCAATTCTCTGATCTTTCTATCTTTGGGGTGGTACTGGACTAGGCCAAGCTTGGCCTTGTAGTCAGTATCCTGCTGCTCCTTGGAGAGGGTTATCCCCTTGGAGGTGTCGTAGGTTGTGTCCGGTGTGGGTAGGTCCACATCCGGAGAAGTGTAGGTTGGGGAAGATCGATAGGCTTTATCCAGTAATTATACTTATTCTTTTCGTCTTGGGAGTTGGACAGGGCCCACTCGGTGATTGATAGGCCGGTTCTTGTCGAGTAGTAATATTTTAGGAGTGTGTTTGTGGATTCGACGGGGTAGTTCTGACAGTTCCTGCTCTTCTTCTTCACCTTTTCTCTGACTTTCGGAGGTTTTTGGGGCAGTGCTTCTATTTCTCTCTTACTATTGGCAGCTGTGAGGGCTGGCTGTGGTGGTGTTGGATGGTGAGTCCTGGTGGCATGGACACTTAGATATGGATCTATTTTATCCCACAGTAAATGGGGGGGGGGGGGGGGGGGGCTGGGGGGGAGGCAATGCGTTGCACGGTTAATAGGGGGGCTGGTAGGGAGGCACTCTTTCCCAGGGCATTCCTCACTTTGGGAGTCACTCTGACAGCCCTCCCATCCTGGACTGGATTTTCCCCGTTTTACAATTTGGACCAGTTTATATTCCTTTTGGGTTCTTGGCCCCACAATGTCCTGTTGTTCTCTGAGGGGTGGGATACAGGAGCTGGTGGTACAGTGATCTGTGTTGTCCTTTGATCTGGGGCTGGGAGATGGGATTATAGATGTTCAGATTTCTGCCCTTGGCCTTTTTTCTTGCTCTCCTTTTACCTCTTCTGTGGGACCCTATGCTGAGGATTAACATTTGATTGTGCCCCCTCGTCTCTTTTGTTTTGTTATTTTGCCATCTCAAAGGTGTAGGTTGGCAGCCTATCCCAGTAGGGATCGGGAGAAGAATTTAAATTGAGCTCTAAGAGTGAGTAGACTTCCCCTCAGCACTGGAGATCTCAGGGTATTGTTTTCTTCTTCTGTCATCTTATTCTATAGCTATGGGTGAGGTGTAAGTCTATACTGTTGCCTGTACCCTGTTTGGGTGCCGACAGAGAGGTCATTTATCTGTGGTAGGAGCATGTTGGGGATTCTGTCCCTGATTCATCCAGTCTTGTTTGTTCCCAATTACATAATGACTATTGTTTTGTGCTGTACCTGCTTTACCTTGACTCCTGTAGCTATCTTTCTGTTTTTGCTTGTTGCAAATTTTTTTGTAAAAAATTGAAAATCCTAATAAATAACCTTTTTTAAAAAAATCAATAATACCAGCATCAGTAATAATTGAGTTCCATTTTAAGGTTTCCAAGAACAGTTCGTGCAATTTCTAGTGGAAGCCTACATTTCCAAGTTTTAATGCTTTTTTTCCTTCTGAGGGAGGACAGCACGTCATGTTCCACCGAGCACAGTCACTCCCCCAGGGCAGTGCCTCAAAATCCTAATAATCTGCAGGAGTACAGGTTGCTCTGCTGCTGTGAGACAAGCAAACCCTTTGAGTACTGTTATCTGAAGCCATAATGGGATGGACCTTCATGGCAACAAGCTGGAATTTCATTACATCAATCAGAGCTTTTATTGCAGCATTCAAACTTTGCAAGGCTTCTGCTTGTGTTTCAGTGGAAGCTGAGACATCAACCAGCAGGCACTTGCAAAAGTCCTCCTTGTTTTTTTCCTTTGTTCCCATTTATTTTATTTTTGGTCTGTGGACCCCTAATCAGGATGTGTCTTTAAGCAGTAGACTCAAAGCTGAAACAGCTTTAGGGGCTGGTTTAGCATAGTGGGCTAAACAGCTGGCTTGTAATGCAGAACAATGCCAGCAGCACGGGTTCAATTCCCGAACCAGCCTCTCTGAACAGGCGCCGGAATGTGGCGACTCAGGGCTTTTCACAGTAACTTCATCGAAGCCTACTTGTGACAATAGGCTATTATTATTATTACTAACAGCCTGCTTTCCAGGACAGTATGTTCCCAGGTTTCGTATTTTGAATAGGAGAAGCCAGACACTTCGGCACCGAGTGGACCTAGGGAACCCCAGTTTTCGAAGGAGTCGGTTCGAGTGGTTAACTGGTAACCCATGGGTTGGCCAGGGGCAGTGTTCTGCCTGACAACAGTCAGTGATTGGTTCCTGCATGATGCATTCTGAGAGAACTTGGCAGAACTGTTTAAACCATGGAAATGAAAAGAATGCTCCCGCTCTCTCTCTCTCTCTCGCTCGCTCTCTCTCTCTCTCTCCTGCTTGCTGAGGTGAAAGATCTGCTCTGTTGTTCTGAGAGCAGTGAGTGCCTGTCACACCCTTTGCTGTGAGCCTAAAATGGTGCTGAGTCTGCAGAGAAAGTGGACAATCTTGCCAGCGTAAACCATCTCAAACCTAGAACGAAGAAGTACCAAAATGAAAGCATGAACTTCAGAAAGACATTGTCTGGAAGTGCATAAAAAATCCTTATCATTTTATCTTTATTGACATTTTCTTTCCCCTTCCACCAACCTTTCCCCTCTGTGTTGTTTATCTGAATGTGTGTAGAGAGTGGGGCGAGTTAGGAAGGGGGGTTTGGAAAGGGGTATTAGGTAGTCAGTTATATTTTGTGGCACAGTAGCACAGTAGACAGCACTGTCACTTCACAGCTCAGGATCCCAGGTTTGATTCCCCGCTGGGTCACTGTTTGTGCAGAGTCGGAACATTCTCCCCGTGTCTGCGTGGATTTCTTCCGGGTGCTCCAGTTTCCTCCCACAGTCCAAAGATGTTCAGGTTAGGTAGATTGGCCATGATAAATTGCCCTTCGTGTCCAAAAAAGGTAGGTGGGGTTTCTGGGTTACGGGGATAGGGTGGAAGTGTAGGCTTGCTAAGGGCCGGAGTCGATTGATGGGCCGAATGGCCTCCTGTGCACTGTAAATTCTATGATCCAAGATCTGTCTGGAGGATCTCCTGGCTCCCTAAGAAAAGTGGCCCTCTCTCTCTCTTGTGCCTTCAGTACTGCAGGGGACAAGCTCTCTGGCCTGTTGCATAATTTTTATTGGTTCTTCCCACACTTTTAACACTCAAACCAGTTTCAATTCCTGCTGCAGCCAGAATGTGTTTCGCCTTTCGGAGTGGCAATCTAACTTTATGCAGGGTAGGCCAGCTCTAAGCTATGGCAGTGGGCTCGCAGCTGAGGCAAGCAGCTACTGAACAGTGCACTCAGAGCTGGGATGCATGCAACCATTATAGTTAGCACACGGAATAAAGTTTGCCTGAAGGGTTAATCATGCCCAATTTCAGGGGCTATCGAGTTTAGCCCCATTTTGTTTTAACAAAAGAGAAAAAGAGTGAAAGAAAAAGAGAAATAGGAGGCAGGAAACTGACCATAGGGGTGACATGGTACCGAGTTGCTTTGAAAAATACATATTTCACTCGGCAATAACTTTTGCAGATGTTATACCACCTGGAAGTAATGATCAACTCATCTAACATATTTCACACACTTCCGAACCAGCTGGCGTACGGGTTGATCCAAGCATATGATCAATTTGTGACAGCTTTGTACATCTAGAGCTTCTCCTGAGATGACCCTGCCTAGTACTCCTAACTGGCTGCATTGTACAGCCTGCAGCAGAGCGTCATTGGCCGCTGGCCCTTCAGAACAGGAGGCCAGCTGACATCTGGGAAATCATCGCTCATTTCTGAACGATAGTCCTGCTCAGTCCTCTTCAGTCATTCCACATTCGTGCTCGTCTGAGGTCACCTTTTATGTACAAATTCCTCAGTCCAATTTCTTGAATTTGCAATAAGTTAATCAGAAAGTTATGAAAGAAAAGAACAAAATGATAAATCCTAAAATGTGTCATAAGGACACGGCTCAATGAGAATAAAATGCATATGCACTCACACAATTATAAGGACCTAGTCTATATATATCTACATAGACCAAATATCTATTTAGGTAGAAAGAAAATACTTTTTCTAATGATGCAGTAAACGATGGACTAAGATAGCATGGTTGAGAGTGAGTTTGTACTTGAGCTATATCACCTGTGAGTTTTGTGAATCAGGCCATTCGGCTCATCGAGCCAGCACCGATCCTCTGAACGAAAATCCTACCTAGGCCCATACTAACCCCACCCAAACCTTGAACACTAAGGGGCAATTTAGAATGGCCAATCCACTTAACCTGCACACCTTTGGACTGGGGGAGGAAACCGGAGCACCTGGAAGAAACCCACACAGACACGGGAAGAATGTACAATCTCCACTCAGACAGTCACCCAAGGAGTGGCATGGTGGCTCAATAGTTAGCACAGCTGCCTGACGGCACTGAGGACCCGGGTTCGATCCCTGCCCCGGGTGTCTGTCCATGTGGAGTTTGCACATTCTCCCCATGTCTGCGTGGGTCTCACCCCCACAGCACGAAGATGTGCAGGGTAGGTAAATTGGCCACGCTAAATTGCCCTGAATTGGGAAGAAAATAATGGGGCACTTTAAGTTTATTTTTAAAAAGACAGTCACCCATAGACGGAATTGAACCCAGGCCCCTGGCGCTGTGAGGCAGCAGTTCTAGCCCCCGTGCCACCCATGAATTTTGTTCGAACTGCTTCAACTCTACTGACGTAACTCTTTGAAGCAAGCTGTTCTGTTCATGCACAAAATCAAAGTTGCTGTCATGCTCTGGACACAATACTCCAGCTGGGACCTAACCAGTCAGATCTTATGAGGTCATATGGTGAAGCATTAAAATGTTTAAGAGATTCTCAGAAGATATTTGTCTACTTTTTCAGGATCTTATTCTTGAGATCACAATAATAATCTTTATTATTACCACAATTAGGCTTACATTAACACTGCAATGAAGTTACTGTGCAAATCCCCTGCTCGTGTACACTGAGGGAGAATTCAGAATGTCCAATTAAATGCTGGGTTAGAATTTGATCAGGTGCGTGGCACAAGACTGACTCAGTGCCAGTCAAGATAAAAATATATTCACTACGTCGTGACATATGGGTTGATTTAGCTCAGTGGGCTAGACAGCTGGTTGGAGATGCAGAATAAGACCAGCAGCACAGGTTCAATTCCCGTACCAACTGAGAATTCTGAATTCTCCCTCCGTGTACCCGAATGTGGCAACGAAGGGCTTTTCACAGTAACTTCATTGCAGTGTTAATGTAAGCCTACTTGTGACAATAATAAAGATTATTATTATTATGCTATGATCAGGCAAGGAGTGAACTGGCTTCCTTTTATTTAGCCTGCTCGATTTATCTCATGAAAGATTTTTTTAAATTAATTCTCCCTACAAATGCCTTTTCTAATCCAAATTAATTTACTTTTTAATAAGGAGGCAATCAAACCAGGTTTTCTTGAGTCAAAGAAAGAATAAGATTATTGGTTACAAAACCCGAAGAAAAAATATTTAAAAAAACTTCACAACACACACAAACCCAGATATCAGAACTAAGAAAAGCTATAATCCAAATAAAAGTTAACAATATACAGTTAACTCCATTTCTTGTCCTTAAGACTTAGATTGCTGAACGTGAAATGAAGTGAAAATGAAATGAAATGAAAATCGCTTATTGTCACAAGTAGGCTTCAAATGAAGTTACTGTGAAAAGCCCCTAGTCGCCACATTCCGGTGCCTGTTTGGGGAGGCTGGTGCGGGAATTGAATCGTGCTGCTGGCCTGCCTTGGTCTGCTTTCAAAGCCAGCGATATAGCCCTGCATCAAACAATATGAGCAGCAAGTAATAGACAGAGCAAGCAATTCCGCAACAAATGGATGAGATCTCAGAAGGATGCAGAAGGAGGCCATTTGGCCCATTGAGTCCACACCAACCCTCCGAAGGAGCACCCTACATAGGCCAACTCCCCATAAACCCACAACATTGCCTAACCTTTGGAGACTAAGGGGTAAGTTAGCATGGCCAATCCATCTAATCTGTACTTCATTAGACTGTGGGAGGAAACCGGAGCATCCTGAGGAACCCATGTAGATACGGATAGAATGTGCAAATTCCACACAGTCACCCAAGGCCAGAATTAAACCAGGGTCCATGGCGCTGTGAGGCAGCAGTGCTAACCATCATGCCATTCTGCAGTTCTGCCATATCCAGCTGTGAACTGTAGTGGACAATTAAACACCCACTGGACAAAAAGGCTGCATGAATGTCCATATTCTCATTGAATAGGGAGCCCAACATATTAGTACAAAAGAGAAGGCTGAGGCATTTCCTATAAGCTTCAGCCAGAGGTGCCAAGCGGATGATCCATCTCAGCTTCCTCCAGAAATCCCCAGCTCAAAGTTGCCAGCCTTCTGCCAATTTAATTCACTCCACGTGGTATCAAGAAACAGCTGAAGGCACAGGATATCGCAAAAGCTACAGGCCCTAACAATATTCTGGCAATAGTACTGAAGACTTGTGCTCCAGAACTTGCTGTGCCCCCAGCTAAATTTTTCCATTTCAGCTACAATACTGCCATCAATCCGGCAATGTGGAAAATTGCCCAGGTATGTCATATGACAAAAAAACAGGACAAATCCAACCCAGCAAATTACCGCCCCATCAGTCTAACCTTGATCAGCAGTAAAGTGATGAAAGGAGTCATCAACAATGCTGTCAAGCAGCAGTTGTTTTGCAATAACCTGCTCACTGATGCTCATTTGCATTCCACCATGGCCACTCAACTCCTGACCTTGTTACAACTTTGGTTCAAGCATGGGCAAAAGAGTTGAACTCCAGAGATCCATTTTTGCATGAGAGTGACTGCTCTTGATATCAAAGGTGCATTTGACTGAGTATGCCATCAAGAAATACTGGGGTCAATGGGAATCAAGGGAATTATTCTCCACTTGCTGGACCGAGTACAAATGAAGATGGCTGCGGTCGTTGGAGGTCATCTCAATCCAGGGTATCACTGCAGTAGTTCCTCAGAGGAACGTCCAAGGCCCAACCACCTTCAGCTGCTTCATCAGTGACCTCCCTTCCATGATAAGATCAGAAGTTGGATGACTACTGATGATTGCACAATGTTCAGCACCATTTGCGACTCCTCAGTTATTGAGCAGTCCATGTCCTGATGCAGCAAGATCTGGACCATGTCCAAATTTGGCCTGACAAATGGCAAGTTATATTCACACCAGTCGAGTGCCAAGCAATGACCATCTCCAACAAGAGAGAATCTAACCATCACCCTTTGACATTCAATGGCATTACGATTGCTGAATTCCCCACTATCAATGCCCTTGGAGTCACCATTGACAACAAACTGAACTGGACAAGCCATATAAATACTGTGCCTGCAAGACCAGGTCAGACACTACAAATCCTGCACTGAGTAACTCACTTCCTGACTCCCCAAAGCCTATCCACAATCTACAGGGCACAAATCAGGAGTGTGATGGAATACTCTCCACTTGCCTGATGAGTGCAGCTCCAACCATACTCATGAAGCTCGACACCATCCAGGAAATAGAAGCCCACCTGATTGGCACCCCTTCTGCAAACACTCACTCCTTCCATCACTGGAGCATAGTGGAAGCAGTGTGTACCATCTATAAGATGTACTGCAGGAACTCACCAAGGCTCCTCAGGCAACACATTCCAAACTCACAACTACTACATTTGGAAAGACAAGAGCAGCAGATACATGGGAACACACCAAGTGGAAGTTCTTTTCCAAGCCACTCACCATCTAAACTTGGAAACATATCACCATTCCATCACCATTGCTAGGTCAATAGTTGTGATAGTTCTAGATGGTGTTGAGCTTCATGAGTGTTGTTGGAGCTGCACTCATCCAGGCAAGGGGAGAGTATTCCATTACACTCCAGACTTGAGCCCTGTAGATTGTGGACAGGCTTTGGGGAGTCAGTGTTATTGGCCAGAGTTTAGAAAACCCCAAAGTGTATCATGGAGTTCACCTGACCCACAACTTTTAATAGATTGTGGTGTGGGGAGCACACGGCCCACTCTACAGGTGTGGTACAGCAGAAATGGAAAAGTATTTTTTAAAGCAAAACAATGTTTATTCTATGAACTCAAGTTAACCTTTTTACAACATACAGTGAACATCTTAGCAACCATTAATTCAAATACAACCCCCAAAGAATACAACACTAAGTAATCCTTAAACTGTCCTTTTAACATCCATAAGACTTTTTTTTAAAAACTCTAAAACAGAAGCACATCTGGTTAAAGTCATTACTGAGAGCAGTTATTAGTTGTAAATCACCAAAGGATCTATTTACAGTCTTTAGATTACAGAGAGAGAGAGACTAATACACGTTTTGGATGTGACTGCAGCTATCCAGCTCTGAAAACGAAACTAAAACACACCCTGCAGCAAACAGCCTAAAATAAAAGTAAAAAGCTGACAGACAGCCCAGCTCCACCCACACTCTGACATCACTGATAAACACCCATTTCTTAAAGGTACTTTCAACTGAAACCCCCCCCCCCCCCCCGAGAAAAAAAAAATAAACCATCAACTTCAAGATGGTTTCATTTTTCACCTTTTCACTATCCTTTAAGAAATGCATACAGTAAATATACTTTTTGTTTAAAAAAAAACAACACATGCAAACAGATACAACAATATAGTCCATTTTTTGTTTTTCCTTCAATATATATATTTATTCTCAAGATGTGGGAAACATTGTTGATGCTGCATCAATGCCCATTCTTATTTGCTCTTAAAAGATAATAGTGGTCTTTTTTCTTGAACTATTGGAGTCCATCAATGGTGCTTAAATGTGCTTAGATAGGGAAGTGGGGATTTTTAATGCCAGCCATGACCTGCCAGGCAACTACACCTTCGCTAAAAGGAAATTAGATACAAGTTTAAGTGAAATAGGAAGATGATGGACATTGACACTGACAAATGGGAGACTGTTGCTGACAACTATGGGGCGGGATTCTCCGTCCCGCCACACCATTTTTCTGGTGCGGCGTGCCCCCTCCGGCAGGATTCTCCGTCCTGCCGATCGGCCAATGGGGTTTCCCATTGTGGGTAGCCCCACGCTGACAGGAAATCCCCAGGCGTGTGTGCGCTGCCAGCGCAACGGAGAATCTCGCCAGCGGAGAATCCAGCTCATGATCTCTGGAGGTTGACTGCTTGGAAGAGTATTGGAAGAGGCGAGCAGAAATAAAAAGCTCAGCTGGTCGAGAAGCGGGCCGAGAGAAAACAAAGGCCAGCAAATCCTGTGCCTTACCAGCTCACTGTCTTCCTCGGCAGATAATGCAGCAGAGACTGCCGTGCCAGATTGGGACTCCTGTGACATGCCAGCGGATGCTTAACACCGAGTTTGCCACCACGGCTCAAACCCTCATCATATGGGATGGACGGCTGCCAATGGAGATTTTTAGCCAGCTGCAAAGATGGAATAGTAATATATGTCCATGTCTGAATGACTTTGGACTTGCAGGTTATCATGTTTGTATAACGCCATTGCTCTTGCCCTTCTCATTGGCAGAGATCATAGAGCTGGAAAGTACTTATTTCATTTCAGATGCCCTTGAGATATATTCTGTCACAGTATTACATTTATAATCAGCATTCATTACCTATGTATGTATGTTTTCGGTTCCAGTATGCATTGTCTTATCATGTAAGATAACTTCTACTCATGTAAAAGTTTGACTTTTCTAGACCAAATCTTTAGGTAAAATGTAGGAGGTCAACCGATACACAGTATTTTCGAGGGATTGAAAGCCTTGCATGTTGAAGAGACAGCTGTTATCTTAAAACATGAAAAATATTTGCCCTGCTTTTCGTGAGCTAAGCTGTGGTAACCATAGCCTAGGCTTCTTCTTGGGTCTGACAA
This sequence comes from Scyliorhinus canicula, assembly GCF_902713615.1. NCBI lineage: Eukaryota > Metazoa > Chordata > Chondrichthyes > Carcharhiniformes > Scyliorhinidae > Scyliorhinus > Scyliorhinus canicula. The sequence goes on from NC_052151.1 coordinate 154,199,655, forward strand.
GGGCAAAAACTACACTCAGCCATCATATTCTAATTTAGAACTACAAATAAAGATTCATCTCACATTTTAATTTACATTAATTGTTGTCCTGTTCATGACGGTACACCATATGATTGCAGAGTTGCCAGGTTAGAGAGGGTACCTGCCCTAAAGGGGCAGATAGGAGGTTTGCGTGGGGCTCTGGGAGCAGGACCAAAGAGCCGAAGTGTTTCGCCCTGTTATATTGTGTTCTCTACCTGTCACTTGAATGCCTTTGCCTTTGCCTTTCATCAATAAACCCTTTTGTTAACAACTGGAAACCTCCAGTGTATGTCTCGAGCCACAACATTGATGACGAGGTAAAGGCTTTCGATCACAGCCTACAATCGTCATGAATTGAGGGGGGAAGAAGGAACAGTTGAGAAAGTAGAGAAGCTCCAGCAAGATTCGGAATAATTTAAATCATGAGTGAAAATGCCTATCATTGGTAAACTAGATCCATTTGATGGTGGCACAGTGCCACCAAGAGCACTGCTGCCTCACGCCGCTGAGGACCCGGGTTCGATCCTGGTCCCAGGTCACTGTCTGTGTGGATTTTGCACATTTTCCCCGTGTCTGCATGGGTTTTACCCCCACAACACAAAGTTGTGCAGGCTAGTTAAATTGCCCCTTAATTGGACAACACAAATCAGCTACTCTAAAATTATTTAAAAAATACTAGACCCATTGGTCCAAGTGGTCCGTTATGGAGTCAATACATCGAATGACTCCATTTCTTCTTTACTATGAACGAGATCACAGGTGAGGACATGCATAAGGTGACACTCCTGGAAGTTTTCAGGCCCAAAACATATAATTTGATACATAACCTCACGTCCCCAGAGGCACCCGGCTCAAAGACCTTTGAACAGAGAGTAAAATTGGTTAAAGGACATTTCAACCCAAGGCCCTCGAATATCCTCCCACATTATAAGTTGCATTATCTGCGGTGAGGGAGCATGAAGAGACTGTCTCAGTCTTCATAGCCAGGATTCGCCAACTTGCTGAGCACTGTGAGTTCGGGAGTGCGCTGAGTGACATGTTGCGGGATCGCTGATTTGTGGGATCTATAATCTTAATATCCAGAGGAAGCTTCTGGCGGAGATCACGTTTACGTTGGAAAAAACGATCAAGATAGCTCAGGCGCAGAGTTCTTCATAAAAGGCACCACTGAGATCCAAAACGTAGCTGATGGAGAGGTTAACCATGTATGGCGGCGGGGTCTGCAGTGGGGTCAGCAGGCACAGCACAGAACCAGACATGGTCCTCAAGACCGGAACTGAACACAAAGAGTGGGAAGAGGTCCATGCATCAATCGAGTCTGAGGTGAACGGCTATCATTGCGGGGGAGATCTGTCATGTCCAGGAGTTTGTGTGCATCCATGCAACTGAAGGGGCACTGTCACAAAGTACACTGATGTTATCTGCATGGGTATCTCAAGTTGGAACACCAGTTCATGGGGGTGTATAATTTTGTTATGTTTCGGTGGGATGAGACAAGTAAAACCCCAGTGATAATAAATAACCCAGTCGTCATGTTACAATTATTAAAGATTATTTATTACAGTAAAGAAAAGATAAAGACACATGAACAGGATTGCTCTACTCAACAGCAATTAGTACATTAATTACTGAACACACAAACACAGTTTATGTAGAATGTATCCCTTATTCCAAAATATATCTCTGATCCCTGAATTCCATAAGACTACCCCAATTCCTCGAACAATATCCAAAGTAAATAAATCTGTAAGTTACACCAGTTTATAGTTGCCATACAGTACAGGGATGATCGTTAAGTCTGGGAAACATCTTTTCCTGGTCCAGCAAAGATACTTAAACTGCTATTAAGACGAATTTCTACGCTGCCTTAGCTCTAAGACTTTGAGGCTGTTAGCTGGAAAATTGCTTCCCAAGGCTGCGAGGTGTTAACTGCCCTTCCTTTCTTCGAGGGTCTGGCCAATTATACCTTTGTTCCTCATTTATTATGCCTTCTGTGTATTTGGCTGTCTGTTCCTATTAACTTCCTTGACTCTAGATATTAACATGTGTATACCTCATTGATTTTCTAAAAATCTGTGTGAACTGTTTCTTCTCATAAGACATTCACATCCTATTCTCATCCTATTAGAGTGCCTTCTAATCTCGTTATTGGGAGAGATGCATCTCATCTGGCCTTTTGAATACTGGCTATTGCTGTCTCTAGGCAGAGTTCTACCTGTTTCTGAGCATTTTGCATTCTATTATGTCTTGTTAAATTTGTTTTACTGTTGTTGCTTGGCACATTCAGGACAGGCACATTCAAGCACATGGCAGCATGAGTCAATGCAAAACGAAAACAACAGCTGCAGTCCACAGCACCACTGAACATAGTGGGGAAGAGCTCGGAAGGAGAGCATGTGATGGATCAGTTAAATACCGCCCAGCTGAATAAGATGGCTCTGATTGAAGGTGTCTTATGCAATAGAGACAGCACATGAGACTGGAGGGGCGTCATCGTGGTCACCGATCTCTGACAACCACCATTTTGTTCAGCTGGGAGGGCTGGACGGGGGCTTTGGGAGGTGGCAGTGGGCAGTGATTGAGAGATTTGATGATCTCTTCATTGAAGAGGATTTTCCGAGCCTGGAGAGATTAGAGGAGGAGTTTGAGGTACCGGGTGGGAATGGATTTCGGTACCTGCAGGTACGGGACTTTGTCCGGAGGCAGGGTCCAAGCTTCCCTCGCCTCCCTCTGAGGGGACTGCAGGATAAGGTGATGTCAAAAACAGGGGTTGTGAGGGGAGGGTTTTGGAAATATATAAGCAATTGATGGAGTGGGAAGGAGTCCCAATCGGGGAGTTGAAGAGGAAATGGGAGGAAGAGTTGGGACGGGAATTGGAAGTCGTACTATGGAGAATGGCCTTGAGGAGCGTCAATTCATCCTTGTCATGGGCCAGTGTTCAAGGTGGTCCATAGGGCTCATACGACTATGGCCTGGATGTATAGGCTTTTTGAGGGGGTGGACAGGTGTGGACGGTGTGGGGGAAGCCCGGCGAATCACGTACACATGTTTTGGACGTGTCCGAAGCTGAGGGGATTCTAGCAGGGATTTGCGGACGTCATGTTGGGCAGCACGGTAGCATTGTGGATAGCACAATTGCTTCACAGCTCCAGGGTGCCAGGTTCAATTCCGGCTTGGGTCACTGTCTGTGCGGAGTCTGCACAACCTCCCCGTGTGTGCGTGGGTTTCCTCCAGGTGCTCCGGTTTCCTCCCACAGTCTAAAGATGTGCAGGTTAGGTGGATTGGCCATGATAAATTGCCCTTAGTGAACAAAATTGCCCTTAGTTTTGGGTGGGGGTACTGGGTTATGGGGATAGGGTGGAGGTGTTGACCTCGGGTAGGATGCTCTTTCCAAGAGCCGGTGCAGACTCGATGGGCTGAGTGGCCTCCTTCTGCACTGTAAATTCTATAATAATCTATGTCAGAGGTCCTGGAAGAGTGGGTTACTCCGATTCCAGAGATGGCAATATTTGGGGTGTCGGAAGATCCGGGGGCCCAGGAGGAGAGAGAGGCCGACGTTTTGGCCTTTGATTCCCTGGTGGCCCAGGACGGATTTTGCTGGGCTGGAGGGACTCGGAGCCTCCAAAGTCGGGTGTTTGGGTCAGTGACATTTCAGGGTTTCTCAGGCTGGAGAAGATTCAGGGGTTAGCTTGGAGGTGGCAGCCGTTCATCGACTTCTTTACGGAAAACTGACCGTCAGCAGAAGGGGGGGGGGGGGGGGGGGGGGGGGGAGACAGGGGGGAGGGGAAGGGAACCATGACATTGTAGAATAAGGATCAGGAATCTCATTTATGGGCAGTCAGGAGGTAGGGCAGGGGGGAAGTTGGAAGTTATTGTGATGTTGTCGAGTGTGTTGGTCCGCTCTGCTGTTTATAATATTTAAATGTTAAAATTATAAATGCTTCAATAAAATGTTTTCTTAAAAAAAAAGGTGTCTTATGGATAAATGGTAGATCAATGGAAGTCAACACCGGGCTTTCAGTGGCAGTAGTGGGTGAGCAGATTTGCCAATATATTCATGCAGGAGTTCAGTCTTTAAGCTTGAAGAATACTGCAGCCAAGTTTTCACATACACCAGGAACATTTTAAAGATCCTTGGAACAGCCAATACCCCAGTGGCCTTGTGAGGGCAGGAGGCTAATCAGCCTTTGGTAGACATGGAAGGTCATAGACCCAGTCTGTTGGGAAGAGGCTGGTTACAGAAGATTAGACTCAACTAGCTGGAATCTTCAAAATATCCAATGGCATCCTCCAAGATGTTTTAAGATGGTATGGAGGCATCTTCCATAAGGAACTGGGCTGGATTAAGGGCATCAAAGCCAATATATCTGTCAATCCAGATTCAACGTCCAGGTTTTTCAGAGCCAGACCAGTGGCATACGCATTGCATCAGAAGGTTGAAGCAGATTGGAAGAGCTGGGTATAATAAAGTCAGTTCAGTTTTTAAAGTGGGCAGCTTTGATTGTCCTTGTCCTTAAACCTGATAGTCGGTAAGGATTTGTGGGGACTATAAACTGACCATAAATCAGATTGCCCAGGACAGTCGGTATCCAATTCCCTGAATTGAGGACCTCTATGCCAAGCTGGCAGGGGCCTCACCTATTCAAAATTGGACCTCAGTCATGCCTACCTGCAACCAGAGGTGAATGAGGAATGTCAAAAGTTTACTTTAATTAATATCCACAATGCCTCTCCCAGTATACAGACTGTCATTTAGCATTGCTTCTACATGCACTATCTTCCAGCGCACAATGGAAAATCTCCCCCAGGGAATTTCCATGGTGACAGTTTACCTTGATTACCAGTCACCGGCACTACACCAGAAAAACTCATGGTCAGCCTCGAGCCAGTATTAAAGAGGTCTGGGGTCTGCTTAAAATACAAAAACTGTACTTTTCGAGCCTCAGAAGTGATGTACCCAGCATTTTCAGTTGATGCGACAGGGTTGTACCCATTGCAAGAAAAGGGCAAGGTCACACAAGCTTAATGCTTCTTTGGTATGGTCAATTACTATGGAAGGTTCATTTCAAATTTAGCCACAACATTGGTACCATTGCACCAGCTTTTATGGAAGAGTCAGCGGTGGCAATGGAGAGAGCCGCAAGAGGAAGCTTTCCAAGTTGTGAAGCAAGCATTACACTCTTCAAATCTCTTGCTGCATTTCGACTAGGGAAAACCAATTGTGCTGACATGTGATGCGTCCCCTTTCGGTAAAGGGGCGGATTTATCTCACAAAAGAGGAGATGGTTAGGAATGCCCTATCACCTTTCCCTCAAGGACCCTTTCTGAAACAGAACAAAACTACTTCCAGATTAAAAAACTACTTTCAACGGTTATATATAGTATGAAGAAATTCCATTAATACGTGACTAGGCGACAGTTCGACATAGTTCGACATAGCTTGACCACATGTCGAGCCTTGGCCTTTTAAGGAAAGATAAGCCCATACCGTCCATAGCCTCAGCATTGGCTCTTGCTGTTCGCGGCTTACAACTATGCTTTCCTGCACAGGCCTGGGAGGCAAATTGCCAACGCGGATGCATTAAAACACCTGCCCCTACCCATTCCACCATTCTGGCTTTAAACACCTAGATCAGGGGTGGGCAAACTACGGCCCGCGGGCCGCATGCGGCCCGCCAAAGGTATTTCTGCGGCCCGCCAAGTCATTAAAAAAAAAAAAAAAAATTTTAAAAAAAATTTTTTTTTTTTAAATTTTTTTTTAAGGTTAATGGAGGCGGGCTGTTGGGTTACTTACTGGTATAGGGTGGATACATTGACTTGAGTAGGGTGATCATTGCTCGGCACAACGTCGAGGGCCGAAGGGCCTGTTCTGTGCTGTACTGTTCTATGTTCTATATGAGGCGCCCAGAATCATAACCGGGTGAAGTAATTATTTTACTTAATATACTATGCGGCCCTTTGTGAATTGTGAATTTTTGAATGTGGCCCTTGCACGGAAAAGTTTGCCCACCCCTGACCTAGATACTCTGTCAGAATAAAAGCAAATTCCTGCGGATGCTGGAATCTGAGACGAAAAGGAAAATGCTGGAAAATCTCAGCAAGTCTGGCAGCATCTGTAGGGAGAGAGAAGAGCTAACGTTTCGAGTCCGATGACTCTTTGTCAAAGCTCAAAAAACAGACAGATACTCTGTCAGTGTCTGCTGAGCACATTCGCAACTGGACCCAAAGAACCCTATTCTTTCAAAGATTAAACAAGGGTCACAGGGTACACCTGGTGGCTAGGTTTAGATAAAATCATGAAAGAACTAGTACAACAGTGTACCCTTGCCATGTCACTCATCCCAGAAGTGTCAGTAGTCAGAGCAGAGGAGTGACAGTTCATTCCATGTGGGAGACCAGTTTTGGTCAGTATTTTGCTTCAGACCTGCCTTGTTTGAAGGACGGGTATGTGGCCCATCACGGCATGTAGCTTGTGTGGTCAGTATTAATGGGAAGACTGTCAGAAATGACGTCAACTATTTGAGGAGTCAAAAGGTGGCAACGGCCAACTTGGAAGCGACAAGTCCAGCTAGCATTGTGAACATTCCTGTAACTCTGTCTCGTCAAGCGAAGCCATGATGTGGAGATGCCGGCGTTGGACTCGGGTAGGCACAGTAAGAAGTCTTACAATGGCCTCAACCGGGACCTTACATTTATCTCCCACCATCTGGCTTGGGCTTGCAAAATCCTACCAACTGTCCTGGCTTGATACAATTCCAACATCTTTAACCTGTGATTATCCCTCTCTCCAGTCACACTGTCTGGACCTGGAAAGACTTAATTACCTGCAAAGGTTGGCATTCAAAGTATCATCTTGCATCATTGACTTTGTCTATAAATGTATTTGTGGAACCCACCTCTTCACTGACATGATGAAAGAGCTGCACTCCGAAAGGTAGTGATTCAAAATAAACTTGGTAGCCAAGGGCAGCCTTGGAAAGAGCACCCTACTCAAGCTCACACCTCCACCGTATCCCAACACCTCCACCTTATTCCCGTAACCCCAACTAACCATTTTTGGACACTAAGGGCAATTTAGCATAGCCAATCCCCCTAACCTGCACATCTTTGGACTGTGGGAGGAAACTGGAGCACCCAGACGAAACCCACAGAGACACGGGGAGAACATGCAGACTCCGCACAGACAGTGACCCAAGCCAGGAATTGAATCTGGGACCCTGGAGCTGTGAAGCAACCAGTTGCACCTGTCAAGGCTGGTGAGGTCAGTTCGCCTGCCGTTGAGGTGGTACCTCCTGAGTTGGCATCGACTATTGACCCCTTGATATCCCAAATGTGTGCCAAGCTTGTGACAGAGCGATGGAGGGCCTGGTGGTCTCCGAACATTTGACTTTTTGATGAAGTTTCGCTTTCCCCCTGTTGTCTCTGTTAACATTTGTAACTACCATACGTTTTGTCGTAGTTGTAATAAGGGACGTAAGGGAGGAGGAATGTGGTAGCATGGCCCCTTTAAGGGAATGGGCTCCACAGAGCATAAGACCAGCTCGGGGCCAATCACGCGGGAGTGCGTGAAACCTGGCCAATAAGGAGTTTCTGCAGGGCCTCGATGGCAGGTCCCAAGGCAGTGTGGACCCTGGAGCCGAAGTGTTATAACCTGTTATTTTGTGTTCTGTGCCTGTTACTTAACTGCCTTAGCCTTTCATCAATAAACCCGTTTGCTAATTGCTGGAAGCCTCCGGTGTATGTCTCGAGCCAACATGGTTCCCATCAAAAATGTCTCCAAAACTGGCCTAATGGCAAAACTTCATTTCCCCTTTCGAACAGTTTGATATTGTGTAGTATGAATCACAGTAGCAGAGGGTGAAGCAAAAAAGTATTTTTATTGTTGAATTATTATTTTAAAATGAATAACCTCCATGGAGCCAAACATTAATAACTAACACTGTTGTCTCCCAAACCTTTACTGTTTGACTGGCTGGCGTTTCAACATTCATGTCAGTTTCATTCATGTTGCTAATACCCGCCAATCTGTATCCACTCTTTTGTCGATGTTTGATTACAAAGCACTGAAGTGCAATAATCTTGTCATCAGCTTCTGCTGAGAGACACTGTGAAACCTTGGTCTGCAGTTGCAGTACAATATTGTATCACATATTAAACCTGGAACATCAGAACATCATCCATGGCTGGCTTTGAAATCTGCAATGCTTAATATTTTTGCTTGCTCCAGGGCAAAGATTTGGAAACGAGTCCGTTCTGGTGATTTTTATTCCATTTTCCAACTGCAGCCACTTGCTCTCTTCTTTGTGTCTGCACATTCATATCTAGGCATCCTCTCTAGGCTGTGTAGAGAGGATCCTCAATTTTTAACGCTTCTCTCTGGCACCTTAAATGCTCTAGCTGCTGCACAATTGTCTGCTGTGCAAATCCGACCACTTTAAGTTTGAGCTGGGCTCTGGATCTGATGTTCTTTCTTGATGCCATATTGTCAGAATATGAGGGCTTGCCAGGAGCATCTCTTCGTTAACCCGGGAGAGAAAGAATATAAACAGAGGAAAATTGACATCATCCAAAAGAATTGATGGATATGATCATGATATTCGGAAATTAAAATTACTGGCAGTAACAAGTTATTTATCATAGCACTGACTGGTTTATAGGGCGGGATTGGTGGAAACGCAGTTTCCGACCTGGCAAGACTGTTGGTAGCATCTGTTGTTGTTTGGCTGGTTTCCCACCTCTCGATGGATTCATAACTGATGGTATTTCTCATTTCAAATAGCTTTATAAGATATAAGATGGAGGATATTGTGATTAAAGTGTAGGTATTCTAATAGATTGGGAAGTAATAATTGCTGGTAGAAACTTGTCTTTACATTAATTGGTGTCGCATTATATAGCAGAAAACATGAAAAAACACCTTATTCTACTATCCCTCAAAACCTAGGGTCAGCTTATACATTAGATATATGAATAATTAAGTTTTGGGGGGCTAATGCCAGTAGTTGACTTTTACATAAGATGTACTATTATTTAAATATATACGGTATTTTAAAATTAATTTACGTGATGTGGGTGTCGCTGGTTAGGCCAGCATTTATTGCCCATCCCTAGTTGCCCTTCAGAAGGTGGTGGTGAGTTGCTTTCTTGAACTGCTATAGACCTTGAGGTGTAGGTGCGCCCAATGTGCTGATAGGGAGGTGTAATGATATGTATATAGGAATGCCAGTGAAGGGTTAATTATTACATTGCGGTGTAATTCAAACACTTGAGGGCACCACCAGTTCCCAGTCTAAATATCAGACCTCAGGAAATCTTGGGTAGTTGGGTGTTAGCAGAGGAGAAAGATTGATCACAGCTCAAGGACTAGTTTAGATTAGAAAGAAGTAGCACGAGGACATCATTAGTTTATACTGGATCATAGATTACTGTTCAACAGATTCAATCTTACTTTATTAATAGCTATAGCTTAGTAGTGTGCTTGAACTCTAATTAATTTAATTGTTATTCAATAAATCAGTTTTGCTTCAAGTTAAGGATTGGTGGTTTCTTTATCTTCAACTCATCAGACCATTCTGGATCACAAGGCAACGAATAACGACATATTATCACAAAGTGCAATATAACATGCTTCCAGGAGTGGAAATCTTTACATTTTAAAGTACCATGTAATAACATGGTGCAACATACAACAGGAGGGAGTTTCAGCATGTTGCCCCAGTGACAGTGAAGGAGCGGGCGATATATTTCCATGTCAGGGTGGTGAGTGACTTGGGGGGGAGCCTCCTGGTGGTGGGGTGCCCAAGCATTTTCTGCCCTTGTCCTTCTAGATGTTAGTGGTCATGGGTTTGGAAGGTGCTGCTTAAGGAACCTTGGTGAGTTCTGCAGTGCATCTTATAGATGGTACACATGGCTGCCATTGTTTGTCGGTGGTGGAGCGTTTGAATGTTTATGGATATTTATCCAAATTGAAATTCATCTGTTATTCCTTAGCCTATCTCTTGAGTTGATACAAGCTCACTTGAATGTCAGCAGCCTCCATGATATTTCTCACTCAGTTACATGAAGCTTGGTGTAACTAATGCTTCTTATAATATTACTGGAAGTACTATTCCTTGTACTGTTTCAGAATAGTGTCAACAGAAGACATAGATATGGACTCATGAAATGTCACTCATCATGGCCATGCTGAACTTAAGAAAAAAATTCTTCTTTAATTATTTTCTGAGTGTTATTATCATAGATAATCATAGAATTTACAGTGCAGAAGGAGGCCATTCGGCCCATCGAGTCTGCACCGGCTCTTGGAAAGAGCACCCTACCCAAGGTCCACACCTTCACCCTGTCCCCATAACCCAGTAACCCCACCTAACACTAAGGGCAATTTTGGACACTAAGGGCAATTTAGCATGGCCAATCCACCTAACCTGCACGTCTTTGGACTGTGGGAGGAAACGGGAGCACCCGGAGGAAACCCACGCACACACGGGGAGAATGTGCAGACTCCATAAAGACAGTGACCCAAGCCGGGAATCAACCTGGGACCCTGGAGCTATGAAGCAATTGTGCAAACCGCTGTGCTACCATGCTGCCTGTTCATTTTTAAACCGGCCAAATAATTTGGAACTAATTTCATGAGACCTAAATTCAATAAAAGGCCTGAAAAGTTCAATTACTTTCTGAAAATAGAACCAGTTTCAGGGCATGTACATATTGCAAAAACATTCCTGTGAGCCATAACTATGGAAGTGGCCAAAATCAAACAGCGAGTGAATAAATCTAACACAGGAAGAGAGCAAACAAAATATCTTCACACATTCCACATAGATCTTTCCAAAGAAGCATGTCATATTTTAACTTTTCAAATACAAAAAGCAGATATATTCATTGTATTTTTTCACCTTGTAACATTTAAATCTCAGCCATTAAATAAATTAATTCCAGAGACCTAAAAACATGCAGACACCCAACTTAATGAAAAGTAGGCTTTGGCCTGAAATTTATCCAGTTACCGTGTCCACTCAAGATTACCTCGGTTCACCTTCCAATGAAAAACAATCTCCCCAAGAACACAAAGATACAAGGCAAGATTTTGAGTCATAAATTATTATTGCACAATTAAAAGACACCAACAGAATTTCATTGATTTTTTTATGTTTAATTTTTAAAGTCACGCTCAAGACATTGTTTGATAGCATATATAATTGGGGATCCTACCTATCAAAATTATGATTGAATTTATTACATTTTTGTCATTCGTTCACGGGATGTGGGCTTTGCTAGCTGGGACAACATTTATTGCCCATCCCTAATTGCCCTTCAGAAGGTGGTGATGAGCAGCCTTCTTGAATTGCTGCAGTCCATGTGATGTAAGTACACCCACAGTGCTGATAGGGAGAGACTTCCAGGATATTTACTCAACGATAGTGAAGGAATGGTGATATATTTCCAAGTCAGGGTGGTGAGCGACTTGGAGGGGAACTTCCAAGTGGTGGGGTTCCCAGGTACCTGCTGCCCTTGTCCTTCGAGATGGTAGTGGTCATGGGTTTGGAAGATGCTGTCTAAGGAGGCTTGCAGAGTCCCTGCAGTGGGGGACATGCAACGAGACTTGTATGTCCTAATACACCAGCATGCAGGGACAGCAGGTGGTAAAGAAGGCAAATGGTATGCTGGCCTTCATTGCGAGAGGATTTGAGTATTGGAGTCTTGCTGCAATTATACAGGGCGTTGGTGAGGCCACACCCAGAACATTGTGTGCAGTTTTGGTCTCCTAATCTGAGGAAGGATGTTCTAGCTGTAGAGGGAGTGCAGCGAAGGTTTACCAGATTGACTCCTGGGATAGCAGGACTGACATACGAAGAGCGATTGAATCAGTTAGGATTGTATTCACTGGCGTTCCGAAGAATGAGGGGAGATCACATAGAAACCTATAAAATTAATAATAATAATAATAATAATAATAACCTTTTATTGTCACAAGTATGAAGTTACTGTTAAAAGCCCCTAGTTACCACATTCCGGCGGCTGTTCTGGTAAGCTGGTACAGTATTTGAATCCATGCTGCTGGCCTTGTTCTGCATCACAAACCAGTTGTCTGGCCCACTGAGCTAAACCAGCCCAAAGTTCTAACAGGACCGGACAGAGTAGATGTAGGAAGGATATTCCCGATGGTGGGTGTGTCCAGAACCAGAGGTCACAGTCTGAGGATGTGGGGTAGACCATTTCGGACAGAGATAAGGAGAAATTTCTTCACCCAGAGAGTGGTGAGCCTGTGGAATTCGTTACCACAGGAAGTAGTTGAGGCTCAGACATTGGATACATTCAAGAGCGGCTACATATGGCACTTGAGGCGAACGGGATCAAGGGTTATGGGCAGAAAGCAGGATTAGGCTATTGACTTGGATGATCAGCGATGATCACAATGAATGGTGGAGCGTTCCACCATTCACAATGGCCTCGCCCTGCTCCTATTTTTTCTATAATTCTATCTGTAGGTGGTAAATGCTGCCGCCACTGTTCCTCAGTGGTTAAGGGAATGAATGTTTGTGGATGGGATGCTAATTAACCTGACTGCTTTGTCCGAGATAATATTGAGCTTCTTGAGTGCTGTTGGAGCAGCACTCATACAGGAAAGTGGAGAGTATTCCATCACACTGCTGCCTTGTGCCTTGTAGGTGGTGAACAGGCTTCAGGGAGTGATTCAGCAATGGTAATGTCCTTGAATGTCAAGGAGCAATGTTGGTGATAGCCATTGTCTGGCACTTGTGTGGCACAAATGTTAATTGTCACTTGTCAGCCTGAGTTTGGATATTTTTCAGGTTTTGATGTATTTGGACATGGACTGCTTCAGTATCATGAGTGGCGCTGAACATTGTGAAATCATCAGTAAACATCCCCACTTCTGGCTTTGTGATGGAAGAAAGGTCATCGATGAAGCAACTGAAGGTGGTTGGGCCAAGGACTCAACCCTGAGGAATTCTTACAGTGATGTCCCAGCACTAAGATGACTGACCTCCAACTACCACAAACATTTTCCTTTGTGCCAGGTAAGGCTCCATTAAGTGGAGAGTTTTCCCCTGATTCTCATTTTTTTTTTTTTATAAATTTAGCATACCCAATTATTTTTTCCAATTAAGGGGCAATTTAGTGTGGCCAATCCACCTATCCTGCACATCTTTTGGGTTGTGGGGGCGAAACCCACGCAGGCACAGGGAGAATGTGCAAACTCCACACGGACAGTGACCCAGGGCCGGGATTCAAACCCGGGTCCTCAGCGCCGTAGGCAACAATGCTAACCACTGTGCCACCGTGCTGCCCTCCCCTGATTCTCATTGACTCCAGTTTTCACAGCGCTTTCTCTTGCCACACTTGGTCAAATGCTGCCTTGACAGCAAGGGCAGTCACTTTTACGTGACCTCTGGAGCTCAGCTCATGTTTGAACAAAGGAGATCGGGAGTTGAGTGGTCCTGCTAGAACCCTAACGTGAGTGGAATATTGCTCAGCAAGAACCACTTGATAACACTGTTGATGATGTCTTCCATCACTTTACTGTTGATCAAGAGTAGACTGATAGGACAGTAATTTTCTGGCTTGGATGTGTCCTGCTTTTTGTGTACAGGACATACCTGGGCAATTTTCCACATTTCCCACTAGATGCCAGCGTTGTAGCTGTACTGGAACAGCTTGGCTAGGGACGCAGCATGTTCTGGAGCACAAGTCTTCAGTAGTATTGTTAGAACGCTGTCAGGGTGCATAACTCTTGAAATATCCAGCACCTTCAGTCATTTCTTAATATCACGTGGTGAATCGTATTGGCTGAAGACCAACATCTGTGATGCTGCGGACCTCTGGAGGAGACTGAGATCGATCATCCATTCAGCATTTCTGGCTGAAGATTGTTGCGAATGCTTCAGACTTGTCTTTTGCACAGATATGCTGGGCTCCTCCATCATTGATGATGGGGATATTTGTAGAGCCTCCTCCTCCAGTGAATTGCTTATTTGTCCACCACCATTCATGACTGGATGTGGCAGGACTGCAGAACTTAGATCTGATCCATTGGTTGTGGGATCGCTTAGCTGTGTCCAAAATATAAGCTGTGTCCAAACTGTTCTCCTTGACAATGGAGAACACCCAGACTCACAATAGGAGGATTTCCTTTCACCCATCAGCAAGCGCCAGTACCAAGCTGTGAAAAAAAGAAGGATGGACTAGCCAACACCATCTGTCACTGAGCATCGAAGAGCTGGAACCAACCTCGGGACAGGCATCCTTGTTTGCCAAAGGCCCTCACATGAGGATCCAGATTAAGCAGTTGATGACAAAGAAACCTGGCATGCAGCACTGGGTTAGGATATTTCAAATACCAAGCAGCTTGCATGTCACAAACTGTCCTGTTCAGATCATTGCACAATGCTGTATGCAGCTTTAAAAATGTGTACTTTTGATGATGTTGTAGATTGTGTTGTTACCTGTCAGCCACTTATGTGAATATTCAGGGCCCAATACATAGAAACATCAACACAGAACTTAACTGACTATTCAGCACCTCAAACTACCCTCTCCATTCAATTATATTTTGGCTGAGATGCAACTGAACTCCATCTTCTACTTCCCTATATGTGAGAAAATGCTTCCTGCTTTCATTCCTGAATGGGTAAGGTATAATTTTAAGGTTATGTCACCTTCTTCTCAATCTCCCAATTTCCTATTTAAGGGTAGTAGTGCTTCCTGAGTGCTTTCTCATCGTAGGTCTTTATTGAAATGATCTTAAGATGGCAGCCTCCAGAGAGACTGCCTCATGATATAGTCACATAGCTATGGCAAGCTAGATGGTCCATGTAGTAATGTTGCATTTTAAAGCTTAAACAATGGCCTATTCTTAATAAACAAAAGATCTGAATATCCCCTTTTCCTAACGAATAGAAGACACACTTGCATTAACATGTGTAACTATGAGTTTCCAAGTTACCAACTATACACCCACTGTTCTTATGCATTAGCATTTGTTCTACTAGTCCATCTTTTTACCTGATTCCATACGTATCCTTCAAATTGTGCAGGTTTCTTAATGGTACTCGTGTGCATTGTCATTGACTGTTCATCTGGCTGATGTTCCTTGATCGGAGAGTATTGTTCCCCTGACGCCTGTTACCTTGGTAAATGTTGCTGTTCTATCGCAGTTGTTGGATACATGTGGACCTCTAGGATTGTTGGTCATTCTCTACTCTGAAGAGCTGGTGAGATCCCTTCTTCCTAACCAGCCAGTTTCTGTGAAGGAACAACTTCACTGGCTGTTCAGATATACCCGCGGATGTGCTGTCTTTGGTCATTCACTTCCACCGCATATGATTGAAGTGACAATTTTCCTATGCATGTCCTAAGTTTCCACATGGGTTCAGTCCTGTTCAGAGCATTAAAGGTTTGTACCCAGACCAACTTTCCAAGACTTGCCAAAATGAAATCTGGCTTTCTGCTGCCCCACCTCGATTTTTTCACTCACCCCTTGACTACATCTGGAATCAGTAGCTTTTTTGCTATTGGAAGAGTACTTTGCATGTGGTGTGACATTAGTCTTTGGACTGGACATCTTCCCATGCCTTCAATCAGTGTGTTTCTTCAGTCAAGAATTGCCTTGTATATGTTTGTGCTAGATTTGCTTGATTTCTTGATGATCCCTTTAGCGATTTTCATTGCCACTTCAGCCTTTCCATTTGACTGAGGATAATGCAGAGATGATATGTCGTGTTGAATTTCCCAATCCTTTGTGTATCGGCTGAATTCTTCACTCATGAACTGAGGGCCATTGTCATTCATCACAATGTCTGGAATTCTGTATCGACTGAAGTGTGCTTTCAGGCATTCTACTATTTCTCCTATCATCATTGAAGTCAGCTAGTATAAATCCCAGTAGTCAGAATAATAGTCTACAGTGACAAGGTAATCAGTTCCTTCGGGATCTGTCTGGGATGTCATGCATCACCAACAGCTCTCCAGCTTTGATCTTGAGTTTACTCTCCTTCTGCATTCATCATTGTAACAGTCACAAACATTTGTCACATATAGACTTGCTGGGATCAACCTGTTGTAATCAAACTCTTCTGCTGAGAGTCCAAGGTGCAAAGGAAAACAAAGATTAGTATGTGGCTGTTGTAACATAGCTTTCAGAATCATGTGAATTTGGACAGCTAACTTCTTTAAAGATAGATTCATTTCAGACATATGAGACTTCTCAATGAATACACGACTCCTGACAGAGGAGACGCCTCTGCTCATAAAAACGATAGCTGTATGTAAAAATGTAGAAGTTGTAAAATGTCACCTAAAACATATGACCGAGCTACATTATGTTGAGGCTATTACAGGACAAAAGAGCAGAGCAATCAGAGACAAAGGACATGGTGCAAATACTGTGGAGGACATCGTGCAAAGGAAAAGAAGAATTGCCCGGTGTAGGGAAAACAGTGTTTTAACTGCAAGGCGCCAAATCTTTTCTCACACAAGTATTTGGCTAGAAAGAAGCAAATACAGGTGGCCACCAGAGAGAACTTGTTTTCACAGTAACGTCATTGCAGTGTTAATGTAAGCCTACTTGTGACACTAATAAAGATTATTATTATTATGAACCTGAATCTGAACAAGAAAAAAATTGTAACTGAAGATGTTTGAAGTCAAGTACACGTCATGTATTGATAGCAAAGATCTTTGCCTGGATCCTGACAAGGTGAGGGCTGTGGCAGCGATCTAGCAATCAGTGCTTCCTCAGTGCTTTCTTATTGATCATCTTTATTGAACTAATCTTACAAAGGCAGCCTCCAGAGAGATGGTTCATTGCATAATCAAATGCCTATGGCAAGCCAGTTGGGACATGTAGTACTGTTGCATTTTAAAATCCAAACAGCCCCTTCTCATAATGAACAAAAGATTCAAACACCCCCATCAGAGCAAATATTTGTTCCATATCAAGCCCTTCTAAACTTTTAAACATCACAATCAGATTATACTGCCCAATTTCCTGCGCTCATTGGAATATGAGCCTTGTTTATGCAGCTTAAACTCATAATTTACGCCGCTAAATCCCCAAAACATTTTGGTGAATCTGTACTGCACAGTACAAGGCCAGAATATCTGTACTGCACTGTACAAGGCCAGAATATCTGTACTGCACTGTACAAGGCCAGAATATTCTTTCTGAGATGCAGTGCCCACAACTCAGTGCATAATTCCCTATGACCAAGGAATTGTACAACTGAAGCACGGTAGCACAGTGGTCAGCACTGTTGCTGCACAGCGCCAGAGTCCCTGGTTCAATTCCCGGCTTGGGTCACCATCTGTGCGGAGTCTGCATGTTCTCCGTGTCTGCGTGGATTTCCTCCGGGTTCTCAGGTTTCCTCCCACAAGCCACGAAAGACGTGCTGTTAGGTAATTTGGACATTCTGAATTCTCCCTCTGTGCACCCGAACAGGTGCTGGAATGTGGCGACTAGGGACTTTTCACAGTAACTTCAGTGCAGTGTTAATGTCAGCCTACTTGTGACAATAAAGTATATTAAAAAAAAATTAATCTTCATCTTGAGATGAAGTGCCACATTCCATTATAATTTTTACTAACTTTTGTATCTATCTGTGGACCAGCTTTTTTGTGATATGTTTACCTGGACACCCAAATTCTTTTGCTCTTGTACAGTGCTTAGTTTCTCACCATATACAATGTTTCTGATCGATAGGAACAGGGACATGGAGGTCCCTGAAGTCAGTGGGGGAAGGGTTTTGAAATTAGTTGGGGTGGGGGAGGTTTCTGAAATAGGGCAGGGTTCTGTAATTGCTGCAGGTTAAAGCAGGAGGCTGGGGAATGAGGGCCTGTGGGGCAAGAGTTAGATGGGACACAGGGGAGAGGGAAACTGAAATGGGCGCTCAGGGACGGGGGAGAGTGAGGGAACTGGGAATTGGGGTTAATGGATTCTGCAGATTTGGGAACTCAAGGGGAGAGAGAAACTGAGGAATGGGAGATTTGAGGAAGAGGGAGATTGAGAAATGAGGGATCAGAAGGGGAGTGAGACTGGGGAACAGGAGCTTTGGAAAAGGGGAAAAATGGGAGGTGAGGCTACATCCAGAGAGAGAGAGAGCGATGCTGAACAATGAAGGCTGGGGGAGAGATGAAGACTCGACAAAGGGGTGGGATTCTGACTGAGTATTTCCTGCAGAGATGGGAGCAACAACAACTGAAACATGTTGAATGGGAGCGGAGAGAGGAAGAGGCAACCTGTATAGGGTGGGAGAAATCCCAGAGACCTTACCGTGTGAAAAATGTAAAAGTTTGTTTCCCCTGTACTCCAGAAAGAGGGAATGGAAACCAATAATTCTTACTGGGAACATCAAGGAGATAGGAAGGATGATTTGATTGATTTCATTTGATCTGATTTATTGTCACATGTACCGAAATACAATGAAAAGTATTTTTCTGCGGCCGAGGGAATATACACAGTACATACATAGTAGACAAAAAGAATAATCAACAGAGTACATTGACAAAACGTACATCGACAAACAGTGATTGGTTACGGTGCGGAACAAAGGCCAAACAAAGCAAATACATGAGCAAGAGCAGCATAGGGCGTCGTGAATAGTGTTTTTACAGGGAACAGATCAGTCCGAGGGGGAGTCATTGAGGAGTCTTGTAGCTGTGGGTAAGAAGCTGTTCTTATGTCTGGATGTGCGGTCTTCGGACTTCTGACCTTCTGCCTGATGCAAGGGTCTGGAAGAAGGCAATGCCTGGGTGGGAGGGGTCTCTGCAATGCTGTCTGCCTTCCTGTGGCAGCGGGAGGTGTATACAGAATCAATGTGGGGGTGGCAAGCTTGATGTGTTGGGCTGAGTTCACCACACTCTGCGGTTTCTTGCGATCTTGGGCCGAGCAGTTGCCATACCAAACTGGATAGGTCGCTCTCTATGGGATATCTGGAAAAGTTTGTGAGAGTCGATGCAGACATGCCAAATTTCTTTAGTTTCTGTAGGAAGCAGAGACGTTGTTAGGCTTTCTTGACTGTTGCATCAACGTGAGTGGACCAGGACAGACTGTCGGTGATGGTTCTCAAACTGAGATATTTCACTACATGTGGCTATTAAGGAAGACATTAAAACTGAATTTCAAAGGGCATAGGACAATTATTTTAAAATGGGGAATATAAAAAGATATCAGCCATGGGAGGGGTGGTGGTGAATGGAGTTACACGAGAGAATGCCAGTGCCAGTAGCCAAAGGGCCTGCTAAGCTCTAATTTCTATCTTTCTATTAAACATTGCTCTCTTGTGTTCAAGCTCATAATGTTTGAGCTGAGCTGAGATTAGGATAATAGGCAGTGTGAGCATTTCCCCAAGCGCTGAGTCCATTGTCGTTTGTATGATTGCTTGGTTGATCAACCTCTACCACCTCAATTTGACACTAACTTGGGGGAGATGGTGGTGTAGTGGTACTGTCACTAAACTGATAATCCAGAGACCCCGTGTAATGCTCTGGGGTCACGGGTTCAAATCCCCCCACAGCTGATGTTGAAAATTGAATTCAATTTTTTTAAATTCTGGAATTAAAAATTTAATGATGACCATGAAATCATTGCCGATTGAAAACCCCATCAGAGAAGGAAATCTGCCATCTTTACCTGGTCCAGCCTACATGGGACTCCAGATCCACAAAAATCTGTGATCGTCAGATTTAAAAGTAACATTTGATCTAGCATCAATTGCCATTTGTGAAAGAGCATTCCAACCTGCTAGCACCCTCTATGTAAAACTGTTTCCTAAATTCACTTCTGAAAGGTCTGGTTCTAATTTTTAGACAATACACCCTGGTCCTGATTCCCTTCAAATACACCCTCTTCTAGCCTTTTGTGATCCAAACTGGATGACCTCACATTAGCCTCAACTTAAGACCATTTACCAATTTTGCCAATTCACTTTATTATTATCTCTGTAGCTTTATGCTTCTATCTACACTTCATACAATACTGCCTATCTTTCAGTTATGAGTTCTGATTTTATCTCCCACTTTGGCGATGCCAGATTCACACAGCCCCCAAGTTAAGAAGATAATGAGAGAGATCAAGGCCGGGATTCTTCAAAATCCCGGCCAAGTGTTGAGGCCGGCATCAAAACCGGCGCGAGCGACGCCGGTGTCAACGGGCCTCCAGACCCAGTTATTCACCCCTTCTTCGGGGGCGAGAACAACGGCGAGAGCTGTGCGCTGCTCCGGCGCCGAAAGCCGGCCTTACACAGCCGTCACAGGTCCGCGCCACGACTGGCGTAGGTCCGCGCATGCGCGCCACGGCCGTCTCCACTCCGGCTCCCGGGCAATCTGGAGGAGCTTTACAGGGGCGCGGCGCGGAGGAACATATCCACCCCCCGGAATTAGCGCGGCCGCTGATCGGTTGCCCCCGATCGTGGGCCTGGCCACCGTGGAGGCGCCCCGTTCCCCCACCAGGACGGCCCCCGCAGCCAGAACACCGAGGTCCCGCTGGGTAGGACCATACACAAATGACGCCAGCGGGACTCGGTGGAATTCAGTAGTCACTCGCCCTGCTGAGCGTGCAGAATCGCCACAGGGGGCGCTTTCTACAGTCCACGACCGGCTCAGCGGTGAACGCGCCGGCGGCCCAGCACCAGAGCAGCGTGGTGGGACCCGGCACAGGCTCGGAGAATCCCGGCACAAATCTGTTTAAAGTGGGATGGGGGTGTCAGGTGATGTGAGTGGGGGAGCGGCTGTGTTTTTATAAGACCTGGCTCTGCTCATCTTGTGATCCTTCATTTTTCTTTATCCTTGTGCATATTTCATGTTGGTCTTTTTCTTGGGATATATGTCTTGTGCCATGTCCTTGCAGGATCCAGGTTGATGTTTTGTGAAGAGAAGCTAAGTTAAATCATAAAGAATCCTCGTTTGGCCATAGCAGTCAGAGCTAGCTGGGGTAGGGCCCAACTTGTAGTGATGTAATTGCTGGTGAACAAGCTTTCACTTCAGCAGTTCTGTGTGCACCTGTGTGACAGCCGCCATTGAGAATGCTGTTCTTGATGAGGATCCCAGCTCCATGGTGCAGATCTTTAGAGCCTTGTGGAAATGTGAGGTATGCCTGAGAGGTTGGTGGTGGCACAAGAGAGAGTTCATGCATTTGAAAGAACACTTTCCCTGGTAAGGGCCCGCCTTCGAGTCATTGAGATCCTGCTACATTTATCCTGATTCCTTCAGGAGATGTATCTAGACCTATACAATATCTTTCGGTCTCCACTGTTTCCATCTTGTCACCATTTAAAACACACCCTTTTCTATGCTTTTTTAGATCCAAACTGGATGACCTCACATTTTCCTACATTGAAATCCTTTTACCAGTCTGTTTGTGAGCCCGATCCCTGGCGAGATGTGGGAGGCGAGTTCCAAATTGAGTTTAAAAATTGGCTGCCATGCTCCAGAACCTGCCGCACCCCCTCCAAACTGTTCCAGTACAGCTACAACACTGACATCTACCCTGAAATGTAGAAAGTTGCTCAGGTGTGTCCTGTACACAGGAAACAGGACAAATCCAACTCAGCCAATTACTGCCCTTTCAGTCTACTCTCCATCATCAGCAAAGTGATGGAAGAAGTCATCAGCACTGCTATCAAGCGGCACTGCCTCAGCAATAACCTGCTCATGGACAGCCAGTTTGGGTTCTGCCAGGGTCACACAGCTCCTGACCTCATTACAGTCTTGGTTCAAACATGGACAAAAGAGCTGAATGCCAGATGTGAGGTGAGAGTGATTGCCCTTGACATCAAGGCAGCATTTGACTGAGTATGGCATCGAGGAGCCCTAGCAAAACTGGAGTCAATGGAAATCAGGGGGAAAACTCTCCACTGGTTGAAGTACCTGGCACAAAGGAAGATGGTTGTGGTGGTTGGAGGTTAATCATCTCAACTCCAGGACATCACTGCAGGAGTTCCTCAGGGTACTGTCCTGGGCCCAATCATTTTCAGCTGCTTCATGTAGCCATCTGGGATGGCCAATTCCAGAATTCAAAATGGATGATTGCAATGACTGTAGGGAAATATGGACAATGTTAGGAAAGCAAGCAGGCACAGAGCCTGTATGCATATTGAGAAGGCAACTCCCAGATGAGACTGAAACTGTAGGTCAATTAGCATATTGATGGCCCATCTTCAGGAACAAAGGAATGACATTCAAGTAATTGATGCCAAAGCAGACATCCCGGCGCCAGAAGGACACAAACAAAGCAAGGCCAACGGCCACCAAAGACACGCCCAGCCATCAGGGCACCCACCCCTTTATTGGTCAAGATCAATATGAGTGATCAAGATACGGCCCAGTTAATCGGGGCCAAGTTCAAGGCCCGCCTAAAAGCACGCGAAGCCCCTTCGGGTATAAGAAGAAGGCCCCGAGAGAGAATTGCTCTCTTGGACTCGTCTCTCGAAGCGGAGAGACCCGTCCACCAGCTGCACCAACAAGTAAGTCCAAGGTCAACGCTCGCCATCAGATGGATGACCTGAGCTGTTCTCCTGTTACACCTTCGCACCCAACAGCCTCAGATCCAAACAACGGCTATTGTTCCTCTGACTGAGTGGGCACCCGAAGTTAAGTATAAGCGTTAGTGTTAGAGATAGTTTAGTTTGTGGTATATTATGCATGAGTAGATATCCTGGTGAATCGGATAACTCGGGCTGTAGATAGAGCTTTGATCTAAACAGTGCGGTGAGTGTTCAGTTGTATGGAAAATTAGAAAATCAATATTAAAGGAGAAGGTAGAAGTGTGGGTTAATGATGAGGACTTTAAACTAGTTAAAGGGGATGAGGGCTCAGGAGAAGTTAGTAAAGTTTCCAGAACAAGTAATATAATAGAGTATAGAAAGTGGTAGGAATTTAACTCCAGGCACAGCAAAAAAGAGGACAACTATGAGAAGGGAGGATGGTCAACGCAGAACTGAGAGTGTTATACCTAAATGCACAGAATATGAAACAAGGTAAATGAGCTTGTTGCGCGCATTAAAATTGGCCGGTACGGTATTGTGGGCATCACAGAGACCATTCACCATTGTGACGGTGGGCACAATTTAATGGAAATGAAACAGAGTCCCGTTTTGGGCCAGTTAAAACAGTGGGAAAGGGAGAGGAGCATCAGAGTGAGAAACATGGTAGAGAGAGGCGGGGTTTAGTGGGGTGTTTCCTGGTACTTAAAGCACTCAGAACGACCCCTCTATTAAACGGGACTCTGCTTCATTTTTGGGCCTGGGCGAGGAACGCAATGCTGAGACCGCACCCTGATGCATTTCCTGCACTAACGAGCTCAGCTCACTAGTGCAGGAAGAGATCGACGCCCTGATCCCTGGACCCCCCACTACAGCCTCCAGACACCCCTCAACTTACCAATGAGCGGGTCCTCGATCCCACCAGACCCCTACCTCAGAAGGGCAAGGCACCCTGGACCCAATCCCCGGCAAGATGCCACCTGGACATCGCCAGGCTGACAGGGGCACTGTCAAGGTGACACAATGAGGGTGCCAAGCTGGCAGTGTCAGAGTGCCCAGGTGGCATTGGGAGTGCCAGGGTGCTGCCAGTCACCTGGGAGACCGGCCCAATAGCCAGTACACCTGGTCCATATGTGTGGAAGCCAATACTAAACGGCACCGCTCAGGGGTTTCCGTAGGGAGTCTGTTAGGTCCTGCGCCTTGGGTAACTCCAGCACAGACATATTCAAGGGAGACTATCACTCACTCGAATATGCAAATCTGGATCACACCCACTGAGGCGAGATCCAGATCGCGATGCCTCGCGCAATCTCATGATAAATTTACCGGCCTCAACGCTTTCCAAGTCAGGGGTGACGAGGCAGTTAGATCGCGCCCGTTCTGTGAAAGAACAACTGAAACTCCTGGCATCTGCTGCCACCTGCAGGGAGAGAGTGTTAATTTCTTCCAGACCCTTGAGTGAAAATCAACAGACTGTCCCGACTCATCTGCATAACTTGAGACCCCGTTTCGTGCTTTGTTAACCACTCAGAGATCAAAGGGAGTAAACAGGACGTAGACTTAAATGATAATGTAGAATGAGAGGCAGAGAAGCTGTTGGATAATCTTAAGAAATAAAGACAGGAACAACAGCAAATAATCAGGGACAATGAAGTGATTATGATGGGGACCACAAGAAACTGACTTAATTAAAACTAGGAGGAACATTCCACAGGTTTATTTTTATAATTAGTGTGAGTGTATGTATTTCTGTCCTCATTGGGTCGAAGAATATGTAGCACGGCATTAAGTCAACTCCCAACAATTAGTCAAGGTGTTATCGGTCGCTTTTCACAGTGGAATCTACAGATTGATCTGTCCTCACCTTCAGAAACTTACAATGATGTTTACCATTGCAGTAAAAGAATCTTCACTGAGTAAGACTCGGGCCATGTTGTACAAAATAAGTAATGGCATGATGGGAAAACTGGTCAATTACATATTTCGTACATCACAACTCGACCAATCTCCTCACCAATCCATTTTTCGAAGGATGTTAAGGTGCAGTTTATATATATTGTATGCCATTGTTTTTAAAGTAATCCGGTGGGTGGCGGACAGTTGGATGGGGGTTTTGAGGCGTGGTGGGGTGGTTTTGGGGGAGGGGATGGGATGGGGGGGAGTGGGGGCACCCATATGGCCGGTGTCACTGTGCAGAATCAGGGGCCAAGGTAGGTGATCAGTGAATGCGCAGGAAGGTGGCTGATGTAATGGCGGTCCATGCCTGGATACCGCCCCAATTCAGTGAGGGGGGGTCACCCCGGCCGCTCGGCCTGTTCCCATCCACCGTCTCCCCCGGCCCTGTCAGGGCCCCATCCCAGCCAGCAAGGCCAGTGTCTGGCCCGGAAGCCCGCAGTCGCTTCTCTCTGTGTCCTACCTCCTCTCTCTCTCTCAGCAGCCACCATACCAGGTTCACGATTTTTAATAGCACATGTGGACCGCGCCGTCGGGAACTCGGCCCTTCGGAGGTGGAGAATCGTTGGTCGGCCCACTAATGATATGCAAACGGTGTTTAAACTACGCGCGGTGCATCGCGGAGAATTACGATTTGTCGTCAAATCAGCGCCTACGCAATTTTGGCATCGGAAGCTAGTTCATCAATCGCCGTTCCTGATTTTGGCAAGACTCCTGCCCAATTTCTCTTTTCCCGCCTCCAACTCTCCGAGCTCTTCTGGGCCCCAGTCGCGTAGAAACATTTTCAGGAACGGTCCTGAGCACTTCCTATCACTTCTAAAATTTATATGCACTCTTAACATGGCTAAAAACCCCATTCCCAACGGCCAGTTTTCCCACTCATTTACGGATGGTGGAGTGATCCCCCGAAAATTGATCCTCGTCTCGAGGTCCAGATCAGACTATTTTCACTGGTAAACCATCATTATCGCCAACTTTGTCTTTTACTGTTCTGTTTTAAGGGATTTTGCTTTTACTCTTCAGTAGAGACAAAGGTTACCCCGGTAACCACACTGTAGGTTATTTTACCAGTTGTCAGACTTTATTTACAGAGCACCTACAGGGTGGGAATGCTTCCCCTATTCCTTGCGGAGTACCGGCTCCCGCGCTAGGGGCGGGGTATCTCAATTACTCAGTGAGAGCAAAGAATTGTCGTATCAGCAAAGCAAACCTTCCCCAACGGCACTTTAGAATACTTTTCACAGCCATTTTGTATCACCAGCACATTACACCACCATCGATCAGCCTAAACTCCAAGTCCCCGCGGACTTATGGGCCGCTTCCAAACATGAGGTTGGTCTCGCTACTGTACCTCCTGTCATTATTAAAGTCAAGCCTGATATGCCCTTGCCCTCCATTTCACAGTACCCATTACGCCCCGAGGCTGAAGAGGGAGTCTCGGTCATGATTCAATCGTTCCTTCAGCAGGGAATTTTGATACCATGTCAATCGCCCTGCAACACTCTGATTCTTCCAGTTCCTAAGATAGGAAGACCATCAGAATGGCGTTTGGTCCAAGAGCTACGACGTATTAATCAAATCGTAGAACCCTTACATCCTATTGTCCCGAACCAGGCTACAATCCTTAGTAATGTTCCACCAGATGCGACTGTTTTTACCCTTGTGGATTTACAACATGCCTTTTTTGCGGTACCCCTCGCCCCTAAATCGCAATACTTGTTTGCCTTCACATTTAAGGGCCACCAGTACACTTGGACTAGGCTCCCACAGGGCTTTATTCATTCTCCGACTCTTTTCTCACAGAGTCTTTGCACTCTCAGTTAGCAACATTAACACCGCCTTGCGGATCCACCATTATCCAATATGTTGATGATTTACTCCTTG
This sequence comes from Scyliorhinus canicula, assembly GCF_902713615.1. Taxonomy (NCBI): domain Eukaryota; kingdom Metazoa; phylum Chordata; class Chondrichthyes; order Carcharhiniformes; family Scyliorhinidae; genus Scyliorhinus; species Scyliorhinus canicula. The sequence goes on from NC_052151.1 coordinate 154,226,012, forward strand.
CCACCTGATTTCATCATTAACCAACGTGACTCTGTTTATCTGCTAATCCGTCTCCATTCATGGGGATATGTAATCCCGCCCGCTAAAGTTCATCAAGGCCAACGGCAGGTCGAATTTTTAGGGGTCCTAATAAGTGCAACTGATCGCTCTTTTTCTCAGGAACGTATTAATCCTATTTTGCAGGCCCCTGATTTTGAAAACTCACCACTATTCTTAGAATTCCCCCTATACCAAAAAGGGCCGACATTCTAAATGGTGAACAGGGATTCTCACTCCCTGACTCCGATGCAGGCTTCAGTGGGTGCTATTCAGGTCAAACTATATTTTCAAGTTATCCCCCAGTATAACCCATACCTTCACCGAAGATTTTATCTACTTACCACTTAGTAGCATCGATGTCCTGCGTCCTGCATTGCTAAGTAAATAAAGTAGACTTTAGGAATAACCACTTTTTCAGGTTAAGTTAAGCTATTTTATTATTATATTTTTTTCTTTTAAAAGCTGCAAACACTTTCTTTACAGAAAGGTAAAAAGATCTTGCTTCTGTATATTTCTGGTTGGTTGAAGGGACCTTCAGGCCCACCTTGACAATCAATCTTCTTTAAAGTCTGGTCTTCTTGAGATGTGTTTGCTGGTTAGCTCCGTTGCTGTGTCTTGTCGATCCCATTTATTGAGCTATAAGAGCTGGCTCTGCTAGCTATCTCTCAGCTGACTCTGGCTCCTGTTTAAATTCTAGTCTTCCTTAGATGTATAGCTGTTTAAGCTCGGCTGCTCATCTTGTCTTTCCCATGACCGAGCTGTGAAAGCTGAATATGCTTCTCTCCTCTCTCTAAGTTCTCCTCCCCTTCTCTTTTGCTTCTGGTTCTGATCCCTTGGTTTATATTCTCTTTCTAACAATTACTAAGTTTTTATTACCTTATTGTCAATTAACTTATTTCACTTTGATTGTTAAAAAGTATCTTTGATCTAAATATTTTAATACAACTAAGTATTCATTTTGGGCGTAACCTCGCCTCTCAGATCTGATTACATTGTCCTTTGTGATGTTCAAAGTTCCTTTGTGATATTCAAAAAATGCTTTGGTTTCAAGAGGTGTTACCTTTCATTTCTGTCATTTGAATAGTTTAATTTTCCAATTGTCCCTAGCTCATAACTTTGCCTTTGATTTTGACTTTAAATTATGTTTCTCATAGACAGGCTTTCTCCAATTTTCTTTAATTTACTTGATGATAGTAGAATTTCACACTTAGAATTGACACCAAATCCAACTGAACGTCATCCATGCTTTCCAGCTGTTTAGTAAGAGAGTTAATTTCAATGAAGGTGTGAAACCTTTGCTTTTAGCTGTATGCTAAAATTTCACTTGGTTATGACTTGAAAGACCTGCCTGTTTTAAACATTCGTCACTTAATTCAATTGAAACTCTCATCCATGCTTTTCCAGATGCTTCCTAAGATAATTACATTCAATGAAGGTGTGAGCCATTGTTTTAGCTTACCACATGAAACCTGTGTGTTTGCTAAACCTGCTTGTGAGAAATAATCTGCATTTTATAATCCTGCTCTTTGCAGCTGCTATTAACCTTTTGTGGGATTTTTCCCTGTATCCTCTCATGTTTCTCTCAGACCAGATATTGCCAGACTTCCATGTTACAAATGACACATTTTTCTGTATTTTCAAGAACACCCCGTTCCCTACCTCTCCCGAGCAGGTGAGCCTTTTTAGGACTGGTTAACTTTTGCAGACAATGGTTTCCGAATGTTACTGTCCATACTAAAGAACTAACTCCGTACTCCTCTCAAAATGCACTTCTTAAGTTTGAACTACCCGATTCAGCAAAGCAATCTTTTGTTACTCTGAAAAACGCCCTGGCTACCGCCTCAGCGCTAGGTCGACCTATGTATGACAGACCCTTTCAGTTATATGTTAATGTTCTTGATGAATGTGCCACTGGTGTTCTGAAACAAGAGCATGGTGGCTGGCGTCGCCCGGTAGCCTACTATTCTACTAAATTAGATCCTGTAGCTTGCAGTCTGCCTCCCTGCACTCAGATTCTTACGGCTGTCCATTTGTTAGCACAGGCGGCCTCTAACCTGACCCTTCACCAGCCAGTACACGTCGCACTCTATTGTGGCTCTCCGAACGTCTCAGCAAACCCAACATTTGACTCAAGCTCACTTGAGCCGTTATGACGTTTCACTGCTGCAGAACCCTACCTTTCTTTTTATTATTGTTCAACCTTAAATCCTGCTGTGCTCCTCGATCAGCCCCCCAATAACCTTAATGACGCACCGCACGACTGCTTGCTTAGGAACCACTTCCTTACTGCGCCACGCCCAGATTTAACGGATCGTCCTCTGGAACATCCAGAACTCATTTTTTATGTTGATGGCAGTTCCTCCATTTCTATCACTGGAGTCCCACAGTCAGGATATGCCGTGGTTACGGACACTGACGTTCGAGAAACCGCAGCCTTCCAGACCCCCGTCTCTGCACAAAAAGCCGAACTATTTGGGCCTCACGGCAGCATGGTGGTTAGCATCAATGCTTCACAGCTCCAGGGTCCCAGGTTCGATTCCCGGCTGGGTCACTGTCTGTGTGGAGTCTGCACGTCCTCCCCGTGTGTGCGTGGGTTTCCTCCGGGTGCTCCGGTTTCCTCCCACAGTCCAAAGATGTGCGGGTTAGGTGGATTGGCCATGCTAAATTGCCCGTAGTGTAAGGTTAATGGGGGGATTGTTGGGTTACGGGTATACGGGTTACGTGGGTTTAAGTAGAGTGATCATTGCTCGGCACAACATCGAGGGCCAAAGGGCCTGTTCTGTGCTGTACTGTTCTATGTTCTATGTTCTATTTGCCCTTACTCGAGCATGTAATTTGGCCACTGCCAAAAGTGTAAACATTTACACCGATTCCAGGTATGCCTTTGGCGTGACCCACGATTTTGTCCGCCTCTGGCAACAACGAGGCTTCCTCACCTCTGCGGGGGCTCCCGTTCAAAATGCAATTTGGGTTAAAAATCTCCTTGATGCTGTTCAGCTTCCCGATCAATTGGCAATTATTAAATGTGTTGCGCACACGAAGGGGGACACTTCTGTTCAATTCGGGAATGCCCGTGCTGATTCAGCTACTAAAGCTGCAGCTTCATCAACCTGTTGAATTGTTCCCAATGGGGCTAATCAGGCTTTGAATCAAGTACCCGCATTAAGGACGAAGGGCATGCCAGAGATAACTGAAGTTCAAAATTTACAGAGGGACGTCTCTGATTCTGAGCGAGCACTATGGAAGTCAATGGGGTGTTCGCACTCCTTGACACGGGACCTCTGGCTTACTCCAGTTGGTCAAGTTTGTATTCCGGATTCTTTATTGCTAGTACTTGTTGATTATTTGCATTCTTGTACCCGTCTTGACAAGGAGGGAATGGTACAGCTGCTCCTGAAAACTTGGTGACACCCAGATTTGAATACAGCAGCGCAACGACTGAACCGATGCCTCATTTGCATGAAGCATAATAAGGGTAAAGGTACTAAATGCCCTCCAGGAACCACTCCCTTGCCAGATGGCCCTTTTGCTTGTACACAGCTTGATTTTATTGAATTACCAAAAGTACAGTGCTACAAATATTGTTTAGTATTAATCGATGTGTTTAGTAACTGGATTGACGCCTTCCCACCACAAATTGTACTGCACGTATGGTGGTGAAGTTGTTGTTAATAGAAGTTATTCCTCGCTTTGAGTTACCCAAAATAGTGAGCTCAGACAACGGACCACATTTTGTGGCTCGAATCAATACTGAACTGTGCGAAGCACTCGCAATCAAACAGCAATTGCACTGCGCGTATCACCCGCTGGCAGCAGGAATCGTGGAAAGAGCCAACGGGACTTTAAAAGAAAAATTATCTAAATTGACTAAAGAAACTGGATTAAATTGGCGAAAGATACTACCCTTGGCACTGTTTCACATGTGGGTGACTCCACATTTGCGGACCGGACTGTCAGCTGCAGAGATAGTCTATGGTCGGCCAATGAGGACTCCCTGGGATGCCAACGAAAAACCCCTGGCGGGCATAGACCTCCATGTGATGGGTGAACAAATGCCGAACTATTTATAGCAATTAACACTTTCTCTGAAGTTTCTCCACTCACAGGTGAAACAGGCGCATCTCCCAGGGACAACAGGGACAGCCGTCCCTCGATATCCAGTAATCAAACCCGGAGATTATGTATTTGGTGAAAAATTGGGACAGAAAGAAACTAGGACAACGCTGGAGTGGACCTTTCCTGGTACTACTGACGACACCAACTTCAGTCAAGCTTGAAGTACATTCCAGTTGGATACATCTATCTGATTGCAATGCAGACGAGAACACAGAATGAAGATCTTCATTATAATTTTTGGATCTCTGAACAATTTAGCCTGAATGGCCACTCGGTAGTCGAAAAACTAACTACCCGGGAACCGCATTCTAATACCTATTTATATATGTCATATCTTTATGCTGAAAAATTGAATATAAGTAAGTGTTGGGTTTGTACCCACATTCCCGTCCATTCAAGGGAAGGAATACCTCCCCAATCCCACCCCTTTCATATCGCAGAGACAGTTGAATGGATTTTATGACAAAATCAAACAGGGATCAGGGAAGATAGGGGAGGTACGGAAATATGGAGATCTGCTGGCTATGACATGACTAAATTTTCGGCTTCATATCAACCTGCTTACAATCATGCCCTGACTCCACCCTCCCTCACTGTCCACTCGAATAATGTTCAAGGTTCCATGTGTTTTAACAAATCAGGAAAAAGGAAGTGGATGGGGCGAAGTAGGTACAGCCTTACAGTTGACTGGCAAGGACCAGGACCAGGCATATCCAACAAGGGCATGTTTAACTGTGATTGGTCCAAGGTATGGAATATAACCTCTAACAGCTCATGGGGCCAGACATCTCCCATCCTCTGGATGACGCTAGCTGATGATTTTACGGCCTATAATGGAACATACTTCATATGCGGCACTAAAGCTTACCCATGGCTCCCTATTGATTAGACAGGATCCTGTTTCTTGGGATATGTCGTACCTCAAATGCGTCACCTACCCACCCTTAAGCATTCCCTCTCATGAGCCAAAAGGTCTATTACTAAAACGGAACAGTTCTTCATGATAGCCTTTCCAGTCTTTGGAGTGGGCAAGGCATCCATTGGAACAACTGGCGAACGTAATGTCAGCAGAAGCCAGGGAAACTGGACAGGCACTGGCCGAGGTCTCAGCTGAGCTGGTGGCTGTCTGGACCGTGGCATTACAAAATCGACTGGCTTGGATTATCTGTTAGCCTCGCAGGGAGGAACGTGGGCTATTGTAGGACAGAAGTGCTGCACATATATTCCAGATGGCTCTGAAAATATCACTAACCTGGCCGACCATATCAAGAGACAGGCTGATCAACTTCAAGAGATTGGCAGTGAATTTTATGACTATAATCCGCCGGGTTGGCGAGGATGTTTGTGTCACGGATTATTTGATTGGATTTTTAAAGCCTTCATTCTACTATTACTAATGCTGCTAGGGATAGGATTGTTTGGCTGCTTGTGTAAATGCATTTTCAGTCGAGTCATGGATATGCCCATTTGACCAGTTGTCATGATATGACAAAAGGAGTGAATGTGATGTTGTACGAAATAAGTACTGGCATGATGGGAAAACTGGTCAATTACTTGGGACAATGTAAGAAACGCTGACTTTGCATGACTTAAAGCCTGAATAAGATCAGAGAAGGTCAAGCTGTTCCGAAATGCCTGAGCTCCGTAAATTCTGATAAGACTAACTCGTCATAACCCAAGGCAGTCTAAATACGACAAGATAAGGTCAGGAAGGAACAAGTCTCCTCTGACCTTTTGATAGTCCATCAAAGGACAAGATGATGGTTTGAGTGATGAGACAAAGAGTCCTGGAAGGTCAGCAAGGTGACGCTTGTTTTATGATATTGCTTATTGCCCAGGACCGGATGGGATCTATCCCAGGTTACTGAGGGAAGCGAGGGTCGAAATAGCTGGGGCCTTAACAGATATCTTTGTAGCATCCTTGAGCACGGGTGAGGTCCCGGAGGACTGGAGAATTGCTAATGTTGTCCCTTTGTTTAAGAAGGGTAGCAGGGATAATCCAGGGAATTATAGACCTGTGAGCTTGACGTCAGTGGTAGGCAAACTGTTGGAGAAGATACTGAGGGATAGGATCTACTCACATCTGGAAGAAAATAGACTTATCAGTGATAGGCAGCATGGTTTTGTGCAGGGAAGGTCATGTCTTACAAACCTAATAGAATTCTTTGAGGAAGTGACAAAGTTAATTGATGAGGGAAGGGCTGTAGATGTTGTATGCATGGACTTTAGTAAGGCGTTTGATAAGGTTTCCCATGGCAGGTTGATGGAAAAAGTGAAGTTGTATGGGGTTCAGGGTGCACTAGCTAGATGGATAAAGAACTGGCTGGGCAGCAGGAGACAGAGAGTAGTGGTGGAAGGGAGTGTCTCAAAATGGAGAAGGGTAACTAGTGGTGTTCCACAGGGATCCGTGCTCGGACCACTGTTGTTTGTGATCTACATAAATGACCTGGAGGAAGGTATAGGTGGTCTGATTAGCAAGTTTGCAGATGATACTAAGATTGGTGGAGTTGCAGATAGCGAGGAGGACTGTCAGAGAATACAACAAAATATAGATAGATTGGAGAGTTGGGCAGAGAAATGGCAGATGGAGTTCAATCCAGGCAAATGCGAGGTGATGCATTTTGGAAGATCAAATTCAAGAGCGGACTATATGGTCAATGGAAGGGTCTTGGGGAAAATTGATGTGCAGAGAGATCTGGGAGTTCAGGTCCATTGTACCCTGAAGGTGGCAACGCAGGTTGATAGAGTGGTCAAGAAGGTATACAGCATGCTTGCCTTCATCGGACAGGGTATTGAGTACAAGAGTTGGCAGGTCATGTTACAGTTGTATAGGACTTTGGTTCGGCCACATTTGGAATACTGCGTGCAGTTCTGGTCACCACATTACCAGAAGGATGTGGATGCCTTGGAGAGGGTGCAGAGGAGGTTCACCAGGATGTTGCCTGGTATGGAGGGTGCTAGCTATGAAGAAAGGTAGAGTAGATTAGGATTGTATTCGTTGGAAAGACGGAGGTTGAGGGGGGACCTGATTGAGGTCTACAAAATTATGAAAGGTATGGACAGGGTGGACAGCAACAAGCTTTTCCCAAGAGTGGGGGTGTCAGTTACAAGGGGTCACGATTGCAAGGTGAGAGGGGGAAAGTTTAAGGGAGATGTGCGTGGAAAGTTTTTTACGCAGAGGGTGGTGGGTGCCTGGAATGCTTTACCAGCGGAGGTGGTAGAGGCGGGCATGATAGCATCATTTAAGAAGCATCTAGACAGGTGTATGAATGGGCGGGAATAGATTGAAGTAGACCTTGGAAAATAGGAGACAGGTTTAGATAAAGGCGCAGGCTGGGAGGGCCGAAGGGCCTGTTCCTGTGCTGTAATTTTCTTTGTTCTTTGTTCTTTGTTCTTTACACTTCTGATCGAATTCCTGACTAAGATGTAGTCACGTAATCCTGATTCTGATAATGTATAAATACTGAGCTGATTCTCTGTGAAAGCGTGAACTTGAGTAGGAATCAGCAGTGGTAGTAACTGTTCTCCGACCTCAACTTTCAGCCAAAACTGCATGCAGTCTGTTCGTAAATAAAGTCTTGTTATTTTTCCATAATGAGCGTTGTTGAATCTTTCTACCACCGTCCAGAAGCAGAAGAAATATTGATTACTACAGAGTCATTGAAGAATGCTATCAAAGCATCAAAGGACAATGGACCATTAGCTAAAAGAGTAAACAATTTCCTCATATCCTAAAGAAACACTGCCCATGTGACAACCCAAAACTTGCGGGCAATATTGTGTGATGGATGTAGAAATTGTTATATATTATATTTTATATATATGACAGTAATGTTTTTAAAAGCCTGAGTTAATATCTATATTTGTTGCAGTAATATTATTAAAGAACCTAAGTTAATGTACTCAAACTGTGTGTCTGTTAAAGTATAATTAAGGTGTTGCAGAAAGTGAGGTCATTATTGATTTTAACCTTACTTTTTTAAATAAAGGGATAATGGAATTGTATTTTGATTGCTCAAGATTCCCTGGAGTGTAGATAATATATGGGAGAGTCCTAGCTAAGCAGGCCGTGGGCCTTAGTGGGATACAGATTATGTAATTAATGGGAGGAGCCAGGTCTGTCTGCACTTTTGTAGTTTACCATAGGATTTGAGTCTGACAAGACATTAGTGTACTGGATCTACTCTTGAAAGGAAATCTCTCCAAAAGTCTGTTCACAGATGAGCATGTAAACCGGTTTTGTTAACTCTATTTGTAAGTGGTATTTGAACTGTATTGGGTTGCTTAATTGAAGTTAGTAGTAGGTACAAATAGTAAGTTTAAGTTTTTCCTTGTGTTTAAGACTGTTTAACTGATAATTGTAAAGCTATTTCTTTGATGTTAATGTGGTTAATTCTGTGTTTAAATTAAAGTTTGTTTGAACATAAGAAATACCTATTGGTCAGAGTCATCACTCCTGGGCTATATTATTCTTTCCTCACAGTTGTACAAATTTTAAAAAATTGTTTGGATTACTTATCCTGTATCCGAACAAATGTAGGGATCTGGTCTGTTTTTTAAAACGAAGTTGAGAACCAAGTTTCATTTGTTCTTACTGGCTGATATTACTACCATTATAGAGCAACAACAAGAAAACCTAGTTACTCTCCATGAACAGACATTCAAGCCAAAGGGTTTTGATCAAGGAGAAAGAGTTTTAGCGAGGAACTACTCTTCAAGTGAGAAGTGGATACCAGCCACAATATTCGCAAAGATGGGGCCTATTTCTTTTGTGGTGCAAACCGATGATGAGAGAGTTTGGAGGAGAAACACAGATCAAATCCTTACTTCAAAATGAGAATTTGTAGAGACAGTATTTGAAAGTCCAACATCTGACACTCAAGGTTTGGAAATCCCTGGACCGATGATCATGATGGATTTGAATTCAGAGTCAACAACAGTTGAACCAACAGCATCTGGAGAAGCTGAAGAAGAACCAACTTTATCAGATGATGTTCCTGAGTCAAATGTGGAGCAGACTACCAAAACAAACCTATATATATTTTTTAAAAATATCTATATGTATATATATCATTGAATAATCATATTAGTTGGTTAATCAATCACTCGTTCACCATGAGTAAAAGTTAAAAATAATATTAGTTGTCGCACTACCAGGAGTAGAGGGTGAGGGATGTTGGGCATTGTAACCAATGCCCTCTGTGTAGTATGTCACATGATTATATGGTGACATCAACAGGGAGACGTGGGGGATTTTCCCACACTTCCATCTTAGATGGTGAGCAAGTAACACTTCTGCAAATAAAATCTGACAACTAGTTAAGTAACCTACAATGTGCCAACCTGGTTATCCATTGACTCTATTGAGAAGTAAAAAAAAAGCCAGCCCCTTAAAACATGACAGTAAATGATAGTAATGATTGTATGATAAGAAGTACAGTACATTTTAACCTGCATTTGAAGGGAAGAATCGTGCAAGCATAAAGCATTTAATGAACAATAGATGTTTGGAGGCAATTATCAATTTCAATAAAGGATGAAAGGGAGTCAGTAAAATTGATTCTGTTTTGCTTCGGCAGACCTGTGACCTGTGTCCTGTTTATAGACTGTTTTAGGGATGGGGTGTACAATGAGTTCGATATTATTTTGGGAAAGTGGGTTCAAACTGAGTTCAGAAAGATGGAAAAATATTTCTTCTGCCTGTAAAGGTCTCACATGAAATGTGCTTGGGCAGGCTCACTACAATTGTTCGTAGACATGCGCCCACAACACAGGTCTAACTTAATCCAGGAAAGTTATTGCATTTACAGAGAAAACAGAATGCATAGCATGGAAGAAGCAACATGTATGTATACCAGCACCTTAACATAGCTTTAAGAAATATTCCAAGATGCGTCAAGTAAATTAATTTTTACTCTAATTGTCTTCTAACATACCAATCATTTTCACACGCCAAAACATCAATGGCATGAATAATCATTTAATCTATTTTTGGTGGTGTTGGCTGAGAGATGACTGTTGCATATCGCTGACTGAACTCCTTGGTTTCTTCAGTCAGTGCTAAAAGCTCTTCAATGGCTTTCTAAACAAGCTGAACAGACAGCTAGGCCTCAGATAAACATTTCTCCCAAACAAACATCAACTTCCCTTTCATGCAGCATGGGTGAACTATCATCAATGGCAAAGTAACCACGAGCAAACAGATGAAAAATAACAAAACATTTGGGCCTGATGGCTTCCAGCTGAGATCTTCAAAGTTGGTAGACAAAGAACAACAAAGAACAATACAGCACAAGTACAGGCCCTTCGGCCCTCCAAGCCCTAGCAAATCACGTGTCCCATCTAGACTAACCACCTATATTCTTCTATACCCCGTCTGTTCATCTGCCTATCCAGATAAGTCTTAAAGGTTGCTAACGTATCTGCCTCAACCACCTCATTTGGCAGTGCATTCCAGGTCACCACCACCCGCTGTGTAAGAAAACTTCCCCCGCACATCTCCCTTGAATTTTTCCCCACTCACCTTGAACTTGTGCCCCCTGTAATTGTCATTTCTGCCCTGGGAAAAAGCCTCCAACTGTTCACCCTATCTATACCCCTAATAATTTAATAAACTTCTATCAGGTCGCCCCTCAGCCTCTGTCTCTCTGGGGAGAACAATCCCAGTTTATTCAATCTCTCTTCATAACTAATACCCTCCATACCAGGCAACATCCTGGTAAACCTTTTCTGTACTCTCTCCAAAGCCTCCACGTCCTTCTGGGTGTGTGGTGACCAGAATTGGACACAGTATTCCAAATGTGGCCAAACCAACATTCTATATAATTGTAACGTCATTTTTGAGCTTTTATGCTCGATATCCCGTCCTATGAAGGCAAGCATGCTATCTGCTTTCTTTACCACCATTTCCACCTGTGCTGCCACTTTAAGTATCTGTGGACCTGCACACCCAGATCTCTCTGTGTCTCTATGCTCCTGATGGTTCTGCCATTTATTTCTAGCTCCCACGTGAATTGGATCTGCCAAAATGCATTTGCCGGGTTAAATTCCATTTGTCATTTCTCTGCCCAATTTTTCAGCCTATCTATATCCTGTTGTATTCTCTGACAATCTTCATCACTATCCGAAACCCCTGCAATCTTAGTATCATCCGGAAACTTGCTATTGAGACTCGCTATGTTTTCTTCCAAGTCATTTATATATATTACAAAGATCAGAGCTCCCAGCACTGGCCCCTGCGGATCATCACTAGTTACAGACCTCAATTTGGAAAAACATCCTTCCACTGCTACCCTCTGTCTTCTATGGCCAAGCCAATTCTGGATCCATCCAGCTAATTCACCCCTGACCCCATATGATCTAATCTTTTGTACCAACCTGCCATGAGGGACCTTAACACATGTTTTACTAAAGTCCATGTAGACAACATCCACAGTCCTTCCCTCATCAATTATTTTTGTCACCTCCTCAAAAGATCCAATCAAATTTGTGAGACATGACCTCCCTCGTACAAAACCATGCTTTCTGTTGCTAATAAGACCATTCACTTCCAAATGTGCATAGATCCTATCTCTGAGAACCTTTTCAATAATTTCACTATCACTGACGTCAAGCTCACTGGCCTATAATGACCTGGATTATCCATCAACCTTTCTTAAATAAAGGTACAACATTGGCTCTCTTCCAATCCTCTGAGATCTCACCTGTGGCCAATGAGGACACAAAGATTTCTGTTAGAGGCCCAGCGATTTTATTTCTTATCTCCCTCAGTAATCTAGGATAGTTGCCATCTGGCCCTGGGGATTTGTCTACCTTAACACTTCCTCCCTCGTAATAATGACCTGTTCTAAAGTGTTTACATATCCATAAGACCATAAGACCATAAGACATAGGAGCGGAAGTAAGGCCATTCGGCCCATCGAGTCCACTCCACCATTCAATCATGGTTGATTTCAACTCCATTTACCCGCTCTCTCCCCATAGCCCTTAATTCCTCGAGAAATCAAGAATTTATCAATTTCTGTCTTAAAGACACTCAACGTCCCGGCCTCCACCGCCCTCTGTGGCAATGAATTCCACAGACCTACCACTCTCTGGCTGAAGAAATTTCTCCCCATCTCTGTTATAAAGTGACTCCCTTTTATTCTAAGGCTGTGCCCCCGCGTCCTAGTCTCCCCTGCTAATGGAAACAACTTCCCTACGTCCATCCTATCCAAGCCATTCATTATCTTGTAAGTTTCTATTAGATCTCCCCTCAACCTCCTAAACTCCAATGAATATAATCCCACGATCCTCAGACGTTCATCGTATGTTAGGCCTACCATTCCTGGGATCATCCGTGTGAATCTCCGCTGGACCCGCTCCAGTGCCAGTATGTCCTTCCTGAGGTGTGGGGCCCAAAATTGCTCACAGTATTCTAAATGGGGCCTAACTAGTGCTTTATAAAGCCTCAGAAGTACATCCCTGCTTTTATATTCCAAGCCTCTTGAGATAAATGACAACATTACATTTGCTTTCTTAATTACGGACTCAACCTGCAAGTTTACCTTTAGAGAATCCTGGACTAGGACTCCCAGGTCCCTTTGCACTTTAGCATTATGAATTTTGTCACCGTTTAGAAAATAGTCCATGCCTCTATTCTTTTTTCCAAAGTGCAAGACCTCGCACTTGCCCACGTTGAATTTCATCAGCCACTTCTTGGACCATTCTCCTAAACTGTCTAAATCTTTCTGCAGCCTCCCCACCTCCTCAATACTACCTGCCCCTCCACCTATCTTTGTATCATCGGCAAACTTGGCCAGAATGCCCCCAGTCCCGTCATCTAGATCGTTAATATATAAAGAGAACAGCTGTGGCCCCAACACTGAACCCTGCGGGACACCACTTGTCACCGGTTGCCATTCCGAAAAAGAACCTTTTATCCCAACTCTCTGCCTTCTGTCTGATAGCCAATCGTCAATCCATGTTAGTACCTTGCCTCAAATACCATGGGCCCTTATTTTACTCAGCAGTCTCCCGTGAGGCACCTTGTCAAAGGCCTTTTGGAAGTCAAGATAGATAACATCCATTGGCTCTCCTTGGTCTAACCTATTTGTTATCTCTTCAAAGAACTCTAACAGGTTTGTCAGGCACGACCTCCCCTTACTAAATCCATGCTGATTTGTCCTAATCCGACCCTGCACTTCCAAGAATTTAGAAATCTCATCCTTAACGATGGATTCTAGAATTTTGCCAACAACCGAGGTTAGGCTAATTGGCCTATAATTTTCCATCTTTTTTCTTGTTCCCTTCTTGAACAGGGGGGTTACAACAGCGATTTTCCAATCCTCTGGGACTTTCCCTGATTCCAGTGACTTTTGAAAGATCATAACTAACGCCTCCACTATTTCTTCAGCTAGCTCCTTTAGAACTCTAGGATGTAGCCCATCTGGGCCCGGAGATTTATCAGTTTTCAGACCTTTTAGTTTCTCTAGCACCTTCTCCTTTGTGATGGCAACCATATTCAACTCTGCCCCCTGACTTTCCTGAATTGTTGGGATATTACTCATGTCTTCTACTGTGAAGACTGACGCAAAGTACTTATTAAGTTCCTCAGCTATTTCCTTGTCTCCCATCACTAGATTACCAGCGTCATTTTGGAGTGGCCCAATGTCTACTTTTGCCTCCCGTTTGTTTTTAATGTATTTAAAGAAACTTTTACTATCATTCCTAATGTTACTGGCTAGCCTACCTTCATATTTTATCCTCTCCTTCCTTATTTCTCTCTTTGTTATCCTCTGTTTGTTTTTGTAGCCTTCCCAATCTTCTGACTTCCCACTACTCTTTGCCACATTATAGGCTCTCTCTTTTGCCTTGATGCATTCCCTGACTTCCTTTGTCAGCCATGGCTGCCTAATCCTCCCTCTGATAACCTTTCTTTTCTTTGGGATGAACCTCTGCACTGTGTCCTCAATTACTCCCAGAAACTCCTGCCATTGCTGTTCTACTGTCTTTCCCACTAGGCTCTGCTTCCAGTCGATTTTCGTCAGTTCCTCCCTCATGCGCCTGTAATTACCTTTATTTAACTGTAAAACCTTTACATCTGATTCTACCTTCCTTCTTTCAAATTGCAGACTGAATTCTACCATATTATGATCACTGCTTCCTAAGTGTTCCCTTACTTTAAGATCTTTTATCAATTCTGGCTCATTACATAACACTAAGTCCAGAATAGCCTGTTCCCTCGTGGGCTCCATCACAAGCTGTTCCAAAAAGCCATCCTGTAAACATTCAATGAATTCCCTTTCTTTAGGTCCACTGGCAACATTATTTACCCAGTCCACCTGCATATTGAAGTCCCCCATGATCACTGTGACCTTGCCTTTCTGACATGCCCTTTCTATTTCGTGGTGCATTTTGTGCCCCTGGTCCTGACCACTGTCAGGAGGCCTGTACATAACTCCCATTATGGTTTTTTTGCCTTTGTGGTTCCTCAACTCTACCCACACAGACTCCACATCGTCTGACCCTATGTCGTTTAGTGCTATTGATTTAATTTCATTTCTAATTAACAAGGCAACCCCGCCCCTTCTACCCACCTCTCTGTCTTTTCGATAGGTTGTAAATCCCTGGATGTTTATCCCTCTGAGACACCCCAATCAATGTGTCCCTCTCCTTTATGAATACTGTTATAACTTGCCTGCTTACCACTGGCTAGGGACTAATGGCAATCCCACAATCCTATGGGAGTATGAGCTTTCCCAATGAGGGGGACGGAGAAATTATTAGCAGATTCCCTGCATAAATAGAGCTGGCAAGTTTGGAACCAGCTAGAGAGGAGTGAGCAGCAAGTGAGTTGTTGCTGCTGCTGCTGTATATATATGTTATTGTAAATAAATGTTATTTCTTTCTATCCTTCAACTCGTGCTGGATTCTTTGTGGCCCTCACAAAAGTTGCAGTGCAAAGGAGCGAACGGATGGAGTGGAGCGCGTCGGGGAGAACCTCCTGCCTGCAGGAGACCGGGAGATTTTTAGACCGCAGGGCCAGCAGGACGGCCTTCCAGACCATCCCATTCTCCCTCTCCACCTGCCCGTTTCCCCAGGGATTGTAGCTGGTCGCCCTGCTCGACGCGATGCCCTTGCTGAGCAGGAACTGACGCAGCTCATCGCTCATGAAAGAGGATCCCCGATCACTGTGGATATAGGTGGGGAAATGGAACAGAGTGAAGATGCTGTGCAGGGCTTTGATTACTGTGGCAGAAGTCATATTGTTAGACGTATTAGATGCTGTGGTATGAAGAGACAAAAGTTCTGTTCCTTTTTCACCAACACACTTTTATTTCTTCCAACAGACTCTGCACAAAACTCTACACATCACCAGACCCAGAGGCCACCTGAAGCCCCTTTACCTATCAGTGTCAATTATTGGACACTAACATAAATGAGACAACTAATTGCAATGTCTCTTAATCCATTACTTAACAGTCTCCCCTTCCTTGGAGAAAAAAAAACAATTAGGTGAAAACAAAATTTCAAGAAACTAAAACACACACATGATTTCCCCACCTTTTTTCCAGTTTTTTTTTGTTTGGAAGAGAAAACAAAAAGTCAAAGAAACAAGCGCCCTTCATTAACAATATCCAAAAGTTTCCGTGAACTAGCCCCTCTTTTCGTAAAACAGTCTGGCAGTTGATAGCTACTGTCGACCCATTTAATTTTTGTTATTTCCCCTCTGTCCAACGTCTGCTTAAAACTTGTGATGTCTATCCGTAACCTCTTTTCATTGACACTTTTTGTAGAGTGCACATTTTCCCGCAGGGGTTTATTGTCAATATGACAGTCAATAGGTATATTACCCAAATCCCCTAATCCCAAAATTTCTGTCAATATCTGAGATATATAAAAGGCCACATCTACCGCTTCCACAAGGCTTAACATCTCAGCAGCCAAAGTGCTTTTGACCACTCTCCTTATTATCTTTGTTTCCCACACAAGAGGGCAACATTTCCCATTGTTCCCCAAAAGGAAAATTATAAAACCTCCTGTGCTTGAAACCCCATCGCATAAATTTGCATAGGACGAATCACTATAAACTATGAGTTTCAAGTGCCGAAGGTCACCTTAAACCGGGAACTTAAAAACACACTCCTGCATTTTTAGTTTGGCCAACGCTTTATTTGCTCTTATTACTTTGGGATCATTCATTTTTGTACTCAACTCTAAGACATCAAAACTCACGTCCGGTCTAGTCTGTCTACCTAACCAGTTCAGTTGCCCAATTAAACTTCGTAGTTGCTCTTTTTCTATCTTTGAAACAATTGCGTCTTTTTGTGAAACCCGGCCACGACTAATTGCTATTGGGCTGATGCTTTCCAAATAAGATTGCTGACGTAAAGTTGCCCCTAACTTCGTCTGTCCGATTTCCAGTCCAATATATTTAAATGCACCGGAAGCCTGACTTCCAACCCTGAAATCTTTTCTCAAACCAGAGATTACAATAGCTTCAAAATCACTAGTCCCACCCCACAAAAAATCATCGACATGTATCATAAAGATGCCAGCAAGATTTCCTTTATAGTGCCAGTAAAACATTGCAGGATCTGCTTTCAACTGGCAACAGCCTAACTTTAACAAAACTGACCTTACCGAAAAGTACCACACTCTAGATGCACCATTTAATCCATATACACCATATACACATTTGTTCAACTTCCAGAGTACTCCTTCTGTGTTAGCTGCTTCTTTAGGAGGACGGAGAAAAATGTCTCTCTGGAGCTGATGCCCCTGCAAAAAGGCAGCTTTTATATCTATTGATTTGCATTCCCATGCCTTTGTGGCTAATAGAGCCAAGAAAATCTTTAAAATAACCTTTCCTGCTCTAGGTGAATCTACCCTTAAATCCTGATCTTCTAAGTTTTCTTCAAATCCCCTCGCCACAAGCCTGGACTTTGCCTTATAAGATCCATCCGGAAGAACCTTTTCCGTGTAAATCCATTTGTGGGATAGAGTTTTTTGTCCCCTATCCGGTACTTCCATGTATACCCCAAATTCACTCCAATTATGCAATTCTTGCTTTTTAGCATCTTTGATAACTTTTTCATCTAATTTATTTGAAGCCACAAAAATCTCACGTGCATGTGGGCTTCTACTCCTATTAGTATTCGTAGTCTACTCATGTTCCGAGATCTTGATAAACTACGTCCCCTCTCCCGCCTGGTATCTCGTTCTGTACTGCTACTGCTTGATCTTTCCCTTCTGTTGTGGGATGTCCTTTCAATAGTTCTCTACCTTTTCCTGCGAATCTGTTCATTATCCAATGTTCTATCTGAACTAGCACTGCGTTTCTGTGCCCTCCATTTTTGAACTTCGTTTTCCCAATCCATTGTCTTAACTCTCTCCCCTGAATGCTGTACATTCAACCAATGTTTATACTTTCCAGTGGCCTTCCCTGCTCTACTAATAACAGTTGCATCCTTCCATTGACTAGACCCTTCAGGCAAGTATGTCACTTTTGTACCAACTTTTGCCCGTTCGGAAAAATGGCCTGTTCTAATTTATCAGAAGTGTTGGACCCACAATTGTTCACAATTTACAGAGATGATTTAGAGTTGGGGACCAAGGGCAATGTTTCCAAGTTTGCAGATGACACTAAGATGAGTGGTAAAGTGAAAAGTGCAGAGGATACTGGAAGTCTGCAGAGGGATTTGGATAGGTTAAGTGAATGGGCTAGGGTCTGGCAGATGGAATACAATGTTGACAAATGTGAGGTTACCCATTTTGGTAGGATTAACAGCAAATGGTATTATTATTTAAACGATAAAATATTAAACCATGCTGCTGTTCAGAGAGACTTGGGTGTGCTAGTGCATGAGTCACAGAAGGTTGGTTTACAGGTGCAACAGGTGATTAAGAATGCAAATGGAAGTTTGTCCTTCATTGCTAGAGGGATGGAGTTTAAGACTAGGGAGGTTATGTTGCAATTGTATAAGGTGTTAGTGAGGCCACACCTGGAGTATTGTGTTCAGTTTTGGTCTCCTTACTTGAGAAAGGACATACTGGCACTAGAGGGTGTGCAGAGGAGATTCACTAGGTTAATCCCAGAGCTGAAGGGGTTGGATTATGAGGAGAGGTTGAGTAGACTGGGACTGTACTCGTTGGAATTTAGAAGGATGAGGAGGGATCTTATAGAAACATTTAAAATTATGAAGGGAATAGATAGGATAGATGCGGGCAGGTTGTTTCCACTGGCGGGTGAAAGCAGAACTATGGGGCATAGCCTCAAAATAAGGGGAAGTAGATTTAGGACTGAGTTTAGGAGGAACTTCTTCACCCAAAGGGTTGTGAATCTATGGAATTCCTTGCCCAGTGAAGCAGTTGAGGCTCCTTCATTAAATGTTTTTAAGGTAAAGATAGATAGTTTTTTTGAAGAATAAAGGGATTAAAGGTTATGGTGTTCGGGCTGGAAAGTGGAGCTAAGTCCACAAAAGATCAGCCATGATCTCATTGAATGGCGGAGCAGGCTCGAAGGGCCAGATGGCCTACTCCTGCTCCTAGTTCTTATGTTCTTATGTTGTGTTCCTCGACAGAAACCCTGTCTATATCAGTTAACTGGTCCTCATAGTTCTGTAACACGTGCATACCAGATGACTCTGGTTCCTCGTCATGTCTGTCTGCTCTGTATACATTTGAAAATTTGTAATCGGTATCCATTATCCTTGATTCATGTACCCTAACAGTTTGATTACCATGTTGCAAAATAATTGTTTTGCTACCTATGCCTATGATCTTCCCTGGGCCTTTCCATTCATTAGAATTGTCTCTCTGATAGTACACCATGTCTCCTTGCTGAAAAACGGCATCTGATGGCCGTACATTATGTCTTAAAGCTCTGCGAATTCTTTCAGAGACTTCTGCTTCCAAAAAAACTTTTCTACTGCTGTGTACTGCATTTAAATGTTCAGCAAAACCAGAGCTAATTGTAGTCCCCTCCCAAGTTGGAGTCTGGTCATCCAAAATGGACGGAATTTTAGGAGTTCTACCAAACACTAATTGATAAGGACTATAGCCCCCAACCATCTGCAATGAATTCTTTGCATGTACCACCCATGCTAAAGCTGAATTGAGCCTGCAGTTTGGTCGATCTGCCAAGATTTTCTGAAGCATGTCATCGATGACAGCATGATTTCTTTTGCAGACGCCATTACTAAATGGTCTTTCTGCAGCCGTGTTCATTAATCTGATATTCATGTTTTCACACATATCCCTAAATTCATCATTAGCAAATTCTCCCCCATTGTCCGTCAGGAATTTTGCTGGTGGACCCTTTCCTGTCCCGATCCATTTTTCCAGGGTTTGATCCAGAGTTACTCTCTTTTCTTTACTTCGTACAATCATTGATTGACTAAATCTGGTTCCTAATCTACAAAATGCAAAATAAATATATTATTTGCTTTATCCCAGATCTTAAGGTCCATGGCCACAATGTCGTTAAAATCCCTGGCAAAAGGTAGGGTTACTATCGGTCGTGCTGGTGTCCTTCTGTACTTCCTACAAACTTCACAGTGATCACTAACCTGTTCTATCAGTTTAGTATTGTTGTCATCCCTTACCCCTGCATCCTTTAATAAATTTTTCAGCCTCCGAGGAGACGGATGTGCAAATTGCCTATGCAGTTTTACTGCAACAAGCATTTTATCAGCTAAAGTCCCATTTTCAACTGCCATTAACACACCCTTAACCACTCTACTTGAAATATTATTTGTCAGTAATGGAATACAATAGTGTCCCGACTGTGCAAATTGTAAGTCCACCGTCTTTCCAAAACTGTTCCCTTATCCTGTTCCATATCCAGTTTCATGAGTGCTTTCTTCATTGATGGTCTGCTCAGAAGCAAAGGTATCTCACTTGATACAATATCCGTGCGAATGAAATGATTCACTCCAGCAATATTGCAAGGGATCACCACTCTTTTCAGCGACTTCAGAGTATTATCACCCCCAAACCTGAAACGTGTGGAACTTTCAAATTCCTTAAACTTGTTACGATTTTCAGCATTCAAGGAGTCCAGGTAACATTTTAACCAGTCAATCCCACACACAGTCAGGGCCGGCTCAAGGCACCGGCAACTCGGGCAGTCGCCCGGGGCGCCATGTGCTAGGGGGCGCCAGAGACTCGGGTCCCGCGCATGCGCAGTTGGGCCGGTGCCAACCAGCGCATGCGTGGTGGCCGCCCTCCCCCAGGGCGGCCCCCCCGGCTCGGTCCGCCCCCCTGGCTCGGTCCGCTTCCCCGCTCGGTCCGCTCCCCCCGCCCCCCCCCCCTCGGTCCCCCCACCCCGCACCCCCCTCGGGTCCGCCCCCCCGCCCCGCCCTCGGTCTGCCCCGCCCTCGGGTCCGCCCCCCCTCGGGTCCACCCCCCCCCGGGTCCGCCCCCCCCTGCCCCCACCTCGGGTCCGCCCCCCCGCCCCCACCTCGGGTCCGCCCCCCTGCCCCCCCTCGGGTCCGCCCCCCCCCGCCCCCCCCCCCCTCGGGTCCGCCCCCCCTCGGGTCCGCCCCCCCCGCCCCACCTTCGGGTCCGCCCCCCCGCCTCCCCCTCGGCCCCGCCCCCCCAAGGGCGCCGAAGTTCAGCTTGCCCGGGGCGCCAGCAACCCTAGGGCCGGCGCTGCACACAGTAGATGTGCAGCCACTGTTAAATACAGCACAGTTGAAGGATTCTGCAACCCACACCCTTTTATTTCTTCCAACAGACTCTGCACAAAACTCTACACATCACCAGACCCAAAGGCCATCTGAAGACACTTAACATAAATGAGACAACTAATTGCAATGTCTCTTAACCCATTACTTAACAATATCAGGGCATGGGATGGCGAAAGGGAACCTGGAGGACTCATCAATTACATTGAGGAAGTACATTTTCCCCCTCGAGGTCTGTGTTGTTGAACTGATTGCCCTCAATTACCACGTGACGAGAATGGTGGAACAATCGAGGCTTTATTGAACAAGATGTTGTGCCTCCTGTAGCTGGAACCAGAATGGCTGCAGCGCCGGAGAGCACACACTTTTATACGTCGCCTGCTGGGCAGAGCCAGCAGGCAGAGATTTACCATTGTACCTCTAATATACGGGCAGTGCCGTAATACATATAATATAGCACTAGTGGTGACTACCACTTGGGGACTAATGGCAATCCCACAATCCTTTGGGAGTATGAGCTTCCCCAATGAGGCGGGGGGGACAGAGAAATCATTAGCAGATTCCCTGCATAAATAAAGTTGGCCAGTTTGGAACCAGCTAGAGAGGAGTGAGCAGCAAGGGAGTTGCTGCAGCTGCTGTTATATATATATATTTATGTATTTGTTATTTATTTCTATCCTTCAACTCGTGCTGGATTCTTCGTGACCCTTACAAAAAATATCCATCTCTGTAAATTGACATCTGCTCACTTCAAAACTCCATGCACTCAATCCTACTCCTAGTACAGACGTACATACACAATAAAAAGGAGTGCTATACTAAATCAAAGCAGCACTAGTCATTTCTCCAGATGGGCGCTGATGGACTATCAATTAAGACGAGACGAGAGTAGAATGTAATTGAGGCTTTATTTCACAGAGATGTGTAGCCTCCTGCAGCTGCTGCCGAAATGGCTGCAGCTCGGTGAGCACACACATTTATACTCCACCTACTGGGCGGAGCCAGCAGGCAGGGATCTACCCCCGTACCTGTAGTACAGGGGCCTTACCATATATACAATATAATACAACAGTGGTGACTACCACATTCACCCCCTGTTAAAAATGAGTCCAACGGGGGTGGTGGAAAACTATATACCTGCAAATTGGTTTTAAATTTACAGAGAAGGTTACAAATTGAGACGATCGGGCGCCTTAATCTGTCGTTGAGAGTGACGCAGTACTGGTGGTGACTCAGGCGTCGGCTTGGTCATTGGTGACTCCGGGAGTGAGTCGAAATCCTCTTCATCCCCGGGTGGGAGCAAGCGGAGGATAGATTGTCCTGGAGCAGGGGCTGCGGTGCGGTGCGCCGGGGGACGGGAGGGTGGCGCCAGGGCAGGGGTGTGTGTGTGTGTGGGGACCCAGCTGGTGCAAGATTCCTGAGGGAGACTGTGTCTTGGCGGCCGTCGGGGTACGCTACCTAGGCGTACTGCGGGTTTGCGTGGAGTGGCTGTACCCTCTCAACCAATGGGTCCGCCTTATGGAGCCGCACGTGCTTGCAGAGGAGAACGGGTCCTGGAGTTGCCGGCCATGTTGGGAGCGAAACCCCGGAGGTCGGCTTCCTGGAGAAAGCAAGGAGACGTTCATGGGAGGTTTCGTTAGTCACGGTGCATAGGAGCGACTGAATGCAGTGAAGTGCGTCGGGGAGGACCTCCTGCCAGCGGACGGCTGGGAGACGTCTGGACCGTAGGGCCAGCTGGACGGCCCTCCAGACCGTCCCATTCTCCCGCTCCACCTGCCCGTTTCCCCTGGGGTTGTAGCTGGTCGTCCTGCTTGAGGCAATGCCCCTGTTGAGCAGGTAGTGGCGCAGCTCATCGCTCATAAATGAGGATCACCTGTCGCTGTGGACGTAGGCGGGGAAACCGAACAGATGGTGTTGAGGGCTTTGATGACGGTGGCAGACGTCATATCGGGGCATGGGACGGCGATGGGGAATCGAGAATACTCATCGACCACATTAAGGAAGTAAGTGTTGCGGTCGGTTGAGGGGAGGGGCCCTATGAATTAGACACTGAGGCGTTCAAAGGGGCGGGAGGCCTTCATCAGACGCGCACGGTCTGGCCGGTAGAAGTCCGGTTTACACTCCGCGCAGACCTGGCAGTCTCTGGTGACAGCCCTGACTTCCTCGATGGAGTAGGGCAGATTGCGGGCCTTAATGAAGTGGCAAAAGCGGGTGACTCCTGGGTGACGGAGATCGTCAGGCAGGGTGCGGAGTCGGTCCACTTGTGCGCTGGCACATGTACCTCGGGACAGGGCATCGGGGGGCTCGTTGAGCTTACCGGGGTGATACAAAACCTCGTAGTTGTAGGTGGAGAGCTCGATCCTCCACCTCAAGATTTTATCATTTTTGATCTTACCCCGCTGTGTGTTGTTAAACATGAAGGCAACCGATCGTTGGTCAGTGAGGAGAGTGAATCTCCTGCCGGCCAGGTAATACCTCCAATGTCGCACAGCTTCAACGATCACTTGGGCCTCCTTTTCGACGGAGGAGTGCCGAATTTTGGAGGCATGGAGGGTGCGGGAAAAGGATGCCATGGGCTTGCCTGTCTGGTTGAGGGTGGCGGCCAGAGCTACGTCGGATGCATTGCTCTCGACTTGGAAGGGGAGCGTCTCATCGATTGTGCGCATTGCGGCCTTGGCGATGTCGGCCTTGATACGGTTGAAGGCCTGGTGAGTCTCGGCCGTCTGTGGGAAAGCTGTGGATTGAATGAGTGGGCGGTCGTTGTCCGCATAGTTTGGGACCTACTGGGTGTAATACGAAAAGAACCCCAGGCATTGTTTGAGGGCCTTGGGGCAGTGGGGGAGGGGGAGTTCCATGAGGGGGCGCATGTGATCGGGGTCGGGCCTAGAACTCCGTTCTGAACCACATAGCCGAGGATGGCTAATCGTATCGTGCTGAACACACACTTCTCCTTGTTGTAAGTTAGGTTGAGGAGTGTGGCAGTGTGGAGAAATTTGAAAAGGTTAGTGTCGTGGTCCTGCTGGTCGTGGCCGCAGATGGTGACGTTGTCCAGGTACGGTAAAGTGGCCCGCAGCCCGTACCGGGCAACCATTTGGTCCATCTCCCTTCGGAAGAACGAGACCCCATTGGTGACACCAAAGAGAACCCTAAGGAAATGGTAAAGGCGGCCGTCTGCTTCAAAAGCAGGTATGGGCGGTCCGCCTTGCGGATGGGGAGCTGGTGGTAGGCAGATTTCAGGTCCACTGTGGAAAAGACCCAGTACTGTGCAATCTGATTAACCATATCAGATATGCATGGGAGGGGGTACGCGTCGAGCTGCGTGTACCGATTGATGGTCTGACTGTAGTCAACGACCATCTTGTTTTTCTCCCCGGTTTTCACCACAACACTTGGGCTCTCCAGGGTCTGTTGCTGGCCTCGATGATACCTTCCCGCAGCAGTCGCTGAACCTCATACCTGATGAAGGTCCTGTCCTGGGCCCTGTACCGTCTGCTCCTGGTGGCGACGGGTTCACAATCGGGGGTGAGGTTTGAAAAAAGGGAAAGCAGGTCGACCTTAAGGGTCGCGAGGCCGCAAACAGTAAGGGGTAGTAGGGGCCCGCCAAATTTCAGTGTTAGGCTCTGGAGGTTGCACTGGAAGTCCAGGCCGAGTAGGAAGGCAGCGCAGAGGTTGGGGAGGACGTAGAGCCGGAAGCCGCTGAACTCTACGCCCTGGGCGGTGAGGGTGGCGATGCAGTACCCCCGGATCGCCGCGGAGTGGAATCCGGAGGCGAG
The DNA here is from genome assembly GCF_902713615.1 of Scyliorhinus canicula. Taxonomy (NCBI): domain Eukaryota; kingdom Metazoa; phylum Chordata; class Chondrichthyes; order Carcharhiniformes; family Scyliorhinidae; genus Scyliorhinus; species Scyliorhinus canicula. The sequence goes on from NC_052151.1 coordinate 154,250,610, forward strand.
GGAGATTCTTTGGTTCGTGGGGTGTACCGTGAAGGAGCAGCGCCTTACCGTATCGGGGTGGATGAAGCTCTCAGTGCTCCCGGAGTCCAGAAGGCAGGATATCTTGTGCCCGTCGACCTTCACCTTTGTCGAAGCGGTCACGAGGTTTTGTGGTCGAGACTGGTCGATCGTGACCGAGGCGAGACATGGCTGGTCGTCGGCGGTTGCAGGCGATGAGCAGCCTGATGAGGTGCCCGACGGGCAGGAGTCCTGAGGCGGGTAAGATGGCGGCCCCCACGGGCCGCACGTGTCCTGGGGCAGGCAAGGTGGCGGCGCACACGGGTCGCACGTGGTCTGAGGAGAGAAAGATGGTGGCGCCAACTGGCCGCACGTTGGGGGTGCCAGGACAATAACGGCGATTGAGTGGGCCTGGCACACTGCAGCGAAATGTCCCTTCTTGCCACATGCAGAGCCGCTCTGCGCCGGCAGCACTGCCGGGGGTGCTTTGCCTGCCCGCAGAAGTACCATTTGGGTCCCCCGGGGTTGGTTGGCCACCGCACAGCACAGGCGTGGGGTTGGCTGAGGGCGGTCGCTGATGGGGTCCATGATGGGGTGGCCGCTGGCGGGGTCCATGATGCACAGGGGGGGGTAGGCCGTGCGGTTGGGGGCATAAGCCTGTACGCTGCGTGAGGCGATCGTGAGCGTGAGTGCTAGTTTCTTGGTCGCCGCGAGGTCAAGCGTGGCTCCTTCTAAGAGGCGCTGGCAGATGTAGTCAGACCCTATGCCCGTAAATAACGCGTCTCTCATTAGCTGGTTCAAATGTTCAATAGCCGAAACGGCCTGGAAGTCACAGTGTCTCACCAGGGCGAGCAGGGCACGCCAGAAATCTTCCACAGACTCACCGGGATGTTGGTGCCGTGTGGACAGGAGGTGCCTGGCGTAGACCTTGTTGGTCTGCTGAGCGTAATTCTCCTTCAGTAGCGCCATGGCCTCTGCGTAGGTAGGAGTGTCCCGGACGAGGGGAAAAACATTGGAGCTCAGCCGCGTGTACAGAATCTGGAGCTTCTGTGCTTCTGAGATTGGGTCTGGCGCAGACCCGATGTGCACTTCAAAGCAAGCTAGCCAATGTTCGAAGCCGTTTTTGACAACAGGGAAGGATGTCCTGAAGCGTGGTACATTGGCGAGACCATGCAGACACTGCAACAACGAATGAACGGGCATCGTGCGACAATCACCAGGCAGGAATGTTCCCTTCCAGTCGGGGAACACTTCAGCAGTCAAGGGCATTCAGCCTCTGATCTCTGGGTAAGCGTTCTCCAAGGCGGTCTTCAGGACACGCGACAACGCAGAATTGCCGAGTAAAAACTCATAGCTCAGTTCCGCACGCATGAGTGCGGCCTCAACCGGGATCTTGGATTCATGTCGCATTACATCCACCCCCCACCATCTGGCCTGGACTTGCAAAATCCTACCAACTGTCCTGGCTTGAGACAATTCACACCTCTTTAACCTGGGATTACCCCTATCTCTGGATCGGTAATGATTTGATTACCTGCAAATGCTCGCATTCTAAGCATTGTCTGGCATCTCTGACTTTGTCTGTATAAATGTTTCTGGAAAATACCTCTCCATTCACCTGAGGAAGGAGCAGTGCTCCGAAAGCTCGTGTTTGAAACAAACCTGTTGGACTTTAACCTGGTGTTGTAAGACTTCTAACTTTTTGGCATTGTTTGCTTGAGGATGCAGCTGCAGGCGATCCGGCTTGATGCGGATCCATCTCTGAAAAATCTCTGTGTAATAAATTGATGCACTACCAATTACGATGAGATGAGAGTAGAATGTAATCGAGGCTTTATTACACAGAGATGTGAGGACTCCTACAGCAGCTGACGAAATGGCTGCTGTTCGGAGAGCACACACATTTATACTCTGCCTACTGGGCAGAGCCAGCAGGCAGGGATCTACCCCCATACCTGTAGTACAGGGGCCTTACCGTGATACCCATATATACAATATAATACAACAGTGGTGACTACCACAGGCGCAGAATCCTATAGCACATGCAATGGCAGTTAATTCAGCATTTGACTGTTACCTCTCACAAGGGTGTGATCTTCGTTAGCTGACAGTTCACTGTCATGTTGCAAAATGGCACTGAAAACTAAAGCAGGATAAAGTACAGAGCTGATTTAAACTAATTCAGCAGGGGGAGGGGACGCAGACTGTTAGCAGAGTAAGGAGACAGCATAACACAGAAAAGCAGGGGGACTACAGAAGTAATACTTTTCAAGGCAATAAGGCAAGGCTGGATGGCCTCTACTTTAATACCAGGAGTATTACAGGTAAAGCAGATGAGTTAAGGGCAAGGATTGACACATGGAATTGTGATATAGTAGCCATCACCGAGAAGTGGTTGAGGTTGGCAGCTCAACATCCTGGCTGAGGAGGGGCTAAAGGAGGAGGAGGTGTTACAATATTAGTTAAGCAGTAGGGAAAGATGATATCTTGGAGGAGAGATCAAATGAAACTGTGGTAGAGCTGAGGAATAAAAAAAGGGGCAGCCACATTGCTAGGTGTTTATTATAGACCCCCAGCTAGTCAGTGGGATATTGAGGAGCAAATCTGCGCGCAGTTCACAGAGGTGGGTAGAAATAATAAAATGGTAATTATATTAGGCGATTTAAACTTTCCCAACATTAATTGAGATATTCATTGTATCAAGGGTTTAGATGGAGTGCAGTTTTAAAATGTATACAGGAGAACATTTTAGCTTAATATGTAGAGGGTCCAACGAGGGGCGGTGTAGTGCTGGACCTAATTCTGGGAAATGAAGCTGGACAGGTGGTTGATGTGTTGGTGGGGGAGCATTTTGGTGATAGTGACCACAACATGGTACAATTTAAGTTTGTTATGGACCAAGAAATAGACAAGTTTCAAAAAAAGGGTTTGGATTGGGGGAGAGCAGATTTTAGCAAAATAAGGCAGGATCTGGCCAAGATAGATGAGGATGAGTTATTTGTGGGGAAATCTACAGAAGAGCAGTAGGGCATTCAAAATGGAAATGGTAAGAACTCTTACAACACCAGGTTAAAGTCCAACAGATCTATTTGGAATCACTAGCTTTTGAAGGATAGCTCCTTCATCAGGTGAATGAAGAGGTAGGTTACACAAACACATATATAAACAAAGCCAATGATGCAAGATGATCCTTGAATGCGTGTCTTTGCAGGTAATTATGTTTTTACAGGTCCAGAGGGTGCGACTGGAGAGAGGGATAATCACAGGTTAAAGAGGCGTGAATTGTCTCATACAGTTGGGAGGATTTTGCAAGCCCAGGCCAGATAGGGGGTTAAATGTAGTGGCACATGAATCTAATGTCCCAGTTGAGGCCGTAGTCATGCGTGTGGAACTTGGTTATCAGTTTCTGCTCGGTGATTCTGCGTTGTCGCGCGTCCTGAAGGCCGCCTTGGAGAACCCTTACCCGAAGATCAGGGGCTGAATGCCCTTGACTGCTGAAGTGTTCCCCGACTGGACGTGAACATTTCTTTTTTTTAAATGTATTTTATTATAAACATGTATCAAAACAGGTTACAGCAAATAAACACCTCGAGAAACATACTTCCCAGCAGTCAACTATACAGTCTGTACAGATTTTTTCCCTTTTTCACCCTCCCCACCTCCCCCACTGCGATGAACAGCTCCTCAAACAGCGTACCAAACATCCCCCACCTTTTCTCAAAACCCCTACAAAGCCCCTTTGACAGGAACATTCCTCCCTGGTAATTGTCACACAATGTCCCTTCATCCGTTATCGCCGCATCTGCATGGACTCGCCAATGTACCACGTCTCGGGACATCCTTTCCTGCAGCGTTTGAGGTAGACAACGTTGGCCGAGTCGCATGAGTATGTATCACGTACCTGATGGGTGGTGGTCTGACATGTAATTGTGGGTTCTATATCGATGATCTAGCACATCTTGCAGAGGTTGCCATGGCAGGGTTGTGTGGTGGCATGGTTGCTGTTCTCCTGAAGGCTGGGTAGTTTGCTGCAAACAATGGTCTGTTTGAGGTTTCGCGGTTGTTTGATGGCAAATAGTGGGGATGTGGGGATGGCCTTGGAAAGATATTCGGCTTCATCGATGACATGTTGAAGGCTCCGAAGAAGTCACAGTTTCTCCGCTCCGGGGAAGTACTGGATGACGAAGGGTGCTCTGTTGGTTGTGTCCCATGTTTGACTTCTGAGGAGGTCAGAGGGGTTTTTTGCTGTGGCGCGTTGGAACTGGCGATCAATGAGTCGAACGCCATGTCCCATTCTTACGAGGGAATCTTTCAGCATCTGTAGATGTCTGTTACGTTCCTCCTCGTCTGAGCAGATCCTGTGTATACAGAGGGCTTATTCATGAGGTATGGCTTCTTTAATGTGTTTAGGGTGGAAGCTGGAGAAGTGGAGCATCGTGAGGTTATCCGTGGGCTTGTGGTAAAGCGAAGTGCTGAGGTGACCATCCTTGATGGGGATGAGTGTGTCCAAGAATGCAACTGATTCTGGAGAGTAGTCCATGGTGCGTTTGATGGTGGGATGGAACTCATCGATGTCATTGTGTAGTCATTTCGGTGATACTTCGCTGTGGGTCCAAAGGAAAAAAATGTCCCACAAATACACATATAAACCTTTGCAATCCAGCATTGAGATAAAGGTCAATATTCCATTAGCTTTCTAAGTTATTTATTGTAGCTGCCCGTGAGCATTTTGTTTTTGGAAAAAAAATGTTTTAATTTAAAGTGCCCAATTATTTTCTTTCCAATTAAGGGGCAATTTTGCATGTCCACCTACCTACACATCTTTGGATTGTGAGGGTGAGACCCACGTAGACACAGGGAGAATGTGCAAACTCCACACGGACAGTGACTCGGGGCCGGGATCGAACCTGGGTCCTTGGCGCTGTGAGGCAGCAGTGCTAACCAGTGCACCACCGTGCCGCCCTTTGGAAATGTTTTTATTATAATATTTTAACAATTTTTACAAAGCAAACAATAAAACAGAATACAGACCAAACAGTAAAACCCCCCCAAACCCCACTTCCACTTACAATATTTCAACCTCACCACTAAACCTCCCCACCCTCCACCCCCAAATGCTGACAGTGACCAACTCTTTAAAGTACATTATAAACAGCTGCCATCTGAGGTAAAACCCTTCCACTGATCCTCTCACGGTAAACGTGACCTTCTTGATGTGCAAAAAACTCCATCAGCTTGCCCACCCAGTCACGCCAAGGCGCTTGGAGGTGTAGTCGACCCCCTGTCCAAGAGATTCTGCCGTCTTGCCACAAGCGAGGCAAAGCCCAGGACGTCTGCCCCCGCCCCCGTCCGGTGCTCCGTCACATCCAACACCCCACAGTGGGCAAGGCTCCAACCCAATGCCCAGGATTGCCGACATAGTATGAAAAAAGGACCTCCAAGAAGCCCACCAGGTTTGAGCATGACTAGAGCAAGTGCGTGTGGTGCGTTGGCTCCCTCGAACACTGTTCATATCTATCCTCCACCCCATCGATAAACCAACTCATTCTAGCCTTTGTGAGGTCTGCTCGAAACACTACTTTTAGCTGAATGAGACTCCGCCTCGCACAGGACGAGGTCATGTTCACCCTCCTCAGGGACCTGCTCCAAAGCTCCGCTTCCAAGATCAGCCCCAGCTCCTCTGCCCTCTTCACCTTCACACCCTCAACTGAGTTCATTTCCTTCTCCCCCTAGTACATGCCCAACAAATTAACCACCTCCGGCCTGAGAAGGATAAAATCCGCTTGGGCAAAGTAGAAAGCTGCTTCATCGGGAAGGCTAGAAAATGCCTTTTACTGTCTGTGGTGATATGCCTGTGAACAATATTGTAGATAGTTGATGGTGCGACCTCCAACCAGAAGGTGGCGGTACACATCCACCTTGCAGTCTCGAGACAGTGGTCATGTGACAAGGGACTCAGATGTAAGTGAGGGCAGATCTAGTGATCGAGAGAAGGTTGTAAGACGTACATGAGGACAGTCGTGCATAGGGATAGCTCCAGGGGAGAAGAGAGAAACTCCATGATAACTTGCTCTGTATCTAATCATTACTTTACCACATGTGCTAGACAACGAACACTGAACACAACACTGCCCATGAGCATTAAGTGATTTTCAAAAACTATTTAGAGACTAAATTTCTCAGCTGCTCCACAATTCCCAGTTTCTGGCCAGTTAGAAAATACTCTGGTCTATCTTTCTTCATCCAAAGTCAATGATCTCGTAGGTACCTGCACTGAAATCTAGCTGCCCCAGTTTTGCACGTTCACTTAATCTATCAATGTCACTTTGTAACTATCGGCTTCCATGTAATGTTCTATTGTCTATTGTCTATCTACACTATTTATTATCCCAACTAATTTTACGTCAGAAACAAACTTGGGTACATGACTCTGTTCTTTCGATATATATAATGCAAACCTAAAGACCTCAGTACAGATCCGTGAGAAACATCATTAGACATATCCTGTTTTTAAAAGAATATAAATTTAGAGTACCCAATTCTTTTTTTCCAATTAAGGGGCAATTTAACATGGCCAATCCACCTACACTACACATCTTTGGGCTGTGGGGGATGAGACCCACACAGGAACAGGGAGAATGTGCAAACTCCACACGGACAGTGACCCGGGATCGAATCCGGGTCCTCGGTGCCATGAGGTAGCTAACCACTGTGCCCTTAGTCGCATCCTGTTAATTTAACTAATTATTGCTTTACTGTCTTCTACCTCCTCATCACTTCCCTACCAATATCACCAAGTTGCCTCCAGTCCTATGTGCCTTCATTTTTGTTAACAATTTCTGAAGAGGAATCTTATCAAATGCCTTACGGAAGTCCTTACAAAAATATACATTGACATTCGTTTCAATAAATGCAAAATACTGTGGATGCTGGAAATCTGAAATAAAAACAGATAGTGCTAGATCAACCCAGGAGTTCTGGCAGCATCTGTGGAGAGGGAAACAGAACTACCATTTTGATTCCATGTGACTCTGAAGCTCTGGCAAGCTCTGAGGAAGTGTCATACAGACTTGAAACATTAGGCATGACCGACTGGCCTCGTTGTGCCCGGCTCGGTGATGCGACTTGGCGAGAGGCCTCTCACAAGATTTGCTGTACTCAGAATACCTCACGAGATCTAACGAGACGCCGCGATGAACATATTTAAGTGAACCATTAGGCCCACTATATGTGTCGGCCCCGATTCTCCCGAGACCTGGGAACGAATGCCCTCTTTGCTTGTTACATCTTTGAAGTCCTCCAGCAAATTAGTCACACCCGATTTACCATTCATAAAACAATGCTGACTCTGATGGATTGCAATTTGACTTTCCAAATGTCCCGTTACTACTTGCTTAATAATGAATTCCAACAGTTTCCCAATGACAGATGTCAAACTAACTGGTCTTTAGTTTCCTACGTTCTGCCTTTTCTCTTTTTGAAAATGAGTGTTACATTAGTTTTTTTCCAATCCACTGGATCCGGGGAATTTTCCAGAATCCAGGGAATTTTGGAATATTATAACCAGTGGATTCACTATCTCTGCTGCCACTTCTTTTAAGACGTATGCCATCAGGCTTGGGGGACTTGTCTGCCTTTAGTCCCAATAGTTTGCTCAGTATTTTACCCCAGTGATGGTGATTTTAAGCAACTTTTCAACAATGGTCCTTTTCAACAACTCCTGTTATTATTGGGATAGTTCTTTGGGTTGTGGGGGTTGAGACCCACACAGTGTCCTCTACCATGAAAACTGAGGCAAAATAGTAATTTAGTGTCTCTGCCATTTCTGTGTTTCCTATTTAACTCCTCAATCTCATCCTCTAATTGGATCAATGTTGACTTTAGCTAGCCTCTTCCTTTTTATATACTTATTGAACCTTTTGCTATCCGTTTCTATATCTTGCACTAGACTTCTTTCATAATTTACCTTTGCTCTTTTTATTACTTTTTTAGTAACCTTGTTGGTCCTGAAAAGTTTCCCAATCCTCCAGCCTGCTACTGTACTTTGCAATATGTTATACCTTACTTTTGCCTTTATGTTATCTTTAACCTCCTTGCATTCTCCCCTTTTACAATCTTTCTTCCTCTCTGTAGTTGTAGTTGGGAGGATTTGAATGATATCTCTTAAATATCTGTTCATCAATGGTCCCACCTTTTTAGTCTTTCTCTCCAGACCACTGTCCTCATGCCTATGTAATTACATTGATTTAGCACCAGAACACGAGTGTGGGTTTTATGTATTTGATTAAAATTTCTTAATTTCATTTTCATCTTGTTTGCTATTTATTCCTAATCCAGGAGAGATTTTTATTTAATGCAATTCGGGTCCATTTAATGTTGGTATGTACTATTTAGTTCATAGAGGTTTGGCCCACTCTGTGCTCACAGCAATGTGAGGGTGAGAATTGCACTCCCTGAGGGTTAGTGCTGGTACGACAGCTGTAATATCAATGTTTTTTAGTGTAATAAAACAACTGAACAGCAGAGAGCAGTAAAGTTGAGCCATTTAAACAGGTTTGAATGCAAGCGGAAACACAGCACCTTCACAAGCCTTTCAAAAGTGATAGAAAACCATACTATGATTATTTCCTACAATCTATTCAGCAATATAACCCATAGAATTAAATCGGAACAATGCAATCGTTCAGAAACAGATGTTTAATCTGTCAGTAGGATGAATGTATTTTTTACACAAAGGATTTGTTTGCATTCATAAAGGATTCTATACAATACCGTGTAGATGAAGTAATTCTGAAGAAAATAAAAAAAGACTATGTTTCACTGTGTCAACCAGGCTGCACTGCAACGTCTATTCACAGGCGCGATCCGACTACTGATAGGCACGGGGGCTTTGACCTGCTCCGTTTCCGACCTGGGCCGATTCACCCCTCTTTACACGACCTGGTGATCCCGGATTCCTCCGGGGACACCATATCGATGCCCAGCTTAGTGAGGACACCTGATCGGCATAGTCCGCAGCAGCCCAGAACTCCTGATCTCAAGCAATCCGATAGCCTCAGCCTCCGAGTCGCCGGATTACAGGCGCGCGCCACCGCGCCCGGCGAGGATTTCACTCACTAAAAGGATACTTCAACCTCCCGTCACAGTAGCTGTGCGTATGATGTAAGTACGTTCGCTGGAGAGTCACTGGAGGGGGGCGGAGTTATATATGAATATTAATGTCGGGCGGAGCTTCAGCGGTAGGCGCGCGTTCTGCTCCTCAATATTAATATAGGGGCAGGGAAAGACAAGTTTCTCACAATTACAAAATATATTCTGAAAAATACCTTTAAAGGACCATTAGTGTTCGCTATGGAGAGAAGTGTTTCATTGCAACCAAATCAATGTAAAATGTGTAGGACTATTGTCTTGACTTTTTTTTACCTATCCAATTCCATGAAATGTTGTGAATGAAAAGCAATCTCTGCCACAATAGCCACTTATATAAAGTATTTTATGTCCTCATGACCCTTTGTGAGTGCAAAATCTTCAAACATCCCTTCTGTTCTTCAAATGATAATCCTCAGCCTTTCTTTTCCAATTCAGCAATAATATTTCATTAATTGCACCTTTAAAACTTGTCAGAAATATAATAACCTATTTGGTCACATTTTAAAAAAACATTTTCAATATTTTGAGTATTTCTTGATTATAGAATCATAGAATCCCTAGAATGCAGAAGGAGGCCATTTCGCCCATCAAATCTGCACCAACCCTACCTGTGCACAGAACCCCGTAACCCCACCTAATCTTTTTGGACACTAATGGACAATTTACCACCTAACCTGTACATCTTTGGACTGTGGAAGAAAACTAGAGGACCCAGAGGAAACCCCGCAGGCACGGGGAGAACGTACAAACTCCACATGGACAGTATCCCAAGGCTAGAATTGAACCCAGGTCCCTGGTGCAATGAGGCAGCAATGCTAACAACTGTGCCACTGTGCTACCCATTATGAACTTTCATTCCTTTTTTAACTGTATTTTATTACACACTTGTATCAAAACAGGTTACAGCAAATAAACACACCGGGAAACATGCGTCCCAGCAATCAACTATACAGTCTGTACTGATTTTTCCTCTTTTTCACCCTCCCCTCCCCCACCCCTTGCGACAAACAGCTCCTCAAACACGGTCACCTTTTCTCAAACCCCCCTGCAGAGCCCCTTAACTCATTCTTTATCTCTTCCAAGCATAGGAAGTCATACAGATCACATCCAAGCTGCTACCCGCAGTGGCGATGCCAACCGCCACTCCAGTAAAATTCGCCACCGTGCAATCAGAGGGGCGAAGGCTATGACATCGGCCTTCCGCCTCTCCATGAGCTCTGGCTTCTCTGAAACCCTCCAATATCCTGGCTAAGACCGCGAGCACTTCCGCCCAGGATCTTCCCAATTTTTCACAACCCCAAAACATGTATGCCTGATTCCCCCGCCCACACCCCTCACATTCATCTGCTATCCCCTGAAAGAACCCACTCATTCTCGCCCGAGTCATATGCACCCCTGCACCACCTTAAACTGTATCAGACTCATCTGGTGGTACTCCCTAAACACCTTGTTTATCTTCCCTGGCTTCGACACCACATCCCCAGCCCGTATCTTTAATATTTTACTGGTCGCGGCCTGCCTCCGCAGCTGGTGCGTCAGCATGCGGCTCACCTTCTCCCCACACTCATTTTGCACTTCTCTTGGCCTACGCAGTTGGCCTCCCCGCTGTCAGCCTGTCAAACTGCTACTTTGTTCTCCTTGCCAATCCCCCATGGTAGGCACCCTTCAACATTCCCTGTCCCCCTCCACTATCTCGCTCACCAGGTGGTCATATTCCTCCCTCCTTTCCCTATCCGCACGAGCCTTAAACAAAATAATTCGAATACACCTTATAGATGTGTAAAAAGAAGGAATACTCCCTTCTTGATTGTTCTTTCCTTGGTTCTCGGAAAAATCATCCCACTTGGGTAGGATCCAATCACCGCCTGCTACTGGGCAGAACCAGCCAACCAATTAAACCAAGTCCCATTGAACTCTCGATGCCAAAAGTCTATGAGATCTGCTGTCCGAAGGCAGCACAGTGTACTATGCTCTAACTTTTGGGTTCCTCACTTCCTCTACTTGACTTAAAGATATATGTCCATTAAGCATGCATGGATCAAAATGATAGCATTAAAAATAAAGAAATGGGAAATAAGGGAATCAACAGGAAGGGGTCTTACACAGCATTTACTGTCTCTACCTACATCAGCCTGTCTCTTTATAAAAATAAACTACATTTCTCAGAATCAAGTAACTTTTACGATGCAAAAGGTGACCATTTGGCCCATGGTGCCTGTGTCGGAATTACTGCAAGGCATACACGGGAGTACTCTTTTATTGATCTTTATTGACTTGTGCACAAGGAAAGCAACACAGTGGAGGTTGCTGCATTGCTCTGGCTGAGTCCAACAAAGCAGAAAGTTATAGCTTTTTCAACCAATAGATTTACAGGTTGCAGTCTAATCCTTAATTTGCCTGTCACATACACCAATAATATCACAGTTAAACTTTCATTTTAAACCAATGAAAGGACAGTAATTCTAGTCAATAGAAAACTGGGCACAAAAGGGAAAATGCTGGAAAATCTCAGCAAGTCTGGCAGCATCTGTAGGGAGAGAAAAGAGCTAATGTTTCGAGTCCGATGACTCTTTGTCAAAGCTAACAGACAGAGAAAGTGCAAAATATTTATACTGTGGAGTGAGAATGAAAGATGAGTCACAGCCATAGAAACCCAGGGAAACTGGGTGCTAATGGCCACAGATACCAAGGGGAAAAAGTGTTAATAGCAGTCCTCAGAGAGGACAAAAGATAGAACATAGAACATAACAGCGCAGTACGGGCCCTTCGGCCCTCGATGTTGCGCCGATGTGAAAGGTCAAACAGCAGGGAAACTAGCATCAGAGGATAGACTGTAGGTGTGGGGGGAGGGGAAGGGGGAAGCAAAGAGGAGAAAGGTGCAGGAAAGGTGGATAAGATTGGGGGGGGGGAATTAAATGTATATTAAGAAAGAAAGAAATGGTAAAAAACAGTTAAAATGAAATGAAAACAAATGGGTCGAGGTGGGGCTGATCATCTGAAGTGTTGAATTCGATGTTCAGGCCGGAAGGCTGTAGCATGCCTAACCGGAAGATGAGATGTTGTTCTTCCAGTTTGCGAAGAAAACTGGGCAAACAGAGCAATAGAAAAATAAGCACTTTCAATCCTTCTTTGCATAATTATCTCCCCTTTGGCCTTGGAGGTTACAGTAGTTTACAGAAAAGTGCATTTTTGTTAAGGCTGCATCCATCATTCTGTCTCCACAGACCCACGTCATTCACTAAGAAACAGGATATTATGGTTTCCGCACTGACCCATGCCCTTCTCTAAGGAATAGGATATTATGGATTTCACAACTGCACCTGCTCTCCAAATGAGCATCATGGCTTACTGCCATTTCTCTACCTTTTCCCTGTATCCCTGCATACTGTTTCTATCCAAGTAGTCTTCTAATGCCAACTTGAATGACTCAATCAAACTGCCCCACCACACTCCCAGGCAGTGCTTTACAAGCCAATCGTGTGAAAAAGTTTTTTCTCATATCACATTTGCTTCTTTTGCAAATCACCTTAAATCTGTGCCCTCTTGTTCTTGATCCTTTTACGTGGGGGACGTTTCTCCAGATCTACTCTCTCCAGTCCCCCCCCCCCCCCCCCCTGAATATCTTTATCAAATTTCTTCTCTCAAAGGAGAACAGTCCCGAACTCTCCAAACTATCCTCGTAACTGAAGTTTGTCATCACTGGACCCATTCTTAGAAAACCTCTTCTGTACTCTCTCCAATGTGTTCACATTCTTCCTATAATGTGGCACCCGAAACTATACACAATATTCCAGCTGAGGTCTAACTAGTGTCTGGTATAAGTTCAGCATCCTATTAATAAAGGTCAGAATACGATATGCTTTATTAATTTCTCTTTCCACCTTCAATCATCTATGTACATATATACCCAAGTCTCTTTGCTCCTGCACCCCTTTTAGAATTGTATCCCTTATTTTATAGTCTCTCCATGTACTTCCTACCAAAATGCATCACCTCACACTTCTCCGCATTGAACCTCTGCCACCTATCTTCTCACTCCACCAACTTGTTGTGTCCTTTTGAAGTCCGACACTGTCCTCTTCAGTTTACAATAGTTCTCTAAGTTTTGTATCATCTGCAAACTTTGAAACTGTCCTCTGCACACCAAGATACTTTCCCCCAGTTTGAATCAGCAGTGAGCAAAGAAGTAAAACTATCGAGTATATACAGATAGAAAAAAATCGTCTTTTATAATGGAAGCATTTAAAAAATGATCACTTCAGTATTTCTCATTCAGAGTCTGAAGTTAACTCTACTTGGCCATATTATTCGACGTTTCCTTACTGTCCTGTCTCCAACCCATCTCTCATATTTTCTGAATCTACGAAACGAATGCTTAAAGACACTGGTTTGGGAGGACACTTCTTTTTAATTCCCTCAGGTTCCTCGCAGTGATATCCAGAAAATTGAAATTCAGCTGTCGCCAGCCCCACGGCAGCGCCGCCAGCTCCATGGCAACATTGCCAGTTGAAGGCAGAGGGAAGATGGCGGCGGAGCGCCGGCTACCGGCTCAGAGCGCATGCGCCGAGACTCCACCCGTCCCACCTGCCTTCTGTGCATGCGCGGCGCCCTATTGCCATTTGCGGCGGAGGGAACGGGAGGCGGGAGAGAGAAAAGGCGACAGAAAGAGAGTGAGATAGAGATAGGGGGAGAGTGAGTGGGCGGGGCAGGCGGCGAGGTGACCGGCGGAACTCGGGCTGGTCCGGGAGGCCCGGGCTGCGGCCGGCGGCCCTGAGCGAGCGGCCGAGCCCAGCGGTTGGTGTGATCACAACAAGCGGTTCGCAGCATGGAGGAGGACTGCAGCCAGGCAGCCCCCAGCGCCAGTCACTGTGAGTATTACAGCCCGGCCTGCTTCCATCCTCCCCCAATCCTCCTCCCTCTCTCCATCCTCCCCTCCAGCCTCCTGCTCTGTGTGAAACCCGCCTCAGCCGCGGGACCATTCTCAACACCCGGGTGGGTGGCTTTGCTCCCTCCCCTCGGCCTTGCTCCCTTTCAGCCTGCTTTCAGACCAGCCGTCTCGGTAAAAAAAAAACAACCCGCATTTCGGGCTCTACTTGGAAAGGTGGGAGCACGTGTGCACCACAGGCCGGGATTGTTTACATTCACTCCAGTGTTTACTCCACCGTGAAGGCAAATCCTGGCATGGGTTGCTATTGAATTGCATCAGAGATAGGAATTAAACAGAAGTCCAAGTACGGGGAACAAGCCTGGGTTGTGGGGATGTCTGCATTGTATGGATAGATATTGTTTGTTTCGATCTCTGGGTTCTGGACCTGGTAGTTATTTTTTGGGGGGTGGGGGGTTGTACTCTGTGTTCTCTGCGTTCTCTGCAATGTGTTTACAGAGTAACAATAACTCTTCAGTTTTTTTCGTCACGAATTGGTGAGGTTTTCAAATGGATGTTCCTTTGGAATTTACTTCAGTTATTTGGATGCAAACAAATCGCATCTCTGAATGCACACAAAACAAACGGGTGCTGCCCACTGCATGCCCTTTTACAGCTAGTTTTAAAAAATTAATCCCAGGGACGTAGGCTTCACTGGCTGGGTCAGCATTTATTACACATTCCTTTTTTAAAATAAATTTAGAGTACTCAATTCATTTTTCTAATTAAGGGGCAATTTAGTGTGGCCAATCCACCTACCCTGCAGATCTTTGGGTTGTGGGGGAAAAACTCACACAAACATTGGGAGAATGTGCAAACTCCACACTGACAATTACCCAGAGCCGGGATCGAACGTGGCACCTCGGTGCCGTGATGCAGCAGTGCTGACAACTGCACCACCATGCTGTCTTATTGTCCATTCCTAACTGCCCTTGAAAATGTGGTGGTGAGCTGTCTTCTTGAATCATGTGATGTAGGTACACCCACTGTGCTATTAAGGGGGAGTTCCAGGATTTTATTTATTTTAACGTGTAATAAGGTACAGTGAAAAGTATTGTTGTGTCCAGGCATTTTGTTCCATACATGACAAACATCGGGCATACAATAGATACACAATGTAAATACATGGACATTGGGTGAAGCATACATTGAGTGTAGTGCTACACGGTTTTGAACCAACACCAGTGAAGGAACGGTGATATGTTAGAAAGTCAGGATGGTGAGTTGCTTGGAGAGAAACTTCCATGTATTGCTGTTCACATGTATCTGCTTCCCTCGTCCTTCTATATGATAGTGGGTTTGGAGGGTGCTGTCTAGAGCAGGGTTTTTTTCAAAGTGAGGGTGGGTGTCAAAGATCGCAGAGCTAAGGGTCGCAATGTTCCTGTCACAGACTGAAATAGCTTTGCAACGGATGGATTTTGCATACTGTTTTTAGGATTGGAATATCTTGCCCTCTGTGCTTAATTTCTGATTGAGCGAGCGTTACCTCCGCCACCATTTTTTTACCTGGCAGATAACTAAGCAATTTTGACTTTTTGCACCATTTTAAAACAAAATGCTGAAGCTGCACTTTTATTCTGAAAGCGCAATGTAAGTTTCCCCTGAGACAATGAGGATATTAGGATGCAGAGCCATTCCAGCACGGATAATATAAACATAAACAATATTACACCCCACACCTAATCATTCCCCTATAAAGCACATTATAAATTTTACGCTATCTGTAATGTTAAGTGGTGGTTATATTTAGGGGGAAATGGGTGAGAAATTTTTTCTAAGTTGCTGAATTTTTGACAACTGCATGTTCAAATATAGAACGGAATAAATACAAGACAAAAAAAAATTGATATAGTGTTGGGATTTAGGCCCAGAACTTGTAATGGAATCCTACCGCAATGCACACATTTGGATTGTGTGCAAAGTGCCTATCAAAGTGTATAATATTCACACAGAGAATACAGATATTCAGGCTCCTATGTCAAATAATTGTTTTATGTATGAATTTGGAAGCTTTTTGGAAAATTGCGTGATTTGTCATTTATTTGCAATATTTTTTCCATTAATAGCCAAGAAAAACATCTTAACTTTCAGGCCATGCTTGAGAAACAAAAAGTTAAAAAGCAGGAAGAAAATGACACATCAGACAGATCTTTTTGTGAGCTTCCAAATTTGTACATAACAGTTTTTTGGAGCCAGAATGTCTGTATTTTCTCAGTGAATGCAAAATAAGGTGCAGATAGTGGGCAGATCTGACCTCAATGTTGGACGAGGCAGTAATAATGTTGGGGAATGGTTCAAATGGAGAGGCCTGAGGCCGGGAAAAGTGGATGGAGGTTCAAGGTGAGTTGGCAGTAGTTGGCACAATGGCAGCAAGAGATACTGGAAGTGGTAGGTGGCAAGCAGCCTGAAATTCAATGGAAGGGTGCAGACAGGAAATTAAACAAAACTTGATAGGCAGGCGAAAAGACATGAAACCTGATTGGAGTGAGATTTAGAGGACCAAGCAGGCTCACTTGTCACATTAAAGGTCAGTGAACAGTACATGGGCTCTGAAGGTTGGCTGGCATAGGCCCTGAGGGTCAGCTACTTGGAAAAAATGGGTGGGGGGGGGAGGGGGGGTGGCGGCGGCGAAAGAGAAGTGTGAAAAACACTGGTTGAAGGAGCCTTGGTGAGTTCCTGCAGTGCATCTTGTAGAGGTTACATACTGCTGCTACTGTGCATCAGTGGTGGAGGGTGTTTGTGGACAGGGCTGCATTGTCCTGGATGGTGTCAAGATTATTTTTTTTTTAAATTGAGAGTACCCAATTTATTTTTTCCAATTAAGGGGCAATTTAGCGTGGCCAATCCACCTAGCTTCCACAGTTTTGGGTTATGGGGGCAAAACCCACGCAAACACGGGGAGAATGTGCAAACTCCACACGGACAGTGACCCAGAGCCAGGATCGAACCTAGGACCTCGGCGCCATGAGGCCGCAGTGCTAACTCACTGTGTTGCCTTGTGTCAAGCTTCTTGAGTGTTATCGAAGCTGCAATAATCCCGGCAAGTGGAGAGTATTCAATTACACTCCTGATTTATGCATTGTAGATAGTGGACCGGTTTTGGGGAGGTGAGTTACTCTCTGCAGGATTCCTAGTCTCTGACCTGCTGTTGTAACCGCAGTATTTGTATGGTTAGTCCAGTTCAGTTTCTTATAGTAACCCCCAAGATGTTGATATCGGGGATTATATGTCCTGTTAAAATCAAACTCAGCATTTTGTGATATAATTTTGGCAATGGTTGAGAAAAGATGGCTATACATTACTACAAATCCTTTAAGGATAGTTGTTGACAAGTCACCTACAGTCTTGAATTGATCTTGCAGCACTTTGTTTTTCTATGGATACCTTTTCTTCTAAAACCCTGAGGAGACACGAGAATCTGAGTTACTCCTGGTGCTTCAGGATCATTTGGGCATGGGCAAAGCAGTGGAAGAGAGGCAGGCAACCTTAGCAACCACCCAATTTTGCAACACCTTCCCTGGACCTGTAGCTGGTAATTGTGAGCCCCAGGAGCATCTCTGAATACTGACTGACCTGTGTTTACATTTTCTGTTTTGGCATTGGTCATTATCCGTTGCCAGGTTTTAAAGTCGGATGATTAGGAGTGGTATTCCATTCAGGATAATGTACTTTCCTCAAAATTTGCATCATTTTGAAAAAGTGACGATCTTGAGACAGCTCGGGTGTAAGTTGTTGGTATCTTTGGGATACCTGATGTACTCTTCTTTCACTCCTGAATAAGGACGATATTCTACATGGTCGCCATTTCCTTATTTTCATTGACAGTATTGTTACCATCAGTTTTGAGATTATTCTCTTTTGCGTCTCATTTTAAAAAGAATAGTTGATTTTGATTTCCCTTGTACATGTCACCCATATTCTCTTTTTATAACTCTTACTTTGTATTGCCACACTTTGCTGTTCTTGATAACTTTCCATTTACCACAATCTTTTATGTTCTTTTACTTTATGTTTTGTGATGATTCCTTTGTTGGCCATGCCTGCCTTTTTGACAAGTAAAACTGTTCCTCCCTTTAGGGGTATAAACTGGTTCTATAACACCCAATTACTTTTTTTAACACTTATCTTCTGCCACTTCACAATTAACAGATTTGTCCAATTTACAATGGACAGTATCTCATACCATTAAATCTGTTTTCATTTTCTCTTCAAGCATGACGTTAAACTCTGATCAAATTATGACCATATTTGATAAATATTCACATATTTAGGCTGTCAACTAAATCTGGCTCAATATCTTCACAAAATCTAATATGGAATGCCCCTTTGGTGTGTCTGAAACAT
Organism: Scyliorhinus canicula; assembly: GCF_902713615.1. Lineage (NCBI taxonomy): Eukaryota > Metazoa > Chordata > Chondrichthyes > Carcharhiniformes > Scyliorhinidae > Scyliorhinus > Scyliorhinus canicula. The sequence goes on from NC_052151.1 coordinate 154,269,025, forward strand.
ATTGCTCCAGAACACTCTCCCAAACACTCAAAATCACTTAATTTCTGACATGCCCGTTGACTTAGCCCAGTAGAAATGAGAGAGAAAAATTAAAATTGCTCTGGGACTCAAAACATATTGATCAGCTATGATCTTATTGAATGGTGGACCAGGCACAATGGGGCCGAATGGCCTACTTCTGCTCCTATTTCGTATGTTTGCATGCCTTGGTCACATGCTTGCCTAATCTCTGCATTTATACCATCCCCCCACCAGGAGGCATTTATGTAACAGTTACAGCAGTTTTAAATCCATTTGTACTTCAAAGAAAGATTTGCATTTGTATAACTTTTCATGATCACCTGACATCTCAAAGTTTTCGAAGTGTAGTTACTGTTGTAACGTTTCTTTTTTATTCGTTCATGGGACGTAGGCATCACAGACTAGGCCAGCATTTATTGCCCATCTCTCAAGGGGGACAGTTAAGAGTCAACCAGTTTAATGTAGGATACAGGGCAGTCAATATACCTACAGTAAACTCGCACAAACAGAATGTGACAACCAGATAGCCTGTTTTTGTGACTTTGATTGAGGGATAAATATTGGCCAGGACAATGGTGATAACTCACTTGCTTTTTAAAATAGCGCTGTTGGATCATTTTTATCGAACTAAGCAGGCAGATCAGACTTGGTTTAACGTCCCATCCAAAAGATGACACCTCCAACAGTGCCTTGCCAGCATTGATTTTTGTGCTTAGACCTTGGAATGGGACATAATGATAGAGGCAACAGTGCTACCAACTGAGCCATGACTGCACCTGTCCACCCTTTAGGTTTTACAGCCTGCTTCAGGGCAGCATGGTGGCGCAGTGGTTAGTACTGCTGCCTCACAGGCACCGAGGTCCCAGGTTCGATCCCGGCTCTGGATCACTGTCCGTGTGGAGTTTGCACATTCTCCCTGTGTCTGCGTGGGTTTTGCCCCCACAACCCAAAGATGTGCAGGCTAGGTGGATTGGCCATGCTAAATTGTCCCTTAATTGGATAAAATGAATTGGGTACTCAAAATTTTTTAATTAAAATAAATGAAAAAAAAATACTGCCTGCTTACTCATATCTATTATATCCTGTCAAATCATTGAAGTGATTTCATCTTTAATTACTATAGCTTCTCCTCAACTTCAACCTTTACCATCCTCCCTATCACTTATAACTTGGTATATTTAGTTCCACGTTCTGATAGTGGCCATTACTGAGTTAGAGTTACAAGACTATGTTATACCCTTGGAAGTTGAATTTCTGATTGTCAGGGTTCACCGCTTGGGTAAAGCTCCTGTACAACGCTCCCATGGCGAGTGTACAGACCAACAATACCAACTCCCAATACTTCCAGCTGCACAGGGGCACCAGACAAGGATGCCCACTGTCCCCGCTGCTGTTCGCACTAGCAATTGAACCGCTAGCAATCGCGCTCAGGGCAGCAAAAAATTGGAGGGGGATCCGAAGGGGAGGTAGAGAGCACAGAGTCTCACTCTATGCGGATGATCTGCTCCTCTATATCTCGGACCCACAAAGCAGCATGGACGGAATCATCGCGCTCCTGAAAGAGTTTGGAGCCTTCTCGGGCTACAAACTCAACATGAGCAAAAGTGAGATCTTCCCAGTACACCCGCAAGGGGGGGGGGGGGGGGGGGGGGGGGGGGGGGGCAGCACTAAAGGGGCTGCCGTTCAAACAAGCCCGACATAAATTCCGCTACCTGGGGATCCAAATAGCCCATGACTGGAAAGGGATCCACAAATGGAACCTCACCAGCCTGACGGAGGAAGTTAAAAAGGACCTGCAAAGATGGAACACACTCCCGCTCTCCCTCGCGGGGAGAGTTCAGACGATCAAAATGAACGTACTGCCCAGGTTCCTCTTCCTGTTTAGATCCATTCCGATCTACATCCCCAAGGCCTTTTTCAAAGCGCTGGACAAACTCATCATGGCGTTCGTATGGGGGGGTAAAAATGCTAGGATCCCAAAGAAGGTCTTACAAAAAACAAAAACCAGGGGAGGGTTAGCCCTCCCGAATCTACAATTCTACCACTGGGCAGCAACAGCCGAGCGAGTAAGGGGATGGATCCAGGAGCCAGAAGCTGAGTGGGTGCGTGCGGAGGAGGCCTCCTGCATGGGAACCTCCCTCCGGGCCCTCGCCACGGCAGCACTCCCATCCCCACCCAAAAAACACTCCAGCAGCCCAGTGGTGACAGCCACCCTCCAATCCTGGAACCAACTGCGGCAGCAACTTGGCCTGACCAAAATGTCGAACAGGGCTCCCATCTGCAACAACCATAGGTTCAAACCAGCACTGACCGACGCCACCTTCAAAAGGTGGAGGCAGGACGGGGGGACACTGACAGTCAGGGACCTATACACGGACGACAGGATCGCAACACTGGACGAACTGACAGAGAAATTTCAGCTAGCTGGGGGGAACGAGCTACGGTACCTGCAGCTCAAAAACTTCCTACGAAAGGAGACAAGGACGTACCCACAACCGCCACGACAGACACTACTGGAAGACCTACTGGACGCAAGTATCCTAGAGAAAGGGAACTGTAGTGACATGTATGACCGACTGGTAGATAGGGACGACACCGTACTGGACGCAACAAGGAGGAAATGGGAGGACGACCTGGGGATGGAGATCGGGTGGGGACTCTGGAGCGAAGCACTGCATAGGGTCAACTCCACCTCCACGTGCGCAAGGCTCAGCCTGACGCAACTAAAAGTGGTACATAGAGCCCACTTAACAAGAACCCGTATGAGTAGGTTCTTCCCGGAGGTGGAAGACAGATGTGAACGGTGCCAAAGAGGCCCGGCCAACCACGCCCACATGTTCTGGTCTTGCCCCAGACTCGTGGAGTACTGGACAGCCTTCTTCGAGGTAATGTCCAAAGTGGTGGGAGTGAGGGTGGAGCCATGCCCGATAGTGGCGGTCTTCGGGGTTTCAGAACAGCCAGATCTATTCCTGGGGAGGAGGGCAGACGCCCTTGCCTTTGCCTCCCTGATCGCCCGCCGTAGAATCCTGTTTGGCTGGCGGTCAGCAGCACCGCCCAGAGCTGCGGACTGGCTGTCCGACCTCTCGGAATCTCTCCAAATGGAGAAAATCAAATTTGCCATCCGAGGGTCGGACGACGGCTTCCACAGAACGTGGGAGCCATTCATGCAACTGTTCCGGGACCTATTTGTGGCCAATGTACAAGAGGAAGAATAGTCGGGGGAAGGTAGCGGGAGGGGGGGGGGGGGCTACAGGTTCGTTACGGGGGTTCGATGGCTAGCTAAGGCCCAAAACCAAACTAAATAAACATGTTGAAGGGGGGGGGGGGCGCAGTTACTACTACGAAGATGCTTACCTGTAAATATGTATGTTAATTTTTGCGTGTTTGTTTGTTTTCTTTTTTCTTTCTCCTAACAATTTGTAATTTGTTCAATATAAAATATGAAAACTGAATAAAAACATTTATAAAAAAAAAGAATTTCTGATTGTAATTCATTCAGTTTATTTCCTATACTCTGCTTGTATATAGAACACGTATTTAATAACTTTCCCATGGTTTAATTTCTTTCCAGTGGTTTAATTATTTCTTATCTTTTAAGTTTCCCTTTTACCTGCAGTGCCTAAACCACAATTTATAATCTCTCCTTTGTTTGCTTTTGAACTATTACTTATGCTAACTTCTCCTCCCAAGCCCTCCTCCCACCCCAATTACAGTTTGGCGTCCTTGTGACTCCGCTAAGAGCCTAGTCCCAACCCAGTTCTGTTGGTTCCTGCTCAACAACACAGCTCCTTCTTGTCCCAGAACTGGTGAGGATTTTCCATGAAAATGGAACCCCTCTTTCCCATGAAAATGGAACCCCTCTTTCCCACACCCCTACTGCAACCACGTGTTCACCTCCTTAATCATTTTATCCCTGTAACAGTTTGTATGTGGCTTGGATAATAATTCAGAAATTATAACCCTTGAGGACTTGTCTGAATTTAGTTTCTAGTTCCCGATGCTCTCTGAATAAAACCTCTCACCTACTCTTACCTATTTTGTTGGTCACAATATGGATCACAGCGATTGGATCCTGCCCCTCCAGTATATTTTTAAGTCCGTTCAAGATGCCCTTTCAAAATGCTCTCCTTGTTTTCAGATTGCACCATTACCTCACCCCTTTTTATCTCTGTGACCTTCTTCAATCTTACAATTTTTTTTTTCAATCTTACAACTTGATGAGAACTCTTCACTTGACTAATTCTGGTTCTTTGTGCATCCCCAGTTTTAATCAGCCCACCATTGGCGGTGTGTCTTTGGCTGTGTAGACTTTAACACTAGAATTCCCTCCAACAACCTTTACATCTCATGCCACTTTCCTCTTCAGATTCCTCTTAAAACCTACTTCTCTGACCTGCTGTTATGTGGCTCAATGTCACATTTTGTTTCATAATGCTCCTTTGAGCATTTTACTATGTTAAAGGTGCTATAGAAATGAAAGTTGTGATACTGTCTCGCAGATAAGTGATATTAAAATAAGTACAGTATAAATCTTAACACCTTAGTTGCATGATATTGATTTGCTATTTCTAAATGGCATTTTTTGGGGAGTAGATTTTTGGCATATTGACAATAATATGTTTCTCCTTTGTGGTATAAAGATACATCAATGTCTAATTTCAATTGCTTTTCATTGAATTATATTTCAATATTTTTAGCATCATAATTTTCAAAATTGACGGTTGATCTAATTTTCCTCTTTTTGTAACAGCAAAAAAGCCACGTTTTGATGTATCTCTAGTACGTCTAACACAACAATTTATGGAACTTGTTAAGGCAGCTCCTGATGGTATTCTTGACTTGAACGATGTTGCAAGAGTGCTTGAGGTGCGAAAGAGAAGGGTTTATGATATCACCAATGTACTGGATGGGATTCGTCTTGTGAGAAAAAAATCTAAAAACTTAATTGAATGGATGTAAGTTCCCTTTTACAATAAATTGGTTTCTTTTTTAAAGTTCAACATTATTTATTGGATGTACCTTTACTTCATTTTTTGTTGATTGAATAGCTGGGCTCCAATTTGGACCCAGGTTCAATTCCAGTCTTGGGTAACTGTGGAGTTTGTACGTTCTCCCCGTGTCTCCATGTGGTTACTCAGGGTGATCCGGTTTCCTCCCACAGTCCAAAGATGTGCAGGTTAGGTGGATTGGCCATGCTAAATTACCCCTTAGTGTCCAAAAGGATAGGTGGGGTTACGGGGATAGTTTATGGGGTTTATGTAGGGTACTCTTTCAGAGGGGTGGTGCAGACGCGATGGGCCAAATAGCCTCCTTCTGCACTGTAGGGATTCTATGAATTTGAATAAAGCACACATGTTTTTCAGAGCCCTCTTGACTTTTGTATCCTGAAATAATTTTGGTTAGAGGTTTACTTCCCTTTTACTTTGAGGTGAATGAGACTTCTAAGTCGTCACACATTATTATGCATTGAAACCGGTTTACAATTTTATTTGCTCTGAATCAAAGTTTGAATTCAAAGTACCGTGCTGCAAGAGTCCATAAAAAAATGTAATAAACAAATGCAGCAGGTAACAGGGAAATGTCAAATTGAACACTAAAGAGAAGGGTAAAACTAAATTTAATAAGAATTTTGAAATGATGAACCATTACATCGGAACATAATAGGACTTCGGAGCAGAAGTAGACTATTCACCCTTCAGACCTGCTCCACCATTCAATAAGATCATGGCTGACCTGGTTGTGGCCTGAACTCTATTTTGCCTTCTGCCTCCCCATGTCTATCAAAAATCTTTCTAACTCTTGCCTTTAATAAACTCAATGATCCAGCTACCACTGCTTTCTGGTGAAGAGAATTCCACAGACCTAACAATCCTTTGAGAAAAAATTTGTATGTATGTCTTAAACGGTATACCTCTGTGTTCCTGGTTCTAGTCTCTCCCATAAGTGGAAACAGCTTACTAGTATTTGCCATATCAGATTCTTTCTTATTCTTCTAAACTCCAATGGGCATAGGTTCAACCATTCTTAACAGAATAAGCCCTTCTCAAGAATGTTGAGTGAATCTTCTCTGTGTACTGCTAATTTCAAATAAGGAGAGAAAAACTGTACACAGTATTCCAGATGTAGTTTCACCTAGATCCTATTCAGCTGCAGTAAAACGTACTTACTTTTATATTCCGTTCCCTTTGCAATAAATGCCAACATTCAATTTACCTTGCTAATCACTTGCTGCACTTGGATACTAACCTTTTGAGATTCATTTACCAGAATGCCCAGAGCCCTCTGTAACATCAAGTTTTGCAATCTCCCTCCATTGAAATAATATGCTTCTATTCTATTCTTCCTGCCAAAGTGGACCTGTTCACATTTTCCTACATTATACTCCCTTTGCCAGATCTTTGCCAATTCACTTAACCTGTCCATATCAATTTGCAGACTCTCTCCTCTTGACAACTTAATTTCCTATCTATCTTGGTAGGAGGGTGATGGCAAGGGAAAGGGTCGGTGAGGTAAGTGGGAGGCAGTGAGTTTGGGATAGGTGCGAGCTGGAGATAAGTTTGAAAATTTAGTTACCATACATTCCTATGTTACAGGCAGTGAAGTGCATATACGCTTCATAATGTAAATATTTTACTCAGGACCCAAGGCCTAAACCCTGAGCTCTGGAATTGCCCCTCTAAATCTCGTTGCCTTTCTACCTTGCTTTCTTCCTTTAAGACACTCCTTCAATACTACCTCTTTGACCAAACTCTGGTCAGCCGCGACAATATTGTAAATTGTGATGCATTAGTCAACATTTGAAGCCTCCAAAATTCCTTTTAGAAAACTAGAGTCGGCTAGTACGCAGAATAAAATCTCAACTGCCATTGGGGGTGGTCGAAATTTTGAGATTGAAAAAAAAAACTAGTAATTTATATTAAAATGTTGCAGTTTATTGAATGAATGAATTGTAAAAATATACCTATAACTGCAGTCAAAGCATTTTCAAATCATTATTGTCATTGTCTTGGGCATCCGCTGTGCAGCATTCATCGAATCAATTCGGAGTCACTTTGGTTGTGCTGTCATTGTAATGATCCCACCCTGGATCAGATGTGGCTATTTCTCTTTCAGAATCCCCCCCTCTGCACCAAATCATAACAGTTCCACAGAGTCATTGGACGCAAAATGTTGACTTTGTTTCCCTCTCTACAGATGGGCCAGACCTACTGAGTTTTTCCAGTATTTCTTGATTTTATCTTCAGCACTAGCTGGAAGTTGTTAGGATACTAGCTTTAGCTGTGTTCCATGCACTAAGGCATTTCTTAATACTGACCGGAATTCTCTGGTCGTCAGGATTCACTTTTTCTGCTTGCAGCACAGCCCTGCCAGCAGATTTTGAAGCGGCGTGGGTGGTTTCAATTGGAAATCCCATTGACAAGCCACGTGAGTTAAGTTTACTGCCACTCGAGGCCACAAGCAAAGAACTGGTAGACTCTGACTCTCTCTCTCTCTCTCACTTTCCCCCTCCCCGCAGCAGGAAATTAAAGGGTGAGAGCCAGGCCTGACATTACTGGGGCTGGTTTAGCACACTGGGCTAAATTGCTGGCTTTTAAAGCAGAACAAGGCAGGCCAGCAGCACGGTTCAATTCACGTACCAGCCTCCCCGAACAGGTGCCGGAATATGGTGACTAGGGGCTTTTCACAGTAACTTAATTGAAGCCTACTCGTGACAATAAGCAATTTTCATTTCACATGATTAATCCGGTGGAATTACAGCCAAAATTCACTGTTCAGTTCCTGGAGCCCAAAATTCCATCAGAATTTAAGTCTTCCCTGTGGCCCTTTCCCGGACATTCTGGTTTGTTACTTTCCTCACCAACTTTCCCACTCGCGGCTCCTCTCACTCTGTTTCTCTCCTGAGCCCTTGCTTACTGAGGGTTTTCAGGAGGGTGATGGCAAGGGAAAGGGTCGGGGAGGTAAGTGGGAGGGAGGCAGTGAGCGGAAGAGTTTGGGATAGGTGCGAGCTGGAAATAAGTTTGAAAATGTTGTTCAGCTATTGCAATGCAGAAGAATTTCAGGACAGTTAATACCACTATTCTAATCAATTTGCTGAAGCTGGTTATTTAGAATTATTAAAGGAAGATTAATCCCAAGACATTCGACACATTTAAAATATAGGGGCATTTCTACAGTTTGTGGAAAGTTTTGCATTCCTAGTCCAGTAATAATGCAAAGATTGTGAGGTTACCTTATAGGACATTTGAAACTCTGTACTTCAAATACTATTGCTCCCTCCAATTCACTTCTTTCTGCATTGCGAGAGATAGTTTACTTCACAATTCATAGATTTTAATTTTTAAAGCTCTAGATGGAATATATGCCAAGATCATTTCCCCCTGCCCCCCACCCTCCTTTTATCTCTGCCTGTGTGTGCGTTGTTGTGAAAAATTACTGTGCTACATTCCTTCATATTCATAGCAGTTTAAATAAAGGAAACACTGAATAAGCTGAAAAAATAAAAGCTGCTTTTTCCATATTTTCTGTTAATTCAAAAGGCAAACCTCCTTGGCACTTCCTATTTTGAGCTTGTCAGGTTGAAACAAAGGATACTTGTCTTATGGCATCACTACCAATTCAACTTTTCTGTCAAATGACTGAAATGCAAGCTACAATATAAAAACCATGCCTCCCTTGCGCATGGTGGTGTAGTGGTTATGGTACAGAAACTAAAACTATGCGGTAATGAGTTCAAATGCTGCTATGCCCCTCGGCTAGATTAATCAGTAGTTGTACTACTGAGTCACTCATGGTGATGGACAGTGAAATCCCTTGCCCAGAGCTCTTGCTATCTACCTTTTTAAGTCATGTTCAAAATGAAAGAGTACTGATGAATAATTTCTTTGATAATTGTCCATTACAACATTGTGCTAACTGTTTTATTTGTGCTTCATTCTGACCCCTAAAACTGCTGTAACTGCTCTATCCAATACCTTCCCTTTATCTCATATCGCCACGGCCATTTGAGCTTGGACATTGAGTTTCAAAAGCTATTTAACTTGTGATAACTGCAATTAGCCCATTTGTTCTCCTTCCTCTCCTAGAGATGCTGCTGTTAATGGTTGATGACATAAATGCTCCTCTTCTAAATGGAATTATATTTTCTCTGATTTTAGAGGCAAGAACCCAGAGGAGAAACTAGCATATGAAGCTCAGTCTCGAAAACTGAGAAAACAACTGGCAGACCTGACAACAGTGGAGAATTCATTAGATGAATTAATTAAAGACTGTGCTCATCAGTTGTACACATTAACAGAAGATAAAGAAAATGCAAGATATCCTTTTGGTTCTTAAGGAAGCTGTTTCTGCATGCTTGCTTTTTTTGTTGAAAGTTTTGAAATTCTTTACTTTGTTTAGATAATTTAATTGAAGACTCGGTAATGGGTGTGACAAATGTAGTTTTTGTCTATAATAAATATCTGATTAAGATCTTTTATGGCTAGAAAATGCATGAAGATTTGAATCCCACAGACACCCCAAAGTTATTTCTCAAAAAAATAAACCATAAGCACATTGGACAAGTTTGCTACAGTAATCTTCACAAGGGCAAAGTGACAAAATTCAGCATGGTGTCATATTTGATTAGAAGCATTTAATTCAATTGTACTTATTGCCATTGCCAAGATTAGCGATCTAGTCATTATTGACAAGGAAATGGGCATCTTTTGTTTTTCTGTAGATGGACAGCTGTACCTAACACCTTTGAAATGATAGATGGTCATTGACGTCTTTGGACAGTTTGTAGCCAGGGATACTCAATGACTGGGCTTCATAGCTCAAGAATCAAGTCTCCGCTATCCAGCCAGCAGGACAGGTCTGTGTTTCAACACTGCATCAACCAGCTGAGAAATAAGATTAGTATAAAAGCTGTGACCTGTTTAATAGTGTAGGATGAGCTTTTTTAAAGTTTATGTATAAAGAGAAAGTGAATAGTGTCTTCATTATGTTATTTAATAAAGAGGATAGCGAAGCGTATGATTAGCGGCTTTATACTGTTCCTTTGTCCTGTTTTTTGAGGCTCTGTCAGTCTGCTAAGAGTGTAGAATTAGTTTGCTTTTCGAAGCAAGGAGAATCTTGTGGTAGAACCTTGTTATGTTCCAATTGCTGTTCTGTGTCTACCTAGATAATTGGCCAGGTTAAAGCATGCTGTCAACTGTAAGGTATATGATGTCCATTTATCATAATGCATATTATGATAAATGGACATTCAGCCACTTGAGCCTGCTCCGACAATCAGAAAGATCGTGGCTGATCTTGATTGTGGCCTTAACTCCACTTTGCTGTCTGTCCCTTCATAACCCATGACTCCCTTGTAGCTGGTAATGAGAAATATCTAAAATTTGAGAATGTGATTTTGCCCTTGGTTTGGATTGCAGAAATGTTGAAAGATTTGGTGGGTGGACGGGCATGGTAACTATAGGTAAAGTACCAATGTAAGAATTGCAACTCCTAATGTTTACTGTACATATTTTCTTATACATTTGGGTTATGACATCTAAGGAGCAGAGTTTCAGGTCACCACCGCTTCTCTGAATAGTACCACAAGTAGGATTGACTTTGTGACTGTACTTCTGTGTAGGCTTTTGGGGACGGGTGAGAAAGAAACCTTGTAATGCTGTTGTATTAGCTAATGCGTTCCTATCTTTGAGTGTTAGCAGCTCTTGTACTGTTCCAGTCAACTCGAGTGACAAGTGCTGGAGGGGGAGGTTGTAATTGGCTTCACAAGGATGATAATATTGTTCTAATAAAGTCCGTCTATTTTTGGGGCAATATTGTTATTACACTGCATATTGGGTCAGATATGAAATAGATGGAGCTCATCATTAGATAGTGGAATTGGCCTTTTCACCACTGACGCTGGTTTAATATCCAGCCCATACTCATGGGATGGAAGTCTCTTCCTTCTAAGTAAAGATTAGGAAATTAATTTGAAATCTTCATTCATTTCTTGTTGCAATGCGCCAACAGAACAAATACTCTAATGTGGCACAGAAATGATAGGCCGCAGGAATGCTGGTGTAAGAAATGGAAAATGTTATGTAATCCATTCTGTACATTCAAACTAAGGGACATTATTGGGACACCTTCACTGTGTATCTGACTGCATTATACCATATCTGGGAGTGTTTACTGACTGTTCCATGAGCACAAACAATAGCAAAGTATACTTATTTTTTCCATTAGTGCAATAAAAATAATTAAATATATTTTGGGGGGAAAGCAAAAAGGTAAGCAAAAGTGCAATATGGGTTTTGATGAGGCCTTTTCATTGTGAGGAGTGAAGAAGCAAGATTGGGGGAGAATTCCCAAAGTTGAAAGAGACCCTTATTGCATCAGCATGGCATTTTCTATTCCCCACACTAAGCTATGGCTTGGCCTCTCTAAAATTGACAACAGTTATGACTGAAGACTTTGTACTGATGTTGAAGTGGGGTAGGGGGCCATCTCGTGGCCTGGACATGGTTGAATGGAGAATGTGAGTTGATTTGTGGGAGTGGAGTGAGGCCATGGGGAAATTTATTCATCAGGAGCAGTCCTCATCTTGGTGAGAGCATTTCCACTAAAATGGCTATGTGAATCCCTACAGTGCAGGAGGTGGCCATTTGGCCCATCAAGTCTGTACCTACCCTCTGAAAGAGCACCCCACCTAGGCTCACTCGCATGTAAAGTCATAACCTTACCTAACCTTTGGACACTAAGGGGCAATTTGGTGTGGCCAATCCACCTAACCTGCACATCTTTGGACTCTGGGAGGAAACTGAAGCACCCGGGAGGAAACCCACGCATGCACAAGGGGAATGTGCAATCTCCGCACAGTCACTTGAGACCGAATCGAACGTGGGTCCCTGGCGCTGTGAGGCAGCAGTGTTAACCGCTGTTGTCTCAATGTCTCAAAAATTAACCTTTAAATCCTGTTGTATTAATTCATTTTTGGGGGTAAACCTGCATTAAGCTGCTATAATGGAACTTGGAAAAAGGAACAAAATATGCTGGAACGTTAATTCTGTTTTTCTCTCGACAGATGTTACCAGATGTTTGCATTTTTCCAGCATTTGCTGTTTATATTTCAGATTTCGAACAGCCACAGTATTTCTGCCTATGATGAAACTTGAATTTGCCTCAATAGATTTGAATATGTGCTTTCACATAGAATTTCAAAATACATAGACATCAGTGTATCATCGAAGTCCCTGTATTTTCCATATATCTCAATCAGTTTAACTTAACAAATGAATACGCTAGCATATGTAACTTACCAGGACGTACGCAGCCTGCAAGACTTCGAAGAACAGATTATGATTGCAATCAAAGCTCCCCAAGAAACCAAGTTGGAAGTACCTATTCCTAAAAAGGTAAAATGCAAGTTAACTGTTTATTTCTAGTATACCTGATGACCTGGAGATATCTGACTGCATTTGTGAGCTAATTGTTGAATTAGCATCTTAAAATGGAGCGTCACTACTGACTGCTGTCCTGCATATATTATCAGCTGGCTAAGAGAAACATTAGCTTTGGTTTTGGAGCAAACTGCCAACATTGACTTTTCAAATGGATAGGGATGTAAAGCCCAGGGAATAAGATTTTTTTTCATTAATTAATAGACGTTCTAAAAATTTATATTGAGTACTCTTATGACATTGGAATTCAGAAATGTTGATGAGCGGATGAGGGTGTCTAGAATGGAAACGTGTTTTGTTTTCAGTATGTAGAAACCAGTAACTGCAACTTCAATTGGAGGATGCAAATTTGAATCTCAAGATTAGCATTGTCTGGCTTCCTCGAGGTCATGACAAGGTTGTACAAGTGAGGAAAGGAGAAAGTGCTCTTACACCCTTCACCAAGATGTTCATTGGTGGGCAACTGTGGAGCAAGAAAGAATGTTCAGAGCTAGAAGGTTCCTGGCAAGAATTTCCATTGCCTTGTATTGGGGAATTGGTACTCTTCAACTAATAGTTACATGAGGGGCAGAATCAGTCAAACATGAGCTTTACTAGCTCCGTTCCAGCACTAAAATGTACATTGCAAGCTGATAGTTTATTATTGCAACTGCTTGGAGTTAGAATGGATTAAAAAGGACCTTATTCAGATATATTTTCTCCAGGGTTACTAATAAAAAAGTAAAGATGTCATCATTTGTCGTCAGTCCCGTTCTTTACGGTGAAGCTCATATCTGTGATTAAACATTTTGGCCTGTTTGGCTCTGCTCAGTGTAAATTTTAGCCATCAATGGGAATGCCTGAGGATTTCATCCCGACCATTAAGATAACCAGCGCTGTAATGGAAGAGAGCATCCCATCCAGCTTTGTGGACTGCCAAGGAGCACTTTAAACAAATGAAATCACAGGCAGATGATGATGCAAACTTAACTAGAGGTTCCTGATCCAGTGCTTGATATTTTTCTGTTTTGTAGTCATACGACATTGTGGGGATGTTTCATAAATGTGATGCTGACTTTGACATTTTTCTTTTTAAATGGCAACTGACAACTTAAGTGAGCCGGTTTGAAATGCCGACCCAGAGTTTCTGATCCTGAAATCGGCTAAAACAGCTTAAGAGATAGAAGAATTTTAAGAGCAGGGTATGTCAAGTGTAACATAACTTTCCACAATCTTTAACATGGTTTTTAAAAATAAACTTGTGCTGGAAGCCAGTCCACCCACACAAACCCCCACCCATTGAAATAATGAACACATCCAAATGTTGTCAATTGACCCTATTTCCAACTGTTTTAAAAAGCTGGTCAAATTAAGCTTTTTGTTTGGTACTAAAGCACTAATGGGCAAGTTAAAACTTTTAAAATATTAAAACATTTAATTTACGCACAATAGCGCACTGGTGCTTCACAGCACCAGGGTCCCAAGTTCGGTTCCTGGCTTGGGTTGCTGTTTGTGCAGAGTCTGCACGTTCTCCCCGTGTCTGCGTGGGTTTCCTCCCACAATTCCCGAAAGACGTGCTGTTAGATGAATTGGACATTCTGAATTCAGTGTATCCGAACAGGTGGCGTGGTGTGGCAACTAGGCGATTTTCACAGTAACATCATTGCAGTGTCAATGTAAGCCTACTTGTGACATAATCAAGATTATTATTATTAAGAAAGTGACCAGTATGCAATGAAACTAATAAATGTTACAATATAGTTTTTTGAAATTATTTTCCAAGTCATGTAAAATCATGTTCGCCACAGCTGGCAGGCCAGACACTTTGAGCGTGATTTAACCAAAACATTTCTACGTGTCATTTTGGGCGACTTTGCGGGTGTGTTTCTGTCGGCTTTTTGGGGGAGATCCACATGGTATTCACCCACACTTGGGGTGCGATCTACTGGCTTGTCCCGCCGGAGTTGGAGCGCGAGATGGCTGTTAAATGCTGGGAGAAGCCTCCTGCGGGAATCCCAAAGGTCGTTAGCCTCACACAAGATCTTCTTAAAAATATTTTCATTAAGGCATTAAACACAAGAGCAAGAGCAAACAGGAACATTATCGTAAATAAATAACTGCCATTCCATTCCTCCCAACCTGCCTTCCAATTTTAGCCCCTTTATTCCCCCTGCCGCCTCAATTTTCCTCGAAGAAGTCGATGAACGACTTCCACGTACGGGCAAACCCATCAACCGACCCTCTTAAGACAAACTTTATTTTCTGCACCCATAGGAACTCCGGCAGGTCGCTCACCCACTCCACTCCCGGTTTCAGTGGCTCTGAGTCCCTCCACTTCAGCAAAATCCATCTCCGGGTGAGCAGGAAGCAAAGGCCAGAACATCGGCCTCTTTCACTCCCGGGTCTTCTGACATTCCAAATATCCTACTTCTGTACTCGGGGCTACCTTCACCCTCAACACCTCATGTGGGCGGGGAAAACTCCACGGGTTTAGACAGTGCTGTTGGAATGTGGATGGGGGCATTGGCCTTGCGAAACATAATGATTTATTATTGGGTAGCAAATATTGCTGTGGTGAGGAAGTGGGTAGTTGGGGGAGGAGTCGACGAACCCCTGCCAAAATCACTTCAATTTTGGACATGCCCAAAACATGTGACCGTGGTTTGTGGGCCTCCCATCGGACAGCCCACACCTGTCCTCTACCCCCTCTAAGAACCTGCTGATTCTGGCCACCATCATGCACACTCTATGAAGCTACCTTAAACTGGATAAGGCTGAGACTCGCTCACAACGAGGATGCATTCACCCTCCGAGCTTCCTCCCTCAACCCGGCCTCCATTTCTCTCTCTCCTCCACGCCCCACCCCCAGTTCTTCCCATTTCCATTTGACTTCCCCTGTTAAGGCTCCCTCCCAGTTCATTAGCTCTTTGTAGATCATGGACACGCTCATCCACTCCGCTGAATAGCACCTTAATCTGTAATCCCAAGGACGGCAAACCTGGAAAGGATGGCACCTGCTTCCTTACAAAATCTCGAACCTGTAAGCATTTAAACCTGTTCCCACTGGGCATCTCCCATTCCTCCAAGTCCTCTAAACTTGCAAAGCTGCCCTCCACAAACGGGTCCCCAAACCGCTTGATCCCTGCTTGTCGCCACCCCTGAAACCTCACGTCAAACACACGCCCCCCCCCCCCCCCGGGGCCCGGTGCCAATCTGTGATTGTCGCAAATCGGTGCCCACACCGAGGCACTTTCAAACCTCCGATGCTGCCGCCACCACTGGGCTCGTTGGGTACTTGGCTGGCGCAAACGGCAAAGGTGCTGTCAAGAATGCCTCTAAATTGGTACCCCTGCAAGAGGCCGCCTTCATCCGCCTCCACGTCGACTCTTCCCCAACTATCCACTTCCTCACCACAGCAATGTTTGCTCCCCAATAATACATCTTTGTTTGGCAAGGCCAACGCCCCCCACCCACGTTCCAACAGCATTGTCTTAACCCGTGGTGTTTTCCCTGCCCCCACAAACCCTGAGATCAAAATATTGACTTTCTTCAGACTGATTTTTGGGACGATGATCAGGAGGTTCTGAAAGACAAGAGCCTTGGCAGCACCGTCATTTTCACTGTCTGCATCCACCCTGCCAGAGATAGTGGCAGCACATTCCACCTTTTTAAAAATAAATTTAGAGTACCCAATTATTTTTTTCCAATTAAGGGGCAATTTAGCGTGACCAGTCCACCTACCTTGCACATTTTTGGGTTGTGGGGGCGAAACCCACGCAAACATGGGGAGAATGTGCAAACTCCAGACGGACAGTGACCCAGAGCCGGGATCGAACCTGGGACCGTGGCGCCGTGAGGCCGCAGTGCTAACCACTGCACCACCATGCTTCCTCCCATTCCACCTCTTAAAATCCCCCCTCATCCGTTCCACCAACCGCAGCAAGTTTACCTTGTGCAGCTGCTCCCCACCCCACCTGAATAGCCAGATATCTGAAACTTGCCCCCACCACCTTGAACACCTTGATGGGGAACACCTCACTCTTCCCATCATAGAATCATGGAATTTACAGTGCAGAAGGAAGCCATTCGACCCATCGAGTCTGCAGTGGCCCTTGGAAAGAGCACTCTACCTCATCCCACATCTCCACCCTATCCACGCAACTTAGTAACCCCACCTAACCTTTTGGACATTAACGGGCAATTTAGCATGTTTATCTTATATCCGAAAAACCAGCCAAACCCCTCCAGAATACTCGTAATTCCCTCGATACCTCCCAGTCTGAGATATAAAGCTGCAGATCATCTGCATATAGTGAAACCCTGTGCTCAACCCCCTCACAGTCCCTTTCCAGCTCCTTGACGCTCTAAGTGCCATTGCCGATGGCTGTATTGCCAAGGCAAAAAGCAGCAGGGAGAGCGGGCACCTCTGCCTTGTCTCACGGTATAGCCCGAAGTACCCAGAGCTCACCCAATTAGTCAGCACGCTGGCTATTGGTGCCCCATACAACAATCGTACCCTGTCCGAACCCGAACCGTCCTAACACTTCCCACAAGTACTCCCATTCCACCCGACCAAAAGCCTTCTCTGCATCCACTGCCACCTCCACATCCTGTCCCTCCGGGGCTATCATTATCACGTTTAGTAGTCTCCGAATAATCGGCATCCGTTGCCTCCCCATTACAAACCCCGTCTGATCTTCACTTATCGCCCCCGGCACACAGTCCTCAATTTGCCAGGACTTTGCCAACAACTTAGCATCCACATTTAATAGCGATATCAGGCGACAGGACCAACACTGCTCCAGATCTTTATTTTTAGTATTAGGGATGTAGATGCCTGCGATAGAGTTCCCCTGTTTCCCTCGCCTCATTATGTACCCTCACCGGCAGCGGCCCCAGGACCCCCTAAAACTACTTATAAAATTCTACAGGGAACCCATCTGGGGCCTTCATTACCTGCATAGTCCCCATGCCCTCCATCACCTCTACCAGGCCAATGCGGGCCCCCAGGCCCTCCTCCACCTTGGGGGAACTCCAACCCATCCAGGAACCACCGCATCCCCCACCCCTGGCCAGGGGCTCGGATTCTGCACTGTAAATTCTATGATTCATAATCTTCCTGTACAACTCCTTGAATATCCCATTCACCCCCACCGGGTCCAGCACCACTCTTCCCCTCCCGTCCTTCACCTTTCCAATCTCCCTCACTGCCTCCTCCTTCTGTGTTAGTGGGCCAGCATTCTACTCTCCTTCTTCCCAAACTCATACACTGCAACTCTGGCCCTCTGCAACTGCCCTACCCTACATCCTGAACTCCATCTGGAGCTTCAGCCTCTCCTTCAAAAATCCCGCCTCCAAATGCCTCCAGTCCACCTGCAGAATTTCATTCATCAACCTTGCCATCTCTGCTCGCACCACCTTTTCCTTATGCGCCTAGATTGATGTGAACAGCCCCCTAACCACTGCCTTGAGCACATGCCATAGCATGGCAGCTGAGACCTCGCCTTCATTCAGTTCCACATAGCTCCGGAAGGTGACCGGTACCCGCTGCCACACCTCATCCGCTAACAACCCTACGTCCCGTCTCCGTTGTGGGCGCTGCTCCCACCCGGCCGCCGCCTCCTACCGGTCCACTTGCAAGTCCACCCAGTGCAGTGTGTAGTCTGAAACAACAATCAGCGAGTACCCCGAGTCGACGAGCCTGCCAGCAGCGTCTTGTCCACCACGTAGAAATCAATCCGAGAGATACCCTGTGAACATGGGAGAAGTATGAGAACTCCTTCGCTCTCGGCCTCTAAAACCTCCACGGATCCACCCCCACCCATGCGCTCCATGTAAACCTCCAGTTCCTTCGCCATTGCCGACACCCTCCCCGTCCTCGGGATCGACCGGTTTGGACCTGGTTCAATAACCGTGTTCAAGTCCCCTCCCATGATCAACCAGTGCGAGTCCAGTCCGGGATCTTCCCCAGCACTCGCCTCATAAACTGCCAGTTTGGGGCATGAACATTTACCAAAACCACTGGCATCCCCTCCAGCTTACCACTTATCATCACGAACGTCCCTCCCAAATCTACCACAATATTCTCCATCTCAAACGTTTATTTAACAACGCTGCCACCCCCTGCGTCTTCATGTCGAATCCGAATGAAAGACTTGCCCTAGCCACCCTTTCCTTAGCCTGGTCTGATCCCCGATCTTCAAGTGTGTTTCTTGCAAAAAAGCCACGTCCACCTTGAAGCAAACACACACGACCGTTTAACTGGCTCATTCAGCCCCCTTGCGTTCCATGTGACCAACCTGGTCGGGGGACACCCTGCCCCCTCCCCTACCGGTCAACCATATCCTTGGGCCAGCTCCCGGCCCATATCACGTGCCCCTCCAGACCCACCCTTCGATGCCCACCATCACCACTCCTTTTTTGCTGCAATCACATCTTTGTCAGCAGCAGCCCCCCCCCCCCCCCCCCCACACACACACACACACACACACACACACGCCTCGCAAGAGCTAACCAGACCTAGAGATGTTGTGGGCAGGACCCAGCCTTGCACAGTTAAGTGGGTGTAAGTTAACTGCGGATGCTATATCTAATCGGCTCCTGGAAATCATTGGCTTCCCCAAGGAGACCCCAACGTGGTACTGGATTAGTACTGGTCCACACAAATGTGGACTAGATGGAATGGCACCTGGGGGGGGCGGAGTCTCCAGGTCATTGGAGGCCCCTGGGTGGTCAGTGACAGGGTAGGTTGGCACCTGGGCACTTTGGCAGTGCCACAACACTAAATCGGGCGTGACCAGGTCAGTAAATCATGTCCTTTATTCAGTACATATTTTTTTGTCACGCCTATAAAATTGCGGCAGATTACCACTTTATACTTACATTTTTCAATATTGGGTGGTGGGGAAAAGAATTGCCATCTTGTTGTCCTGCTTCATTGAGGATTTTACATTTGCATATCAGCAGAAACTTGAACCATGTCTTCATTTTCGAAAACCAGCACAATTTCTAGTGCAATTTGCACCCAGATCCCTGAATGTGCATAAAGTGGAAACTCTACCCAACGTTCTCTGTATTTCATGAACATTTGCACTTCATTCCTTTTCAGAATTGTTTTTTAAAAGAAGCTTTTTTGTTTGTATAGGAAACTATCCAAGTTCATATAAAAAGTACTGAAGGACCAATTGATGTCTTTGTGTGTGATGTGAAAAACCTTGAAGAATCTATTAAAAAGGAAACCGACGACAAAGGCAGCGAAAATAAAGAGATCTCTGAAGCTACAGGTGACACAGTAGCATTGCCACCTGATAAAGGTGAAGCTCCTTTATGTGTGACTTATCAGATGGAATGAACATAATTTTACTTCACAGCGCTGCATGTTTAAATGCTAGATTTTATTGGTGATGATCAAGATCTTATTTCAAAATTGCTAAATATATTTTATGAATTTTGACATATATTTTGTGAATTTTGCAAAGTTAAATATAGTAAATTAGATGAGAATAGTTCATATATAAGTAATAGGAATTAGCAAAATCTACTGTTTCTTTTTAGTCTTGCCATTTAAAACAACACAGTGCAAGTGTCACAATTCATGTCTATCATTTTTGTCTTCAGAAGTTAGATCCTATTGGGAAATATTTAACTTGATCGATTTTGATGACACTTTATCTCCCATGCAGATTACCCAAGTTGCAATTTGTCAATGCCAAAAAATTTCTGGAAGAAAAAGTTGAAAATTTTAATTGCCTGCAATGTACATTCCTGCGAATCATTCATCTTGCCAATTGCCATGTGACTGTACCACAGTCCAGAAATTTGATATACTGTACCTCCTTTTCTCTTTGCTAAGCCTCAGTAGAATACCGTTACGCACATATTAATATTGTTCTTGCTCAAGTGCATGCATGAATTGAGGCAGAATAGGTTGGCAGGCCACTTGATATGTCATCACAGCCAAGCCTGATGCACTCCTTATCTCAACATCAATAAAAATCTGGAATTAAAAGTGTAATGATGACCATGAAACCATTGTCAGTTGTTATAAAAAAAACATCTGGTTCACTCATGCACTTCAGAGAAGGAAGTCCGCAATCCTTACCTGGTCTTGCCGACATGTGACTTGTGACCCACAGCAATGTGGTTGACACTTGGCTACCCTCTGAAATGGCCAAGCAAGCTATTTGGTTTTAGGTTAATTAGGGATGGGCAATAAATGCTGACCCAGCCAGTGACGCTCACATCCCATGAATGATTTAAAAAAAAAATTAAATATCCAATTCCAACAGGAGTGATTCCGAGCAGGAAGCATGGCTGATGTTAGACCTGATGGAAGTCATGATTGGTTTCCCCTTGAAAATTCTACACTTTAGTTATTCTATGCTGTAGAGTTTTTTTTTATTTTGAGCTCCATTTTTTTGTATCATATTTTAGAACAATATCGTTCAATCACTTAACCGTCAGAATATTTTCTTCCAAAATTGATTTTTAAACTTTGCATGGTGGCTGGCTGCCCATTTTATCTGCTGTTTTCAAGACTGAACTATTCAGTACAAGCTCCTTTACTAGTTCCCCATGCTCAGTACGTTTCCAAGATTAGATACTTAACGGTTTTTAAATAAGATCATTGTACGGTTTGATTGTTTGATTGTATTATGCTCAATTAATATTTATTGCTTTTAAATTATCGTTTTATTCCAGATCAAAACTTGCAGAATGATTGTTTTAGACTTGCAATTTGATAGGTCTGAAGCAGTCTTCATAGTCATACTTGGATTAACTGCAAGTTTTTATTGACTCTTGACAAAGAAACAGTAAAAGGTACAAGCCCTGAGCTGTCTCCATGCTTGCTGGTTCACACTGCTCTGCCAACACTCAACTGATCCTGGGTGCGGGTCATGGGCTCACTTACATCACTGTGTGGGTGGTACTGTACTGTGTCCCACATTAACCTAAATGTGCCAGGTCCTTAAACTACAAAGATGTATGCAATTATGCTGCACTGAGACAACCTTGTAACATGATAAAGTGCAGAACCTTCAGTGTCCAGTTATGGCTCATCTTGCTGACCACTGGACAAAACCTGCTTGCAGAACCAAAAGGAAAGTAATGGGGTCTTGTGAAGACATGCAGCTGATATCTCTTGGCAAATTGTGAAAACTGCAATCTATTTTTATTGTACATCATCAAGAATTTGTAATGTCGATTTGTGCAGGTGAAAAAAAATAATATCAAGTGTTTGCAGATCTGGTGAGGTATAGTTTTTGAGAAAATGAATTGCGAGAATAACGTGTTGGCTTGAACTTGCCTTTAGTAAATATTTTAATAGATGAAAAACATGAAAAATATTTAAAGATTTACAGATTATTTTCTGTGAATGTGTACTGTAAGCATTTTTTTCATTTGCTATAAAAGCTTCAGAGTAAACAATGTGATGATTAAAAATTGGGAACTAAAACTATTTTTTTCATTCTCATCACTAAACAAAGCATTTTTCAATATATAACCTAAAACTTAGTCAGTGTGTGACATTGGAATAAAATATTTTATGCTGGCATAGGTTGCCTATCAAATCAAATCTGTGGCACTTTCCGTTTTTACTAGACTGAAGATTTTCTTTACTCTACAGACACCAGAGTAGCTTTACTGCAAATAGAAATCTATTCAACTATTATATGCATTGTTTTGCCATTTTTATATTTGTTTTTTTAAATGTTTTTTTAGTTTTCTGTGTTAACATGATAAGGTTTTTAAAAAAGCTGAAAGGCATAAAATCATTGGAACCTTTTCTTGTTATCTGAAAATTTACTCCACTAAATGGCTGCTCTTTGTTTGGAAAAATATTTACCCTGCAGGAAGTCCTTGTTTGACGTTGTTAGTTGGTTCCCAGAAAACACGTTATGCAAAAATAGATAAGATGTAATATGCATTCCCTTACTGACATGCACATCAACATTTTCAAGTTGAGAAAATGCAGAAATTATCAATAAATTTATCATAACATACGAAGGCTTAGAAAACCTAAATTTGGGTTTTTGCCAAGCTGTGAAGCCTTGTTTCACATAATGGAATGATAGTGAAGTTGGGAAGATATTTTGGAGGGAAAGGATTTCAGGAATTTTTGGAGGGCTACAAGGATTATTTGCAGCATCCGTTGAAAGGTTCTTTGCAATAGGCTTTGGTAGGGCGATTGTGTAAGGACCACGCAAATCTTGGTTTCTTTGTTTAAACTGGTTCTGGCATATGCTTAGGAACTTGTATCCAATCAAGATGGAGCACAAGTTCCCTGAAAAACTCCAAAACTATTAGGTTTATACTGATATACAGATAGTGATTGCACCAGTCAGCAGGTTACCCAATGGTGCTCTGTTATTTCAGCCCAGTTATGTCTCCAAGACTAGATTACTTCATTACATTCCAAGTGAGTACATGTGATTATATTATCCATTTGCTGTTAATACTACATTGTCCAGTCACTACCAAGGCATGTATACATTGTAGCATGTGACCACCTATGGTTAATCCTACCCATTTCTGTCCTGCTTGCTGTTAACATTTTTTTGAACCCCGACAGGCTTTTCATTTTCCCTTTCTCTGTAGATCTCCATTAGCAGTCGCCTGCATTGTTAATGCTTCTATCTACTCTTGAACCACACTGTCAGGATCTTCTTTATGAAAGGTGGCCATCTCCTCCAAGTTTTTTCAAGGCATCACAAAGTGATCTTGAGCTAAAGAGTAAACGTGGCAGGATGTTTCCCCTAGTAGTAAAAAGTAGAAGCAGAAGGCACAATCTCAGACTAAAGGGACGATCCTTTTAAACTGATGAGGAGGAATTTCTTCAGCCAGAGGGTGGTGGATCTGTGGAACTCTTTGCCGCAGAAGGCTGTGGAGGCCAAATCACTGAGTGTGTTTGAGACAGATAGGTTCTTGATTAATAAGGGGATGTGGGGTTATGGGGAAAAGGCAGGAGAAAAAAGGATGACTATCAGCCATGATTGAATGGTGGAGCAGGCTTGATGGGCCGAGTGGCCTAATTCTGCTCCCACATCTTATGGACTTCCCCACCTCTACAGCCCTTTATTACATTGTTTCCTTTATCTTTACATCCTCTGTAGACACACCTTTTGAATGGGTGGGGAGGGGAGAGAGAAGCGGGGCAAACAATCCTGCAACATCCTAAGTGTCAATTCTAACTCAACTAATCCAATTTTCTTGTCAATTTCTACAATCATCTCTTGAATTTTCTTAATAGGTTCCACATATATTCGATGAGGTAACCTCACTCCATGCCACATTATGTCCTTAACAATGTTATATTTCTTCCAAAATTCCTTTAGGGTCAGACCATCATCACCGTTGGTTTCCCTGATGGCTTGCCCAAAAGTTCTTCTTCGGTAATCGGCCTTGAAGCCAATCACCTCTTGATCTATAGGCTGAAAAATAGAGATGGTGTTATGTGGTATGAAGATCACCTTGACGTTATCACTGGAGTCATCAAGAGCTGTAGGACGGCCAGGAGTATTGTCCTAGAGGAGAAATGCTTTGTTGGCAAGATTATTTGATGAACAATAGTTCTTTATGGGTGAACAAAAGTAGGTTATAAAACCAGACCTCACTGCTTGGGTTACCCATGCCTTCTTGCTTGCCTGACACATGAGGTATCTTGTTCTTGAATAATCCTTCGTTGGCTTGGGTGTTTGGGAATGGTGACACAAGAATCGGCTTTGCTTTAAAATCACCTGCATTTCCACCAAGCTGCAATGCCACAAAATCCTTTGCTGCTTTCAAGCCTCGTATAGTCTTTGTTGAAATGTATATTCTGGAAGTCGTCCTTTTCCAGGATAAACAAGTCTCATCACCATTAAATGCTGTTTAGGAGTGCATCCGCCCTCAATGATGTCACTTAATATTTTGATTCAGCTGCTTCATCGGTACTGGCAACTTCCCCACCTAGGACAATGTAATGCAAGTTAGCAGATTTTTAAAATGGTTTCATATTTGAACATTTACCAATCTTTCTTAAGATCATCCGACAAACTCATCGCTTTTTGCTCAATAAGCATTAGATTAAGAGTCATGTGTTTGATGTTCAATTCAAATAGTTTTTCCATGTCCATCTGATTATTTCTACTTGACCTAATCAAACAGCAGCCAAGGGAGTTGTTAGGTTACCAACCCCTCATTTTATCGGTGTTTTTAATTGTTCTTGCTGGTAAGTCAAAAGCTCCAGTGATATCCACTGCATGTTTACCAGTTTCAGAGTGCTTTATAATTTCACCTGAAGTGTAACTTGTTTTCTCTGTCTTTTCTCAGCAGAAAGCACTTCATAATCACTGGCTCTTTTTGGCTCTTTATGAATGAATTTTATGGGTAAAATTAAATAACACCACAACAATTCAAGACATCCAAGATGGTGAAGGGAGGGAACTACATAGGACTTGGATGGGGAAAGTCCAGACAAACGGCGATATTACCACCAATCAGCAGCAACGCAGTGCGCGTGCAGGGTATTAATTGGAAATCAACGTTAATGTGAGGACATCCTGTACTATCCCAACATTGTCAAAATCGCCATCTTGAAATATGGTTTTTAAATCGAGGTTATTCTGTTGATGGATTAATGAGTGCTACATTAAACCATGTTTTTATGTTTATTTTACTCTAAACAAAGGATAACTGTTCAAAGAATATCTTTAATTTATAAAAGCCTTATGGTTGTCACAATGTTCAGTGCAACACATTGTGATGCCAGCATGCTGTTGCTTTGATTATTAAAATGCTCTTCCTCTTTACTGCCACCCCTCCCGCTATTTATGAATTCACCTGCAATTCTGAAATGAGGTGCCAATTGGCGAACGGGTAAATCACTGAGAGGGAGTGAAAATAGACAAATTATCACTGTGTAACTAGTGTACTTTCTCATGGTTGAGTCAGGACAACAGTAATGAAGTTCTAACTTTGGGTTTATACTCTGCCCCTCAGTCATAATTGGTATTGACCAGGGTCAACCAATAAAGAATGGGAAACAGGAGGGATATCACCTTGAAATTTAAAAAATATTTTTGACTGCTAATATCAAAATGTATGACTAGATCTCCACATTATGTCAGGTACCTTCCCTTCATCTAAGATCTTACTTTGTAATCTGAGTAGCCTCCAAGGTGTGGCTCTTAGCTCTGTTGTTTCTGGAATAATTAAAGTTAAGACCTGAGGAAACCAGTGCATGATTGCTTTTATGGTTGCTATTGAGATTAGCACTACCGATTTAGGCTTAAATATTAAATTCCTCAAATGGGCACAACTCGAAAGCAGACTATGGGTAGGAGATAAATCAGATTTCCAAAATTTTAAATGTAATAATCATCCCTGCTGCTAAAACTCTTCCCACGGAACTCCAGTCAACATTGGTGTAATTCAGCTTGATCAAGATGTACTATATATACCTTCCTTTGTAATCTTATTCTGTATAAATTGATGATGATTTTTCTACCAAAACCCATAATGTTGAGGCTTAAATCATTGTATGTATCAACCAGGGGGCTAGATCAGGTTAGCTCATATTCCACGAATGTTGATATATTCAGCCTGATTTGATATGTGGACAGTAGAATCCGTTTTCGTGCCCAGAGAGGTACCATAATCTCTCATGCTGCGGGATATCACTTTATCCACACTTAAATACTTTCTCCTTTTCACTTGTGAAGATATTAGGTTTCTCTATTGCTAATCATTTGCTAATGCCATTGATAATTGTAAGATCGGTGGCTGGCTCCCTTGTGGTTTAAACTTCAAAAAGTGCATGGTTTTACCTCAAATGTTCCTCTGTTGTAACACTACCTTTTCTTTTTACAAACTGGGATGCTTCTTTTGGAGATTATTAATTGTGTTGTGCTTATAATAAGCAGAATTGTTGCTCAGATTGTAAAACAGGCAAGTTACAATACTGTATATAAAATCTCAAGATATACTTTAGTCAGCCATTTTATACTTGTTCATCAAATGAATTGTAATTATGCCAACCTAATTTACCTGGATGAACTTT
Source organism: Scyliorhinus canicula (assembly GCF_902713615.1). Classification (NCBI taxonomy): domain Eukaryota; kingdom Metazoa; phylum Chordata; class Chondrichthyes; order Carcharhiniformes; family Scyliorhinidae; genus Scyliorhinus; species Scyliorhinus canicula. The sequence continues at coordinate 154,295,503 of NC_052151.1, forward strand.
CTCAATTTTAAATTTAACTTGATTGACTTACGATCCAGCCTGCTGTTCGGTGATGCAAATATAATTTAATGCTTTTTGAAAAGTCTGCTTTTTTTTGTATTGATATATCAATATAGTAATGTTTTTTTTATCATTTCTGAACTGTAATAAAATCATGTATTTGGTATCTGCTCTTTTTGTGTGCAGTAACATTATTTAGGATTTGATTGACAGTAACAGCTGTATTGTAGTTGCAGATGCATCAAGATATTTGCCTGCAATAAAGGTGTCATACATTAATTCATTCACTGATGTATGCTGTGTCCGAAGGGGGCTATTGTCTGCTGAGACTTCATCCCAAGCCTATTTCTTGGCAGTTTGTGTCAAATGGTTTGTCATTACCTTCCATTCTCGGGGACCAAGCAAGGAGCCAGGTCCCAGAGTCTACCTCAGCTGGAACAGGAATCAAAGCTGCGCTTTTGTTTATCTTGATTCACAAGCTGGCCATCTAGCTAACTGAACTAACTGTCGTTCCACCTCCCCATAGTTACATAGAATAGAAACAAATTGAGGCACTTAGATGTTGATTTTTTAAGGAGGGGGAGGTGTTGATGGATGTAAACTAATGTAGCAGGGGGGTGGGAATCAGAACAGTAAGCCATTGAGTATAAAGACTGATGATGAGCATGGGACCAGGCTGGCTAAGAGGAAGGGCAAGCTGGGAGAGGTCGAACTGAGTGGACCTGGAGGTTGGAGTTTATCTGCTTCAATGCAGATAAGAAACAGGTAAGAAAGATGAACTTGGAGCCTTTATTCTTGCGCGGAACTTGGATGTGGTTGCGGTAACAGAGACTTGATTTAAAAAGGGGCAGGACTGGCAGCTAAATATATGGGAAATAGGTGTTTTAGGCGAGAGGGTGAAGTTGCAATACTGGTTAGAATCATAGAACTTACTGTGCAGAAGGAGGCCATTTGGCCTATCGAGTCTGCCCTGGCTCTTGGAAAGAGCACCACACCATCCTATCCCCACAACCCAGTAACCCCACCCAACACGAAGGGCAATTTTGGACACTAGGGAAATTTAGCATGGCCAATCCACCTAACCTGCACATCTTTGGACTGTGGGAGGAAACCCACGGGGAGAACGTGCAGACTCCGCACAGATAGTGACCCAAGCCAGGAATCGAACTTGGGACCCTGGAGCTGTGATGCAATTGTGCTCACTACTATGCTACCGTGCTGCCCTTGGAGAACATATTACAGCTGTTCAGAGGGAGGACACCTCGGAAGAATTAAGTAACAGGCACTGCGGGTAGAACTCACAAACAGGAAGGGGACAGTCATTATGATGGAGGTGTACTACAGGCCTCCCAACAGCCCACGGGAAGTTGAAGAACAAATATGTCAGCAGATTCAGGATAAATGTTTAAATAAAAGGGTTGTTTAGTGGGAAACTAATTTTTGACATATTGACTGGAAATCCCTTGGGGCTAGGGTCTGGACTGAAATTTGTTGTGTATCCAGGAAGGTTTTTTGGAACAATATGTGGATAGTCCAACCTAGTACGAGGGAATGAGCCCGGCCTGGTTATCAAGATTGCAGTGGGGGAACATGTGGTGAACAGTGACCAAATTTCCGTAAGCTTTTGGATATTCATGGAAAAGGACAAGTGTTGTCCTCGGGTTAAGGTGCTAATTGGGGTAAGGCTAACTACAAACAGATCAGGCAGGTTTGGAGGCTGAGGGTAAACCCACATTTGGCATGTGGGGAAAAAGAAAATGCTGGAAAATCTCAGCAGGTCTGTCAGCATCTGTAGGGAGAGAAAAGAGCTAACGTTTCGAGTCCGATGACTCTTTGTCGAGACTCATCGGACTCGAAACGTTAGCTCTTTGGTGCTGCCAGACCTGAGATTTTCCAGCATTTTCTCCTTCGTTTCAGATTCTAGCATCCGCAGTAATTTACTTTTATTTGGCATGTGAGGAATCTTTTTAAGGAGTAGTTGATGAGAGTGCAGAACAGGCATATGCTGATGAAAAGAAAAGGCAGGATTCAGGAACCGTGGATGACCAGAGAAATTGAGAGACTAATCAAACAGTAAAAAGGATGCATACGTGAGGTCTAGACAACTAAAAGCAGATGAAGCACTTGAAGAATACAAGTAAAGTAGAAAGCTCAAGCAGGGAGTTTGGAGGGCAAAAAAGGGTCACAAAATGCCCTTGGCAGACAAGATGAAGGAGAATCCCAAGGTATTTTATGTATATTAGGAACATGAGGGTAGCTAGAGAAAGAGTTGGTCCACTCTACGACAAAGGGAAATTATGCGTAGAACCAAAGGAAGTAGGTGAGATCCTTAATGAGTATTTTACATCAGTATTCACAAAGAATAGGGACATGTTGATTGGTGGTGTCTCAGAGGGAGGTATGTAATTCTTAGAACAGGTCGTTATTAAGAGGGAGGAAGTGTGAGGTGTGTTAAAAAGCATTAAGGTAGACAAATCCCCAGGGCTAAATGGCATCTATCCCAGATTGCTGAGGGAGACGAGAGATGAAATCGCTGGCCCTCTAACAGAAATATGTTTCCTCGTTGGCCACAGGTGAGATCCCAGAGGACAGCCAATCTTGTCCCATTATTTAAGAAAGGTAGCCACCGGGTTTCCTCCGGGTGCTCCATTTTTCTCCCACAGTCCAAAGATGTGCGGGTTAGGTGGATCGGCCATGCTAAATTGCTCTTAGTGTCCAAAAAAATGTTAAGTGGATAGGGTAGATACATGGGCTTCAGTAGGGCTTTGTAAGGGCCGGTGCAGACTTGATGGGCCGAATGGTCTCCTGCACTGTAAATTCTATGATAACCCGGCTAATTATACGACAGTGAGCTTGACGTCAGTGATAGTGAAATTGTTGGAAACAATTCTCAGATAGGGGGCTGGATTCTCCGATTTTGAGACTAAATGCTCACACCAGCGTGAAAACTGGTGTTTTACGACATCAAAAACAATGCAATAGCTGCACGGATTCAGCAATTCTAAATGGGCTAGCACCATTGCCACATGAAATGCAACTGTTTCCAAGCAAAGCGGCGCCGGATTCGTGGGGTCTCATACGCCGCAGCTGCACAACGATCCATTCCCCTACACACACTGTCCTGGTCAACAAGATGGTTGCAAGGAGAGCAGCGCCATGGTTCAGGGACCCTGAGCTGGATGCTATGGAGGAGGGGCAGATGATCCTGTACCCCTGCCCGGGAGGAAGGCCACCAGGTGCAGCCATGCCTGGGCGCAGGTGGCAGACGCGGTCAGCGCCATGGGCAACATCATCCGGACTGGCATTTGGTGCAGGAGGAAACTGCATGACCTCCGGGTGAGTAGACAGCGCTGTGCCCCCCCCCCCCCCCACACACACACACCAGCAACCCCCCTGGGGAACGGCTGAACCCCCACCCTGTCCCACATGCCAGCACCTGACCTGTGGCCCCTCACCGTGAACGAGCAGAGGGCATTGCATGTGGTCGGCGGCCCAGAGGAAGGCGAGCAAGTGAGACCCTGCTCAGTTGCGGATCCCCATGACGCGTGTGGGCACCCTCCCCCTGGCCCATTGTCTAACCATACATGTCGTCTTGTGTCTAACAGGACCTGCCTGAAATGGGGCCGGTCCATCCAGAGATCCCCAGCCAGTGCCAGAACCGGTACACCCCAGATGGCTGAGCACTGATGAAAGAACAGCCTGAGCACCAGGCCTCTTCCCGAGACCCAGGAGACCCCAGAGTTCAGGTCAGAGGAGGACACAGACTTTTCATCACAGCTATCTCCAACACTCTCCGCCCTCTCACAGGCAGCCACCTGGACATTGCAGCACCACTCCTCAGTGTGGCCCAGTCACAGCACGCCATAGCTGAGAACATCGGCGGCATTGTCCAGGCGTGGCGCAGACACTGGGCAGGGTGGTCCAGTCCCAGAGGGAGATGTCCCAGTCACAGAGGGATGTGGCCCAGTTCCAGAGGGCGTGGCCCAGTCACTGGCTGATGTGGCACAGACCCTCACGGGGGTGGCACAGTCGCAGACGGAGATGGTCCACTTCCTGTGTGACTGATGGCGGGGGGGCCTTGGAATGGCTCCGCTCACACCACGGTCCCATGGAGTAGCTGGGGGGGACCATCGGGCACCCCAAGGGAGGAGGAGATGTTGGGGCCGGTGACTCTCGCAGGGGAGGTGCCGGAACAGCGCAGCACCTCGTCAAAAGGCAGGAGTCACAGCAGGCCGCTTCCACTCCTGCTGTACCGCCTGGGAACCACCTAGGGGTAGTGTTAGGGCCCGTGAGGCCAGAAAGTTCGACACCATTTAAGTTGGCACGGTTGCAGGGCACAGTTGCTTTATCGGGGCTAGGGCACAGACTGTATATATTCCTCCACAAGAAACACCTGTTAACACAGTTAAACCCTGCCTCGGTGCTCTGTCTGATGGGCCAATCAGTACTGGCCAGGAGGAGTGGGGAGGTGGGGGACCAGTGCAGGCCCTGTGGGTCGACCATGCTCCCCACACTCCCTCCTCCACCCACTGCCCCGACCGTCCCCAGAACCCCCCCACCCCAGGGATTCGAAGGGAAGGTGTGGTGATGGCCAGCTCGCATGCAGGGATCACCCAGGTGGAAGGTGCAACTGTGGGCATGAGTCAGATATTGTCCAACGACGATGAGCACCGGAGCTCATCGCAGAGCAGGTTGTCATCATCCTGCATCCCATGGACCAGACCCGCTGTTAGTGCCAACCCAGTGTCCCCAGCTTGTCGTGCCGCAGGTATGTGGAGGGGATGTGCATTCAAGTGGTGTGGGACGGGACGGGACGGAGTGTGGGTCTGGGATGGTGGTGTCTGTGCCCCTGCCCAGCACCCCCCCCCCCCCCCCCGGCCCCGGTGAACGCGTCACGATGAGGATGGCCTGTGCACCCTGGCAATGGCGTTGTGGGGCCTCCCATGTCCCCCTCCCTCGCATCCTCCTCATCGGGCGAGGCCTGTCCTTTCTCCTCATCCTCCTCCAGCACATCGCCCCTCTGCTGGGCTGTATTGTGGAGGACGCAGCAGACCACCATGATAGATAGATAGATAGATAGAAGAGTACAGCACAGAACAGGCCCTTCAGCCCTCAATGTTGTGCCGAGCCATGATCACCCTACTCAAACCCACGCATCCACCCTATACCCGTAACCCAACAACCCCCCTAACCTTACTTTTTTTTTTTAGGACACTACGGGCAATTTAGCATGGCCAATCCACCTAACCCGCACATCTTTGGACTGTGGGAGGAAACCGGAGTACCCGGAGGAAACCCACGCACACAGGGGGAGGACGTTCGGACTCCACACAGACAGTGACCCAGCCGGGAATCGGACCTGGGACCCTGGAGCTATGAAGCATGTATGCTAACCACCATGCTACCCTGCTGCCCCTGATGCGGACGGCCCTCCTAGCCTCATATTGGAGAGCCCCTCCAGAGCAGTCCAGGCACCTGAAGCGCACCTTCAGGACTCCGAAGTACCGCTCGAGTACATCCCTGGTCGCTGTAAGGGCATCGTTGTATCGGGTCTTCATATCGGTCAGTTGTCTCCATATAGGCGTTATCAGCCACGAGTGCAATGGGTCACCCCTGTCACCCAGCACCAGCCCCATAACTGGGGGGAGGGGGGCCTGAAACCCCTCAAATCTCTCGAGGTTAACCGAGTGTGCCAAAGGTGAAGGAGTCGTGCACGTTGCCCGGGTACTGGGTGCAGTCGTGCATGATTCGTATCTGTTGGTCACAGACTAGCTGGATGTTCATGAAGTGGAAACCCTTCCTGTTGATGTCTGACAGCCTGTTTTCCACAGGTAGCCATAGGGTGACATGCATGCCATCGATCATCCCCTGGACCTGGAGTATCCTGGCGACGGCAGCGAACCCCGGCACACTCGGTGATCCTCGCAGGCCATGACTGCAACAGATAACCCCTCCCCCCCCCACCCTGCTACGGGCTTGGCTGCTGGGTGACAGGGGTTATCCGTTGCAGTCATGGCCTGCGAGATCCCGGACAGGTCCCCACTTGGCAAGGAATGACCCTGTTGCATAAAGGTTCAGGGCGACCGTCACCTTGACAGTCACCGGAAGCGGGTGTCATCATCTGGCATATGTGTCTCAGAGACCCTCTGTTCATCCGCAGTCTTCGTCTGCATGCCCGGTCCGGAAGGTCCTCGAATGACATGTTAGCATGGCGCATACTCCCGTGCCCATCCAAGTACCATGGGCTACATGGTGGCCCCAGTTGGCACTGCGGGCCTCACCATGCATGGCACCCCCACCGCAGCCCCGTTGGTGCTCCTGGTCCTGGCGCCCGCCCCTGCTGCCAAGGGTACCCTTGGCTGACACAGCCCTCACTGGGGTCTACTGTGGGTGTTGCCCTGGGTGGTCCTCCGATGGGTGGCAGCCAGTTTGGTGGGGCAGGGGGGCATCCATACGGCCGGTGTCACTGTGTAGAGCCAAAGGCCGGGATGGTGGACAGCAAGGTGGCTGCCGCAATTACAGTCGGTGCCTGGGCACCGCCCCCAGTCCTGTGGGTGGGGCATCCCAACTGCTCGGCCTATTTCCCCAGTCCCCAGCCCCTGGCAGGCCCCACCCCCATGTCGCCGTAACAAGCATGGACGGTGTCTGGTCCAACAGCCTGCAGTCTCTCCACGCCATTTACTACCTCCTCTCTCTCTCTCAGCAGCCAGGACGCCAGGTAACCACAAGTGAACAGCGTCGTCGGGAACTCGGCCCATCGGGGGCGGTGAATCTCAGAGGCCCCGGAGCATCAGGTGTCAGGCCCGCTAATGATATGACTACTGTACTTTCAGCCCGCATTTACGCCATTTTCAGCGTGCCTGGGCATCCCGATTTGGCGTCAAACCGGCGCCTATTGCAATTTAGGCGGCGGAAGCTATTCTCCGCCCAATCATGTTTCCCGATTTTGCTATCGGCAAACGGAGAATCCAGCCCAGGATCTATGCACATTTAGAAGTAAATGGTCTTATTAACGACAGACAGCATGGTTTTGTACGAGGTCGTGTCTCACTAATTTAATTTGAGTTTTTTGAAGAGGTGACGTAAATGATTGATGAGGTACCGGGTTGCTGCTGGAATGGCCAGGAAGGAGCTGGCGTGGGCCGGGGGGGTAGAGGAGAGGCGTTATCGCCATGGGGAACGGGTCAGGCGGGGCGAGCTGGCCTGGGGCAAGCAGTCGATAAGCTATGGCTAGCCGGCAGGGGAGAGGGGCAGGTTGCCCTCTGATCCGGCTGATTACCTGGAACGTGAGGGGACTGAATGGGCCGGTTAAGAGAACTAGGGTATTTTCTCATCTGAAGGGGCTGAAGGCGGATGTGGCTATGCTCCAGGAGACCCACTTGAAGGTGGCGGACCAGGTTCGTCTGAGGAAGGGGTGGGTGGGGCAGGTTTTTCACTCAGGATTGGATGCGAAGAACCGGGGGGTGGCGATTCTGGTGGGAAAGAGGGTGGCGTTCGAGGCGGCTGAGGTGGTGTCGGACAAGGAGGGCAGATATATTATGGTGAAGGGTAGGCTGCAAGGAGAGAAGGTGGTGCTGGTAAATGTATATGCCCCGAATTGGGATGATGCCGGCTTCATGAGGCGCTTGTTGGGCCGCATTCCGGACCTGGAGGCGGGGGGGCCTGATCATGGGGGGAGACTTTAACACAGTGCTGGATCCCCCACTGGACCGGTCCAGTTCAAGGACGGGTAGGAGACCGGCGGCGGCCAAAGTGCTGAGGGGGTTTATGAACCAGATGGGAGGGGTGGATCCCTGGAGGTTTGGGAGGCCGAGAGCGCGGGAGTATTCCTTTTTCTCCCATGTCCATAGGGTTTATTCCCGAATAGATTTTTTCGTCCTGAGCAGGGGATTGATCCCGAAGGTGCAGGATGCAGAGTATTCGGCCATAGCGATTTCAGACCATGCTCCGCACTGGGTTGATCTGGAGATGGGGGAGGCGCGGGACCAGCGCCCGCTCTGGCGCCTGGATGTGGGGATGCTGGCTGATGAGGAGGTGTGTAGGAGGGTCCGGGGAAGTATTGAGGGGTATCTGGATACCAACGACACGGGGGAGGTCCGGGTGGGGATGGTCTGGGAGGCTCTGAAAGCAGTGATCCGGGGGGAGCTGATCTCCATCCGGGCCCATAGGGAAAGGAGGGAGAGGAAGGAGAGGGAGAGACTGGTGAGGGAGCTCCAGGATGTGGACAGGAGATACGCGGAGGCACCGGAGGAGGGGTTGCAGGTGGAACGGCGTAGTTTGCAGGCCAAATTTGACTTGTTGACCACCAGAAAGGCGGAGACACAGTGGAGGAGGTCGCACGGCGCGGTATATGAGTATGGGGAGAAGGCGAGCAGGATGTTGGTGCATCAGCTCCGCAGGCGAGATGCGGCTAGGGAAATTGGTGGAGTGACGGATAGGGGTGGGAATGTAGTGCAGAAGGGGACAGAAGTAAATGGGGTCTTTAGGGACTTCTACGAGGAACTGTACCGGTCAGAACCTCCGATGGGGAGAGGGGGGATGGAGAGCTTCATGAACAGGCTATGTTTCCCAAATGTTCAAGAGGAGCTGGTAGAGGGGCTGGGGGCGCAGATAGAGTTGGAGGAGCTAGTCAGGGGGATTGGACAAATGCAGTCAGGTAAGGCGCCGGGGCCGGACGGGTTCCCGGTGGAATTTTATAAAAAGTATGCGGATCTGGTGGGCCCCGTGTTGGTGCGAGCCTTCAATGAGGCATGGGAGGGGGGGGCTTTGCCCCCGACGATGTCGTGGGCACTGATCTCTCTGATCCTGAAGCAGGATAAGGACCCCTTGCAGTGTGGATCATACAGGCCTATCTCGCTCCTCAATGTTGACGCTAAGTTGCTGGCGAAGATCCTGGCCACCAGGATAGAGGACTGTGTGCCAGGGGTGATACACGAGGATCAGACAGGATTTGTCAAGGGACGGCAGCTCAACACGAATGTGCGGAGACTGCTAAATGTTATTATGATGCCGGCAGTGGCGGGGGAGGCGGAGATAGTGGTGGCGCTGGATGCGGAGAAAGCGTTTGATAGAGTTGAGTGGGGGTACCTGTGAGAGGTGCTGGAGCGGTTCGGATTCGGGGAGGGATTCATCAAATGGGTGAGGCTGCTCTACGCGGCTCCGATGGCAAGTGTAGTTACCAATGGAAGGAGATCAGAGTACTTTAGGCTCTACCGTGGGACCAGGCAGGGGTGCCCCCTGTCCCCCTTGCTCTTTGCACTGGCGATTGAACCTTTGGCTATGGCGTTGAGGGAGTCAGGGAGATGGAGGGGTCTGGTGCGGGGTGGGGAGGAACATCGTGTATCACTGTATGCGGACGACCTGCTGTTGTATGTGGCGGATCCAGAAGGGGGAATGCCGGGGGTGATGGAGCTGTTAGCGGAATTTGGGGGCTTCTCGGGCTATAAGTTAAATTTAGGCAAGAGTGAGGTATTTGTAGTACACCCGGGTGATCAGGAGGAGGGAATTGGGAGACTCCCATTTAAGAGGGCAGTGAAGAGTTTCATATACCTGGGGGTGCAGGTGGCCAGGAGTTGGGGGACTCTCCATAAGCTTAATTTTACCAGGCTGGTGGAGCAGATGGAGGAGGAATTTAAAAGGTGGGACATGGTACCGCTATCGTTGGCGGGTAGAGTGCAGTCCGTCAAAATGACGGTTCTCCCGAGGTTCTTGTTCCTTTTTCAGTGTTTGCCCATCTTTTTCCCTAGGGTCTTTTTTAGAAGGGTGACTAGTAGCATCATGAGCTTTGTTTGGGCGCATGGTACCCCGAGGGTGAAGAGGGTCTTCTTGGAGCGGGGTAGAGATGGGGGGGGGCTGGCGTTACCCAATCTCCTGGGGGCGATGTTCTCTCGGCCAATGTGTCGATGGTGCGCAAGTGGATAATGGAGGGGGAGGGGGCAGCATGGAAACGGATGGAGAGGGCGTCCTGTGGAGATACAAGCCTGGGGGCCCTGGTAACGGCGCCATGGCCGCTCCCTCCTACGAGGTATACCACGAGTCCGGTGGTGGCGGCTACCCTCAAGATTTGGGGGCAGTGGGGGCGACATAGGGGAGAAGTGGGGGGCTCGATGGAGGCTCCGTTAAGGGGGAACCATAGGTTCGTCCCGGGGAACATTGATGGGGGATTTCAGGGTTGGCACAGAGCGGGCATCAGACAGCTGAGGGACCTGTTTATTGATGGGAGGTTTGCGAGCCTGGGGGAGTTGGAGGAGAAATTTGGGCTCCCCCCCGGGGAACATGTTCAGGTATCTGCAGGTAAAGGCATTTGCTAGGCGGCAGGTGGAGGGATTCCCTTCGCTTCCCGCGAGGGGGGTGAGCGACAGGGTGCTTTCGGGGGTCTGGGTCGGAGAGGGGAAGATATCTGATATCTACAAGGTTATGCAGGAGGCGGAGGAGGCATCAGTAGAGGAGCTGAAAGCTAAGTGGGAGGGGGTACTGGGGGAACAGATCGAAGACGGGACATGGGCTGATGCCCTGGAAAGGGTTAATTCTTCCTCCTCGTGTGCGCGGCTTAGCCTCATCCAATTCAAGGTGCTGCACCGGGCCCACATGACTGGGACGAGGATGAGTAGGTTCTTTGGGGGTGAAGACAGGTGTGTCAGGTGCTCGGGGAGTCCAGCGAACCATGCCCATATGTTCTGGGCATGCCCGGCACTGGAGGAGTTCTGGAAGGGGGTGGCGAGGACGGTGTCGAGGGTGGTAGGATCCAGGGTCAAGCCAGGATGGGGACTCGCGATTTTTGGGGTTGGGGTGGAGCCGGGAGTGCAGGAGGCGAAAGAGGCCGGTGTGCTGGCCTTTGCGTCCCTAGTAGCCCGGCGAAGGATCTTGCTACAATGAAAGGATGCGAGGCCCCCAAGCGTGGAGACCTGGATCAATGACATGGCGGGTTTTATTAAGCTAGAGAAGGTCAAATTCGCCCTGAGAGGGTCGGTACAAGGGTTCTTTAGGCGGTGGCAACCTTTTCTCGACTTTCTGGCTCAACGATAGGGTACAGGGACAGTAGCAGCAGCAACCCGGGGGGGAGGGGGGAAGGGGGAGGGACAAGGGGGGGGGGGGGGGGCGGACAATGATTATGTTTGTTTATTTAATTTTAATTTATTTTTAAGTTCTTTTGTTGTTCATTGGGGTTGGGGGGGTGGGGGGATGTGATACATACGGTCTGGGGGTGTTACAGTTATTATGGGTTATTTTGTTGCATTTCATTGTTTGTCGTTATGTTTTATATTTTCTGTAAAAAATTCCAATAAAAATTATATTTAAAGAAAATGATTGATGAGGGAAGGGCTGTGGATGTTGTCTACATGGACTTTAGTAAAACATTTGATAATGTCTCTCATGGCAGGCTGGTGCAAAAGATTAAATCACACAGGGTCAGGGGTGAACTAGCTGAATGAATTTGGAACTGGCTCGGCCATAGAAGACGGAGGGTAGCAGTGGAAGGGTGTTTTTCCGAAAGGAGGTCTGTAACTAGTGGTGGTCCGCAGGGATCAGTACTGGGACGTCTGATCTTTGTAATATATGTAAATGACTTGGAAGAAAACGTAGCGGGTCTGATTAGCAAGTTTGCGGATGATACTGAGATTGCAGGCGTTGCAGATAGTGATGAAGATTGTCAGAGAATACACCAGGATATAGGTAGGGTGCAAAATTGGGCAGAGAAATGGCAGATAGAATTTAACCCGGACAAATGTGAGATGATGCATTTTGGTAGATCCAATTCAGGTGGGAGCTATAAAATAAATGGCAGAACCATCAGGAGAATAGAGACACAGAGAGATCTGGGTGTGCAGGTCCACTGATCCTTAAAAGTGGCAGCACAGGTGGAAATGGTGGTAAAGAGAGCATACGGCATGCTTGCCTTCATCGCACGGGGTATCGAGCATAAAAGCTCGCAAATTATGTGAGTTATATAGAACATTTGGAATACTGTGTCCAATTCTGGTCACCATACTACCAGAAGGAAATGGAGGCTTTGGAGAGAGTACAGAAAAGGTTTACCAGGATGTTGCCTGGTATGGAGGGTATTAGCGATGAAGAGAGATTGAATAAACTGGGATTGTTCTCCCCAGAGAGAGGGAGGCTGAGGGACAACCTGATAGAAGTTTATAAAACTATTAGGGGTATAGGTAGGGTGAACAGTTGGAGGCTTTTTTCCCCCAGGGCGGAAATGACAATTACAAGGGGGCACAAGTTCAAGGTGAGGGGGGGGACAGGTTCAGCGGAGATGTGCGGGGAAGTTTTTTTTTACACAGAGGGTGGTGGTGGCACTGCCAAGGGAGGTGGTTCTGGCAGATATGTTAGTGACCTTTAAGACTTATCTGAATAGGCACATGAACAGATGGGGTATGGAAGGATATAGGCGTTTGGTCGAGATAGCACACATGATTGGTGCAGACTTGGAGGGCCAAAGGGCCTGTTCTTGTGCTGAATTGTTCTTTGTTCTTTATAAAGCCTGGGAGACGCGATAGATACATTCTTGCTTGAGAGCAATTTCACAAGGGACATTGGGAGCCTCTGGGTGAAAAGACGTTTCTGTTATATAGTAACCAGACATAACCAGTTGTACTACGTCCATGCAATATGTTATTTTATAATCATTGAATTTTTGAAATGCTATTCCCTTTATTGAAACATATTAAAATTTTGAAACCTATACAATTAGTTAAGAAATGCAGGAACCAGTCTCCATGTTAGCACCTGGATAGCTATTTTCAACAAGAAATAAAAAGGAATAGAAATGAAATTAGAAAATTATTTTTTGTTGAAAATTATAGCTATCCAGGTGCTAACATGGAGACTGGTTTCTGCTTTTTAAAAACCATTATGTTTTCATGTAGTTACAATGACACTTTGAATTAGGATTTGTTAAAGTTTCATGCATAAAGTGTTGGCATCACTGTCTCAAGTTGGCTCGAGTACAGCCGGGCACACAATAAAGCTGCTATTTTGTTCCATTTCAAAAGAGCACCCTCTGCTGTTTAAAAGGATGAATTTCCAAACAAGTCATCCTTATTTCTTTGAGTGAGATTGCTGGTATGTGTTTAACTGTATTGTGCTGTGGACTCCGCCATAGCTGAAAGGACTGGGTTAGGCATATCACAACCTCAATCTGTTTTGCATGGTACACTCTACCAGAAAAGCTAAAATTAATGATTTTAAAAGTATTTAATATCAAATGATATGCAAGTTATGTGCACAACTAGCAAGCTTGGGGACAATGATTTTCTGCTACTGTCATGCAGTAATGCAGATGTTACTGCTGCATCTAAAGATAACCACTTAGTGTCAGGATCTTGAATCAATACATGTGCTCATCATTGGTCTTCAATCTTCATGTGTTTGTGATGGCATTCCTATCAAGAACTTGACATTCTGTTTGCCTTTCATCAACACTGTGGAAGACATTGGAGAGGGTGGAGGAAAGATTTATGGGAATGGTTCCAGGGATAAGGAAATTCAGCAAATGGATAGATTGGAGATGCACAGGCTGTTTTTAGAGAAACAGAAGGCTGAGGAGAATTAAGTTTTCTGACGATTTGCGCTGTTTTTTTTCTATTCAAAACGTCCTTTGATGGGGTCTTCTGATGACAGCATGTAGGTGGAGGTCGCACATCAGGTAGCACCTGCTCGGGGCTCTGGTTTTTGAATTTTAATGCCCAGTTTCAGGGGCAGTTTCTGAATAACTTGGTGCAGGAAGGTAGGAGATGTTGAAGTCCCAGAAGAAGGCACTTGAAAGAAGAGGGCGAACGAAAGTCTGCCGTCGAGTGAGTTGGTGAGTCCAGCGAGTCCAGTCTCTCGAGGGGCACAAAAACAATGCATTCTGACATGGTCTTCCCCCAAACTGGCGTAATCACTTGTGTCCGATGGTTGGCGGGGATTAGTCAATCCAAAATCCAGGTGTTCGGTTTCTTAATCCATTCTCCTGTCCCTCCTGTGGGGAGCTGCATGTATTGTCCTGGGTGCAGGCAGGTATCCCCTTCCGAGTATACCTCCTATGTCTTTGCAAGGACCACCAAAGGGAGTAAGAACGTAGGAAAAAGGTAACATTAGCCCCGCCAGTCAGGGAAAAGTTAGGCCTTTTTAAGATTCCTTATACAACTTTGAATATGTATAGTGTTTCCACCTCGGCGAGCCTTTCATATCTATCACGGCGCAGGTATCTAATGCAACAATCACCTCATAAGGTCCCAACATCAGTGCTGCAAACCTGCTCTTTCACAAAGTACCTTGACCGGTACCTTATCTCATGCCTTTGGGTTTTGGGTTCGGATGCATTCTTTCCCTCTTTACCAATCTTTGATTCTCTGCATATCTACCACCTCCCCTTTTAGGCTATGCAGCTGCTCAGCTAGGTATCCAATAAAATTGAACACCCTTTCCCTTGCATTTCAAACCTCTGCGCTCCCCGTCACTACACTCTTGGGAAGCGTCATGGTCCTCCCTGTCATTAGCTCAAAGAGTGTCAGTCCCTGCCCTTCTAGCCGGGGTGGCCGCATCTTCATTAACATAGCGGGTAGTGTTCTTTGTGTTGCTTAATTTAGGATGGTTGGCGTAGTGTTCACAAAGACCACAAAATAGCTAGAACTTAAACAAAGCAATAAATGTATTAATACTACTAATTTGGATTCGACATGTACTCCTAAAGAATACACAGTTGATTATTAACATTTAAAATACACTCATTTGCAGCCAATCTTAATACTGATATAAACTATGATCTGCTCTCACTCACACTATTTGTACTTCTGACTCTCTCTAGCTAACTCCTGCACACACTCCCGCACAAGGCTTAGCATTACTGCCTTATATACTTGTGACTGTAGCTCCCTCCAGTGGCTACTCTAGACACTTCATTAACCCTTGCAGTTCTTACAGTTATGATAATACCACAGCGGGCAAGACCTTTACCCAACTCTGTCCGGTCTCCACCAAGGCTTCAGTCAGACTGTTTTTCAGAGTCCTGTTCGTCCTTTCTATCATACCCAAACTTTGCGGGTGGTATGGATCGTGAAATCCCTGCCTGATTCCCAACAGGGCACAAGCCTGCTTCATTACTCTCCTTGTAAAGTGCCCTGGTCCGAATCTAGCTGTGGTGGGACACCCTTCCACTGCATTACTTCCTCCACGAGTTTCCTAGCAACAGTTTCGGCTGAGCTGTCCCTGCAAGGGAATGCCTCCACCCACCGGGTGAATCTGTCTATTAACACCAGGCAGTACCTCTTGTTCTGTGACTGTGGGAATGGTCCGGTAAAGTCTGTAGTTGCTTCCATGGCCCCTACGGACTGAGTTGATAACTCAACCTTAACTTGGGAGCCTTCCCAGGCTCACAATGGGCACAGACTAGACACTGTTGGCAGTTTCTGGCGATCTCTTTCCTTATCTTTCTAACATCAACACCTGCTCATTTGCTTAATCATTTTATCTCTCTTGATGTCTGCTATCCCATGATAAAATGTTAGGTTTGTCATATACACTGCAGTGCTACTACATGCCTGTCCTTCCTTCAAATATTGACTGAATCTGTGGATTACAACCAGTTGGGGTAATATAGTCCAGGTCTACTGCCTCTGTCCTACAGGAAACGCTAATTTATCCCGGTGACCCTCCGAAACTGGGATGCGCAAGAATCCATTAACAATGTTTAAAACTCAGAACACATTCTGTTTTGGACGAAGGTTATTTCATATGGTGGTCCGGTTCGCCCAACGTGGGTATTCAGGGTGTGTGTCAGTATTTACAGGGGGGAGGTTCAGGGAGTGTGTCAGTATTTACCCCCCTGTAAACATTGACACACTCCCTGAACTCCCCCCCGTAAACACTGACACACTCCCTGAACCTCCCCCCTGTAAACACTGACACACACCCTGAACCTCCCCCCTGTAAACACTGACACACTCCCTGAACCTCCCCCCCCGTAAACACTGACACACTGCCTGAACTCCCCCTATAAACACT
Source organism: Scyliorhinus canicula (assembly GCF_902713615.1). NCBI lineage: Eukaryota > Metazoa > Chordata > Chondrichthyes > Carcharhiniformes > Scyliorhinidae > Scyliorhinus > Scyliorhinus canicula. The sequence goes on from NC_052151.1 coordinate 154,311,496, forward strand.
GACACTCCCTGAACCTCCCCCCTGTAAACACTGACACACTCCCTGAACTCCCCCCCCGTAAACACTGACACTCCCTGAACCTCCCCCCTGTAAACACTGACAAACTCCCTGAACCCCTGTAAACACTGACACACTCCCTGAACACCCCTCTGTAAACACTGTCACTCCCTGACCCACCTGCAAACACTGACACACTCCCTGAACCCCCCAGTAAACACTGACACACTCCCTGATCCCCCCTATAAACACTGACACACTCCCTGAACCCCCCTGTAAACACTGACACTCCCTGAACCCCCTGTAAACACTGACACTCCCTGAACCCCCTGTAAACACTGACACACTCACTGACCCCCCCCAATAAACACTGACACACTCCCTGAACCCCCCAGTAAACACTGACACACTCCCTGATCCCCCCTGTAAACACTGACACACTCCCTGAACCCCCTGTAAACACTGACACACTCCCTGAACCTCCTGTAAACACTGACACACACCCTGAACCCCCTGTAAACACTGACACACTCCCTGAACCTCCCCCCCCCCCGTAAACACTGACACACTCCCTGAACCCCCCCTGTAAACACTGACACACTCCCCGAACCCCCCGTGTAAACACTGACACACTCCCTGATCCCCCCTGTAAACGCTGACACTCCCTGACCACCCCCTGTAAACACTGACACACTCCCTGATCCCCCCCTATAAACACTGACACACTCCCTGATCCCCCCCTGTAAACACTGACACACTCCCCGAACCCCCTGTAAACACTGACACACTCCCTGATCCCCCTGTAGACACTGACACACTCCCTGAGCCCCCCCCCGTAAACACTGACACACTCCCTGAATCCCCCCTAGAAACACGGACACACTCCCTGAATCCCCCCTGTAAACACTTACACACTCCCTGAACCCCCTATAAACACTGACACACTCCCTGAATCCCCCCCTGTAAACACTGACACACTCCCTGAACCCCCTATAAACACTGACACACTCCCTGAATCCCCCCTGTAAACACTGACACACTCCCTGAACCCCCTGTAAAAACTGACACACTCCCTGAACCCCCTGTAAACACTGACACACTCCCTGAACCCCCTGTAAACACTGACACTCCCTGAACCCCCTGTAAACACTGACACAATCCCTGATCCCCCCCTATAAACACTGACACACTCCCTGAATCCCCTCCTGTAAACACTGACACACTCCCTGAATCCACTCCTGTAAACACTGACACACTCCGTGAACCCCCTGTAAACACTGACACACTCCCTGAATCCCCTCCAGTAAACACTGACACACTCCCTGAACCCCCCCCCCCCCCGTAAACACTGACACACTCCCTGATACACCCTATAAACACTGACACACTCCCTGAACCCCCTGTAAACGCTGACACACTCCCTGAATCCCCTCCTGTAAACACTGACACTCCCTGAACCCCCCCCCCCGTACACACTAACACACTCCCTGAACCCCCTGTAAACACTGACACACTCCCTGAACCTCCTGTAAACACTGACACTCCCTGAGCCCCCCTGTAAACACTGATACACTCCCTGAGCCCCCCCTGTAAACACTGACACACTCCCTGATCCCCCCTGTAAATGCTGACACACTCCCTGAACCCCCTCCTGTAAACACTGACACACTCCCTGATCACCCCCTATAAACACTGACACACTCCCTGATCCCCCCTATAAACACTGACACACTCCCTGAACCCCCTATAAACACTGACACACTCCCTGAACCTCCCCCTTGTAAACGCTGACGCACTCACTGAGCCCCCCCACCGTAAACACTGACACACTCCCTGAACCCCCCTAGAAACACGGACACACTACCTGAATCCCCCCTGTAAACACTGACACACTCCCCGATCCCCCCTATAAACACGGACATACTACCTGAATCCCCCCTGTCAACACTGACACACTCCCTGAACCCCCTATAAACACTGACACACTCCCTGAATCCCCTGTAAACACTGACACACTCCCTGAATTCCCTCCTGAAACCACTGACACACTCCCTGAACCTCCCCCTTGTAAACACTGACACATTCCCTGAACCCCCCTGTAAACACTGACACTCTCTGAACCTCCCCCCGTAAACACTAACACACTCCCTGAATATCCCCCTATAAACACTGACACACTCCCCGTGAACTACCCCGTAAACACTGCCACATTCCCTGACCCACCTGCAAACACTCCGACACACTCCCTTAATCCCCTCCTGTAAACACTGACACACTCCCTGAAACCCCCTGTAAACACTGACACACTCCCTGAACCCCCTGTAAACACTGAAACACTCCCTGAATCCCCCCTGTAAACACTGCCACTCCCTGATCCCACCTGTAAACACTGACACACTCCCTGAACACCGCCTGTAAACACTGACACTCCCTGAACCCCCTGTAAACACTGACACTCCCTGAACCCCCCTGTAAACAGACACACTCCCTGATCCCCCCTATAAACACTGACACACTCCCTGAACCCCCTCCTGTAAACACTGACACTCCCTGAACCCCCCCTATAAACACTGACACACTCCCTGAATCCCCTCCTGCAACACTGACACACTCCCTGAATCCCCTCCTGTAAACACTGACACACTCCCTGAACCCCCTGTAAACACTGACACACTCCCTGATCCTCCCCCCTGTAAACATTGACACACTCCCTGAGCCCCCCTGTAAACACTGACACACTCCCTGAATCCCCCCCTGTAAACACTGACACACTCCCTGAACCCCCCCCCCCCCCGTTAACACTGACACACTCCCCGTGAACTACCCCGTAAACACTGCCACATTCCCTGACCCACCTGCAAACACTCCGACACACTCCCTGAATCCCCTCCTGTAAACACTGACACACTCCCTGAACCCCCCCTGTAAACACTGACACACTCCCTGATCCCCCCTGTAAACACTGACACACTCCCTGAACACCGCCTGTAAACACTGACACTCCCTGAACCCCCTGTAAACACTGACACTCCCTGAACCCCCCTGTAAACAGACACACTCCCTGATCCCCCCCTATAAAAACTGACACACTCCCTGAGCCCCCCCTGTAAACACTGACACACTCCCTGAATCCCCTCCTGTAAACACTGACACTCCCTGAACCCCCCCTATAAACACTGACACACTCCCTGAATCCCCTCCTATAAACACTGACACACTCCCTGAACCCCTCCTGTAAACACTGACACACTCCCTGAACCCCCTGTAAACACTGACACACTCCCTGATCCTCCCCCCTGTAAACATTGACACACTCCCTGAACCCCCTGTAAACACTGACACACTCCCTGAACCCCCTGTAAACACTGACACACTCGCTGATCCCCCCTGTAAACATTGACACACTCGCTGATCTCCCCAGTAAACACTGACACACTCCCTGATCTCCCCAGTAAACACTGACACACTCCTGAACCCCCCCTGTAAACACTGACACACTCCCTGAACCCCCTGTAAACACTGACACAATCCCTGATCCCCCCCTATAAACACTGACACACTCCCTGAATCCCCTCCTGTAAACACTGACACACTCCCTGAACCCCCCCCTATAAACACTGACACACTCCCTGAATCCCCTCCTGTAAACACTGACACACTCCCTGAATCCACTCCTGTAAACACTGACACACTCCCTGAACCCCCTGTAAACACTGACACACTCCCTGAATCCCCTCCAGTAAACACTGACACACTCCCTGAACCCCCCCCCGTAAACACTGACACACTCCCTGATACACCCTATAAACACTGACACACTCCCTGAACCCCCTGTAAACGCTGACACACTCCCCGAATCCCAACCTGTAAACACTGACACACTCCCTGAACCCCCCCCTGTAAACACTAACACACTCCCTGAACCCCCTGTAAACATTGACACACTCCCTCAACCCCCTGTAAACACTGACACACTCCCTGAACCCCCTGTAAACACTGACACACTCCCTGAGCCCCCCCTGTAAACACTGACACACTCCCTGATCCCCCCTGTAAATGCTGACACACTCCCTGAACCCCCACCTGTAAACACTGACACACTCCCTAATCACCCCCTATAAACACTGACACACTCCCTGATCCCCCCTATAAACACTGACACACTCCCTGAATCCCCTCCTGTAAACACTGACACACTCCCTGAACCTCCCCCCTGTAAACGCTGACACACTCCCTGAACCCCCTGTAAACACTGACACACTCCCTGACCCCCCCCACCGTAAACACTGACACACTCCCTGAATCTCCTCCTGTAAACACTGACACACTCCCTGAACCCCCTATAAACACTGACACACTCCCCGATCCCCCCTATAAACACGGACATACTACCTGAATCCCCCCTATAAACACTGACACACTCCCTGAACCCCCTGTAAACACTGACACACTCCCTGAATCCCCTCCTGTAAACACTGACACACTCCCTGAACCCCCCCCCCCCGTACACACTGACACACTCCCTGAACCCGCTGTAAACACTGACACACTCCCTGAACCCCCCTGTAAACACTGACACTCCCTGAACCTCCCCCCTGTAAACACTGACACACTCCCTGAACCTCCCCCCGTAAACACTAACACACTCCCTGAATATCCCCCTGTAGACACTGACACACTCGCGTGGAACCCCCCCCCGTTAACACTGACACACTCCCCGTGAACTACCCCGTAAACACTGCCACATTCCCTGACCCACCTGCAAACACTCCGACACACTCCCTGAATCCCCTCCTGTAAACACTGACACACTCCCTGAACCCCCCCTATAAACACTGACACACTCCCTGAACCCCCCCTGTAAACACTGACACACTCCCTGAATCCCCCCTGTAAACACTGCCACTCCCTGATCCCACCTGTAAACACTGACACTCCCTGAACCCCCCTGTAAACACTGACACTCCCTGAACCCCCCGTAAACATTGACACACTCCCTGATCCCCCCTATAAACACTGACACACTCCCTGATCCTCCCCCCTGTAAACATTGACACTCCCTGAGCCCCCCTGTAAACACTGACACACTCCCAGAATCCCCCCCTGTAAACACTGACACCCCCTGAACCCCCCCCCGTTAACACTGACACACTCCCCGTGAACTACCCCGTAAACACTGCCACATTCCGACCCACCTGCAAACACTCCGACACACTCCCTGAATCCCCCCCTGTAAACACTGACACACTCCCTAACCCCCCCCTGTAACACTGCCACTCCCTGATCCCACCTGTAAACACTGACACACTCCCTGATCCCCCCTGTAAACACTGACACACTCCCTGAACCACCGCCTGTAAACACTGACACTCCCTGAATCCCCCCTGTAAACACTGCCACTCCCTGATCCCACCTGTAAACACTGACACACTCCCTGATCCCCCCTGTAAACACTGACACACTCCCTGACCCG